>NC_092148.1:44606733-44928733 GCF_045791955.1 Oncorhynchus clarkii lewisi | reverse complement strand
ACATTGGGATATGAATGAAGTTGCACTTGAATGAGGCTTCTTCTGTGTTGTGGGACTGAATAAGAGCTGAATGAGTCAAGTTACTGGCAGAGAGCCATTTGCTGGTCATGCGCATTCCACATGACATTGCCCTGCGTTCCATTGCTACTCTAGAAAAAGGAATTCTTCGGTTGGAACTTTATTGATTCTATAACTCAGTTTGAAATGTTTCTTCGACCTGTAATATAAGTTTTTGTCCGAAGTAATGCACGAGCGTTTGGATATGTGTACCTAACGTTAACAAAAGTAGCTACTTGGACATAAATAACGGACATTATCGAACAAATCAAGTATTTACTGTGGAACTGAGATTCCTGGGAGTGCATTCTGATGAAGATCATCAAAGGTAAGGGAATATTTATAATGTGATTTCTGGTATTTGTTGACTCCAAATTGGCAGCTAATTTGATTATTTTTCTGAGCACCGTCTCAGATTATTGCATGGTTTGCTTTTTCCGTCAAGTTTTTTTGAAATCTGACACAGCGGTTGCATTACGGAGAGGTATATCTATAATTCCATGTGTATTATCATCTACATTTACGATGAGTATTTCTGTTGAATCGATGTGGCTATGCAAAATCACTGGATGTTTTTGGAACTAGTGAACGTAACGCGCCAAAATAAACATGAACTTTATCAAACAAAACATACATGTATTGTGTAACATGAAGTCCTAGGAGTCATCTGATGAAGATCATCAAGATTAGTGATTCATTTTATCTGTATTTGTGCTTTTTGTGACTCCTCTCTTTGGCTGGAAAAATTGCTGTTTTTTTCTGTGGCTTGGTGGTGACCTAACATAATCGTTTGTGGAGCTTTCGCTGTAAAGCCAATTTGAAATCGGACACTGTGGTGGGATTAACAACAAGATTACCTTTAAAACGTTATAAAATGAATGTATGTTTGAGGAATTTTAAATATGAGATTTCTGTTGTTTTGAATTTGGCGCCCTGCACTTTCACTGGCTGTTGTTATATCATCCCGTTGACAGGATTGCAGCCCTAAGAAGTTTTAAGGGACCACCCCTCATCACTGTCAAACGCTCCCTAAAACCCTTCTGCGAGCAGGTCTTTCTAATCGACCTGGCCGGGTATCCTGGAAGGATATTGACCTCAATCCGTCATAGAGGACACCTAGTTGTTCTTTAAAATTGCCCAAGCATCCCCAGCTTCCCCTTCACCCAAATCCAGATAGCAGATGTTCTGAAAGAGCTGCAAAATCTGGCCCTGTACAAATCACCTGGGCTAGACAATCTGAACCCTCTCTTTCTAAAATTATCCGCTGCCATTGTTGCAACCACTATTACTAGTCTGTTCAACCCCTCTTTCGTATTGTCTGAGATTCCTAAAGATTGGAAAGCTGCCGCGGTCATCCCCTTCGTCAAAGGGGGTGACAGTCTAGACCCAAACTGTTACAGACCTATGTCCATCCTGACCTGCCTTTCAAGTCTTCGAAAGCCAAGTTAACAAACAGATCAGTGACCATTTCGATTCCCACCGTACCTTCTCCGCTGTGCAATCCGGTTTTCCGTGCTGGTCACTGGTGCACCTCAGCCACTCTAAAGGGATAAAACGATATCATAACCTCCATCGATAAAAGACTGTGCAAGCCGTCTTCATCGACCTGGCCAAGGCTTTCGACTCTGTCAATCACCGGATTCTTATCGGCAGACTCAACAGCCTTGGTTTCTCAAATGACTGCCTCGCCTGGTTTACCAACTCCTTCTCAGATAGAGTTCATTGTGTCAAATCGGAGGGTCTTTTGTCCGGACCTCTGGCAGTCTCTATGGGGCTACCACAGGGTTCAATTCTCGGGCCGACTCTTTTCTCTGTATATATCAATGATGTTGCTCTTGCTGAGGGTGATTCCTTGATCCACCTCTACGCAGACCAATCAATCAATCAAATGTATTTTTAAAGCCCTTAGTACGTCAGCTGATGTCACAAAGTACTGTACACAAACCCAGCCTAAAACCCCAAACAGCAAGCAATGCAGGTGTAGAAGCACGGTGGCTAGGAAAAACTCAATAGAAAGGCTAGAATCTAGGAAGAAACCTAGAGAGGAACCAGGCTATGAGGGGTGGCCAGTCCTCTTCTGGTTGTGCTGGGTGGAGATTATAACAGAACATGGCCAAGATGTTCAAATGTTCATAGATGACCAGCAGATCTTCTAAATCAGCGGTTGCTGATGACAATTATCCCGCTTAAGGGATGGGTAGCGTCATTGTTAACTTAACTACTTATATCATTGGTATTGACACACAAACACTAACTCTCAGCTTATAGAAGCAATTATCCCGCTTAAGGGATGGGTAGCGTCAAGAATTAACAAGCCAGTATTGTGTAAAGAATCGTTGTACCATCTAAAACGCTGTGAAATATATTCTCCATGACCCAAAAAATATATATATTTTCTGGTGTTTGAAGCTGTTGTTCCAAACCGAGAGTAAAAGAAGCAAAAACTAAACTTAAGAACGGGAAGCATAGAAATACCTAATATAGAAAATATCTACTGCTTCTTAGACTTGCTTTCAATGAGAATGATATATCTATAACTCACATTTTCTATGTGAATTTGGTCGCGTTGCTCAAAAAGTTACATATTGTAGCTTTAAATGTGAATGACACGCATACTAACCTTTGCCGTGCAAAAAACTTGCAGAGCAACAGTAACATTTCAATATGCTCTAATGAAAATGGCCTGTAATTTTCATCATAGGTACACTTCAACTATGACATACAAAATGAGAAAAGAAATCCAGAAAATCACATTGTAGGATTTTTAATGAATTTATTTTCAAATTATGGTGGAAAATAAGTATTTGGTCAATAACAAAAGTCTCTCAATACTTTGTTATATACCCTTTGTGTCACACCCTGGTCAAAGTATTTTGTGTTTATCTTTATTTATTTGGTCAGGCCAGGGTGTGGCATGGGTTTTTGTATGTGGTGTGTATGTATGGGGATTGTAGCTAGTGGGGTGTTCTAGTTAAGTCTATGGCTGTCTGAAGTGGTTCTCAATCAGAGGCAGGTGTTTATCGTTGTCTCTGATTGGGAACCATATTTAGGCAGCCATATTCTTTGAGTTTGTCGTGGGTGATTGTCCTTAGTGTTAGTTTGCACCAGTTTAGGCTGTTTCGGTTTTCATTACGTTTATTATTTTGTCGTGTTTGTATTTTGATTCGTGTTTTACGTTTGTTTAATAAACATGGATCGCAATCTACACGCCGCATTTTGGTCCGACTCTCCTTCGCATCAAGAAAACCGTTACAGAATCACCCACCACAAAGGGACCAAGCAGCGTGTCAACAGGCAAGAACAGCCCAAAGTGGAGTACAGTATGGACTATACTTCTTGGGAGGAGATAGACAGGTGGGCGGTCGACCCAGGGAGAGTGCCGGAGCCCGCCTGGGATTCGATGGAGCAGTGCGCGGAAGGATATAGGAGAATGGAGTTTGCGAAGCAAGCAAGGCGGCGCGGACGGAGGCCCCATAGTCAGCCCCAAAAATTTCTTGGGGGGGGGCTCAGGGAGAGTGTGGCAGAGTCAGGAGCCAGACCTGAGCCAACTCTCCCTGTTTATCGTGAGGAGCCAAGGAGGAGACCAGAGCCGATGTTGGAGGTGAGCGAAACAGAGACTGTGAAGGAGTTAATGGGGAAATTGGAGGTGAGCGAAACAGAGACTGTGAAGGAGTTAATGGGGAAATTGGAGGAGAGAGAAATGAGGGAGTTGCTGTGTTGGTGTTTTAAACATGGAATTCGCCCGACGGAGCGTGTCGGGGATTTGATGGCACCTGGGTCAGCGCTCCATACTCGTCCTGAGGTGCGTGTTAGTCTGCTGGTGAAGATGGTGCCAGTCTCACGTACCAGGCCTCCTGTGCACCTCCCTAGCCTTGCACGTCCTGTGCCAGCACCGCTCTCAAGATCTCCAGTACGCCTTCACGGTCTAACCCATCCTGTGCCACCTCCACACCCCAGCCCTCCGGTAGCAGCTCCCCGCACCAGGCTTCCTGTGCGTGTCCTCGGCCCAGTACCACCAGTGCCAGCACCACGCATCAGGCCTACAGTGCGCCTCGCCTGTCCAGCGCTGTCGGAGCCCTCCTCCTCTCCAGCGCTGTCGGAGTCTCCCGCCTGTTTAGCGCTGTTAGAGCCTTCCTTCTCTACAGCGCTGCCGGAGTCTCCCGCCTGTTCAGAACTGCCAGTTAGCATAGAGCTGCCAGTTAGCATAGAGCTGCCAGTTAGCATAGAGCTGCCAGTTAGCATAGAGCTGCCAGTTAGCATAGAGCTGCCAGTCTGCATAGAGCTGCCAGTTAGCATAGAGCTGCCAGTCTGCAAGGAGCTGCCAGTCTGCAAGGAGCTGCCAGTCTGCAAGGAGCCGCCAGAGCTGCCTGTCTGCAGGATGCCGCCAAAGCTGCCAGTCTGCAAGGAGCCGCCAGAGCTGCCAGTCTGCAAGGAGCCGCCAGAGCTGCCAGTCTGCAAGGAGCCGCCAGAGCTGCCAGTCTGCAAGGAGCCGCCAGAGCTGCCAGTCTGCAAGGAGCCGCCAGAGCCGCCAGTTAGCATGGAGCAGCCAGGGCCGCCAGTCAGCATGGAGCAGCCAGGGCCGCCAGTCAGCATGGAGCAGCCAGGGCCGCCAGTCAGCATGGAGCAGCCAGGGCCGCCAGTCAGCATGGAGCAGCCAGTCAGCATGGAGCAGCCAGTCAGCATGGAGCAGCCAGAGCAGCCAGTCAGCATGGAGCAGCCAGATCTGCCAGTCAGCATGGAGCAGCCAGTCAGCATGGAGCAGCCAGAGCTGCCAGTCAGCATGGAGCATCCAGTCAGCATGGAGCAGCCAGAGCTGCCAGTCAGCATGGAGCAGCCAGAGCTGTCAGTCAGCATGGAGCAGCCAGTCAGCATGGAGCAGCCAGAGCTGCCAGTCGACCAGACTCTTCCAGATCTGCCAGTCGACCAGACTCTTCCAGATCTGCCAGTCGACCAGACTCTTCCAGATCTGCCAGTCGACCAGACTCTTCCAGATCTGCCAGTCGACCAGACTCTTCCAGATCTGCCAGTCGACCAGACTCTTCCAGATCTGCCAGTCGACCAGACTCTTCCAGATCTGCCAGTCGACCAGGATCTTCCAGATCTGCCAGTCGACCAGGATCTTCCAGATCTGCCAGTCGACCAGGATCTGCCAGTCAGCCAGGATCTGCCGAAACCACCAGCCAGCCAGGATCTGGTAGATTCATCAACCTGCCTGAGCTTCCTCTCACTCCTGAGCTTCCTCTCACTCCTGAGCTTCCCCTCAGTCCCGAGCTGCCTCAGTCCCGAGCTGCCCCTCAGTCCCAATCTGCTCCTCAGTCCAGTGGGGTTCTGGGTGAGGACTACTAGGCCATGGTCGGCGGCGAGGGTGGACTATCCAGGGACGCGAGGAGAAGGGGCTAAGACATTGATTGAGTGGGGTCCACGTCCCGCGCCGGAGCCGCCACCATGGACAGACGCCCACCCGGACCCTCCCTATTGTTTTGAGGTGCGTTCGGGAGTCCGCACCTTAGGGGGGGGGTTCTGTCACACCCTGGTCAAAGTATTTTGTGTTTATCTTTATTTATTTGGTCAGGCCAGGGTGTGGCATGGGTTTTTGTATGTGGTGTGTATGTATGGGGATTGTAGCTAGTGGGGTGTTCTAGTTAAGTCTATGGCTGTCTGAAGTGGTTCTCAATCAGAGGCAGGTGTTTATCGTTGTCTCTGATTGGGAACCATATTTAGGCAGCCATATTCTTTGAGTTTGTCGTGGGTGATTGTCCTTAGTGTTAGTTTGCACCAGTTTAGGCTGTTTCGGTTTTCATTACGTTTATTATTTTGTCGTGTTTGTATTTTGATTCGTGTTTTACGTTTGTTTAATAAACATGGATCGCAATCTACACGCCGCATTTTGGTCCGACTCTCCTTCGCATCAAGAAAACCGTTACACTTTGTTGGCAATGACAGAGGTCAAACGTTTTCTGTAAGTCTTCACAAGGTTTTCACACACTGTTGCTGGTATTTTGGCCCATTCCTCCATGCAGATCTCCTCTAGAGGAGTGATGTTTTGGGGCTGTTGCTGGGCAACACGGACTTTCAACTCCCTCCAAAGATTTTCTATGGGGTTGAGATCTGGAGACAGGCTAGGTCACTCCAGGACCTTGAAATGCTTCTTACGAAGCCACTCCTTTGTTGCCCAGGCGGTGTGTTTGGGATCATTGTCATGCTGAAAGACCCAGCCACGTTTAATCTGCAATGCGCTTGCTGATGGAAGGAGGTTTTCACTCAAAATCTCACGATACATGGCCCCATTCATTCTTTCCTTTACACGGATCAGTCGTCCTGGTCCCTTTGCAGAAAAACAGCCCCAAAGCATGATGTTTCCACCCCCATGCTTCACAGTAGGTATGGTGTTCTTTGGATGCAACTCAGCATTATTTGTCCTCCAAACACGACGAGTTGAGTTTTTACCAAAAAGTTATATTTTGGTTTCATCTGACCATATGACATTCTCCCAATCTTCTTCTGGATCATCCAAATGCTCTCGAGCAAACTTCAGACGGGCCTGGACATGTACTGGCTTAAGCAGGGGGACACGTCTGGCACTGCAGGATTTGAGTCTCTGGCGGCGTAGTGTGTTACTGATGGTAGGCTTTGTTACGTTGGTCCCAGCTCTCTGTAGGTCATTCACTAGGTCCCCCCGTGTGGTTCTGGGATTTTTGCTCACCGTTCTTGTGATCATGTTGACCCCAAGGGGTGAGATCTTGCTTGGAGCCACAGATCGAGGGAGATTATCAGTGGTCTTGTATGTCTTCCATTTCCTAATAATTGCTCCCACAGTTGATTTCTTCAAACCAAGCTGCTTACCTATTGCAGATTCAGTCTTCCCAGCCTGGTGCAGGTCTACAATTTTGTTTCTGGTGTCCTTTGACATTTCTTTGGTCTTGGCCATAGTGGAGTTTGGAGTGTGACTGTTTGAGGTTGTGGACAGGTGTCTTTTATACTGATAACAAGTTCAAACAGGTGCCATTAATACAGGTGACGAGTGGAGGACAGAGGAGCTACAGGTCTGTGAGAGCCAGAAATCTTGCTTGTTTGTAGGTGACCAAATACTTATTTTCCACCACAATTTGCAAATAATTTCATTAAAAATCCTACAATGTGATTTTCTCTTTTTTTTCTTCTAATTTTGTCTGTCATAGTTGAAGTGTACCTATGATGAAAATTACAGGCCTCTCTCATCTTTTTAAGTGGGAGAACTTGCACAATTGGTGGCTGACTAAATACTTTTTTGCCCCACTGTATACTTTTAGTTGAATAAACTGAAAACAAACTTAAAGATACCAAAAGCAGTTTAGTCCAATCAACGTTGCTAAATATCATGTAGCTGTCCATGGTACTGATTTGTGTGTGTGTGTGTGTGTGTGTGTGTGTGTGTGTGCAAGTAAAACATGTTTGACACACCCTACTTGTAGACTAGTTGGACGCCAATGCCATCCTCCTCTCTTACATGTTAGCGAAACAGTCTATTGCTCTGTCATACAGTATACGTTTAGTTTTTCTCATCATAGGCTACCTAGCTACAATTATTGCTAGCCTGACTTCCCACAAGTTAGCTAAGTTAGTTAGCTAGTTAATGTGAGCCTACATCTAGGCTACATCGATTGAACTTCAATCGTCTCAGGCCAGAGGCACAAAACACATTCATTTATGGTTAGATCAGAATCAGCATAATCATTGGCCTGTACAGAAAATTAAGTCAAAACACATCCAAATCCCCATCTCCATCCATGGCTTAGGAAAGGGCTGATTGTAATGTATTCGCAGGGAGTCAGAAAGCAGGTGCAAAAGGTGAGTTTAATAATAATAAACATGAAGATAATACAAAACAGGAGAAGCGTGCTGAACATAACAAAAACCAATACTACCTTATGACAGAGGCTACTGAGGGCTATATTCAGGGTGTTGAGGAAGTCCACGTTTGCGTGACAATGGGGAGCAGGTGTGTGCAATGTGGGTTGCCAGGTCCGGTGGTAGGGAAACTACCAACGTTGAGTGCCGGGGGGAGGGAGCAGGAGTAAGCATGACACTGATTTAGCGAGCTAGCAACTGCAGAACATAAACACAAACAGACCAGAAACATACAAGTTTTTCTGAAAATGATGTTTTGCAAAATAAGTCTTTGGTCTGAAGCCAAATCCAAACTGGCCTCCATTGGGGGACGTTTTGCGACACCGGGACATCCCACGCTGATTGGCAAATTGTTTCACAATTTTTTTAGCAAGGGAGGCCAAATGCTAAGGCAGCAACATGTTATACTCTTTTGGTCATGACAGAATCAGATACATGTCCTACACATACTTAGACAGAGGGGTGCTGTTTTTCCCTAGCTCAGATGATTTCTCCGGTGAGATTCAACCACTTGCAAAGTGACGGAAAATTATGAAAACACAGAGACAAAAGCGAAATTATTTTAAAATGAATTTATTTGTCAAATATTTGGGGAAGCCTTGCTTCCCTTGGCATCCATGAATACACGCCAGTGCATGGTACACAGAATCTCCCGAGTCTCTCCACCAAGCTACATCCAGCTACAACAGGAGAGGGTGGAACACAGGTTAATCTAGCCAACCCTACATGACACTGGTAGCTTCAAATGATACTGTGTTACTATTAACTTAGTAACACAACGCAATAATTTATCCTTCTGTGTCTGACTTGCAGATGCATGACTAAATGTGTTGATGCTGTAATATTTCAAAGACATTGTATTAGATTGAAGGTTAATACTGTTAACTACATACAGTATATAGACATTTTCAGAAAAAGCAGGTCCTTACAGTTAGCCATCTATGTTGCAATTATAGTTCATTGCCATTTGACCAATGTAGAGTGTGAGAGATCTCATCTCTTTAACTCTGCAGCAGCTTGCTCTCACCCTGTCTTGGCAGCCAGGCACTGCAACAGCTGGATAGAAGCAGCTGTGCATTAAAATCTTAACCAACATGCAAGTTACCCAGCTAATGTTAACTAGCTAGCTAAATACATTAGCATTGTTATGAATGGTTAATGATAATTAGCAAACAAGATAATATTAGCTAGCTAACTAACAGAGAGTTTAGCTGTCCAAAGGCTGAATTTCTTCTGGTGGCTTAGCTACTTGTTCATGATGTGTTCAACAACTTTAGCTAAATTATACAAGCTAAATTACCTGATCAGACATCATATTTTGATCATTTACTATGAGTGCAGCAGCTAGTGCAATGCGATAACATAACAGTTAAGTTGGTGAATGATTCGCAGTTGTCAAAATATTGTTTTTATGTTTGCACGACTAACCCATACATATTCTGTAAATACCTTTAGAGCCTATTGACGATAGTATCTTCTGGCAGTGGGAGTTTTGTTAAGAGCACCGGCGCTTATTCTGAATGTTAAAACACATCGCTCATGGTACGGTTTTGGAAACATAACGAACGTACCCTTTCATATGTTTCCTACTTGATGACGAGCAGACATAGCAACATAGAATCACCAGATGTTTCAGACAGACTTGCATTTTACACCAGAGGCCCTCAAACTAGAAGGCTGCATCCTGTGGGACCTTCGGGCCCCGACATAGATCATTGTGGCGTGGTTGGCATTTTTCAAGCTGCAGGCGGGAGCCTGGGGTCACACACAGACAACTTTGGGATGATAATATTGTCTTGTCCCACAGATTATTTGGAAAAGGTCACCTTTTTGCCGCATTAGTCACACACTCTCAGCATTCACCGCTACCTCTCCTCTCCTAGTTGGGCGAGCAAGATCAAGTGCTCCCATATGTGTCGTCTCAATTAAATAGAGTAGAATGCATGGGCGGAGAATCATGTGGCACCTGCAAGTTGTAATAGTAGAATGCACAAGGTGCAATTTTGATATTGGGTAGTGTATCATCAGTTTTCATGTCAGTCATTGCCAGTAGCGGTGTGTGGGTAAAATCACTGGGGAAGCCAAGACAGAAAAAAAGCCATAGTACAACCTATGTGTTGTGATAATTGCGTTGTTTGCTCTATAACCTGTTAGTTCATATGCCTTGCAACTGTGAAAAATAGGCCTATGGCAAAGACATTAAGAAGACACAGAATACTGTACATTCAACCACACCTTTGTTTCATCACAAAACTAGAGAGCAACCTCTGTCCGGTGAAGTCCTATAAGCATAATGCATGTAACAAACAACTATTGATTTAGAACCATGGAGAGTTACCGCAAGTCACAAAGAAATCAGGAGCTGCCTCCACTATTCCAGCACCATTTCAACTTCAACATCATCACATTACCTTTGCTTAGTCTTATACAGTGACAACTATAAGATACCAAAAACAATTGAGTCCTATCAACATAAGCTAAATATCACGTGGCTGTCCATGGATCTGATGTTTGTGTGTGTGTTTGTGTGTGTGTGTGTGTGTGTGTATGTGTGTGTGTGTGTGTGTGTGTGTGTGTGTGTGTCTGTGTGTGTGTGTGTGTGTGTGTGTGTGTGTGTGTGTGTGTGTGTGTGTGTGTGTGTGTGTGTGTGTGTGTGTGTGTGTGTAGAGAAACGGCAATGCCTTTCTCCTCTCTCATGATGACAAAACAGTCTATTACTCTGTAATATAGTGCACGCTTTAATTTTTTGTTGTCCCAGGCTACCTCACTAAAATGCTTGCTCGCTAGCCTAACTTCCTTCCATGAGCAACGTTAGCTAGTTAACATAAGCCTTCTACATCTAGCTACAGCACATATATAGAACTTCCATCCTCTCAGTCCAGGGGCACAATGTATGAAATTATGGTTGGATCAGATCTGCCATTATAATCATTGGCCAGTAGGGAGAATTAAGTAAAACCAGAAGTCAAAATCCTTATCTCCATACATGGCAAATTTAGGAAAGGGACAATTTTAGCTAGCTAGCTAAACACTGGAAGACAAAAAGACAACGAGATGCAACAATTCAAGTTCTGTGATGGACATATTTATCTTGATGCGATAGGAGTGAAGCCAAATCCATACTGGCTTTCTTTGAATCTTTTTTTTTTGATGCACCATTCACAGTTGACTTCAATAGCTCAATGCTAATGGGCTATTATTTTATACTTTTTTTATCAAGGGAGGCCAAATGCTTTCTGGCTTCCTTTGCATTCAATGCCAAGGGCGGCAACAATGTCATATGCTTATTTTCATTTGATCCCTTTTTCGTGATATCCAATTGGTAGTTACAGTCTTGTCCCATCACTGCAACTCCCCTACGGTCTCAGGAGAGGAGAAGGTCGAGAGCCATGCATCCTCCGAAACACAACCCTGCCAAGCCGCACTGCTTCTTGGCACACTGCTCGCTTAACCCGCAAGCCAGCCACACCAATCTGTTGGAGGAAACACAGTCCAGCTGACGACCGAAACCAGCTTGCAGGCTCCCGGCCCGCCACATGGAGTCGCTAGAGCACGATGGGACAAGGAAATCAAGGCCGGCCAAACCCTGGGCCATTGTGCGCCGCCTCATGGGTCTCCCGGTCACAGCTGGCTGTGACACAGCCTGGGATTGAACCCTGGTCTGTAGTGATGTCTCATTCACTGCGATGCAGTGCCTTAGGCCGCTGCACCACTCAGGAGGCCATAGGAAATAAGCTTAAAAGCTGCAAAATGTTCTTTCCACTAACAAGGGCGGATGAACAGTTTGTCATGAACAGTGCTTGTGCCCATAGAAATAGACAGGGTGTGCGGGATGTTACCCAATGCTGGAAGGGAGGCCAGTAATATAGCCCAGTAATATAGATAGCCTAATACAATCGGCCATGTGAAAGTCTCTGGTAATTTAACCTATTTATGAAGTTATTTTTGCAAATATTGATATTGCCTATAGGGCGCGAAATTGCAGACCCAATGGCTGGCAAGTGAGCTGCATCACATGACTGAGGTTTGTTTTGGGGCAAGTTCTTGCGCGAGCGGGTGGGGTTCAGGACAGAAGCCAGAAGGAGCAGGAGGGTACAGTATGAAAATCTGCAGTGCGGGCTGGAGTGGCTTAAGAATTAAGTCCACCGCAGACCTCTCCTCAAACTTCAAAGGAAAGCCTGTATCTTTTATTTAGCTTCAGGGGAAACATTTCCAATACATTTGGATGCAAATAGTTTTGTGTCCCGATGAGATGGTTCTTTACCTGAAACCAGATGAGCCCTGGCATGGGATAGATGTAGGAAATGTAAACAATGGCTTTCAGTTTTCATGTTAGGAGGTTTAAGAAGGTGAGTACAGCTGGCTAGATACCCATAATTTCCCATCTCCACTTTATGCTCTCTCAACATCACAATACATCTGGAGGCCATGAAGACTGATCTTGCAATGCAAATTGTGGGAAACAGTGAGGTAAGCAGTTTTTATTACTAACTACGCCTCTAACTAAAGGAGAGACCATTTAAAAAATAATTTGAAAATACTTTATATTTACACATGTAAAAGTTTATCAAGTGTTCACATAATTTGATCTTTCAAACAACTTCAACTCCCACATTTCTATATTTAGTTTTTGCTAACAGATGCTATCAAAAAGAAAAACTAAAGGCATAATATAACTTTTTTCAAAATGTTGATCAGAACGCTATTATTTATGATCATATTAAAGGGGCAATCTGTAGTTCAAACAATAACAAAGCCTTTACTCTGCGACTGTTTGCTAAAAAGCTAAGGAAAGGGGCTGGAGAAATGTAACCACTCAAATTCAGAAACATAGGCTGGGATCCAATCCGATCAGCGGTAGATCTGAGTTATAACGTGCCTGACATTAAAGGTAATTTCTGATTGAGCCGACATATGCAGCCAATATGAATGTGGTCTTCACAATGTCTTAACATTGCCTTTAAAAGGCGCAAAGCTCACAAAACATGATCGGATTGAATCCAGGCCATAGTTTTAACGATGTTTGGAGGCTATATGGTATTGTTTACGCTAACATTGGAGTAAAAACAAGCTTTATTTTGGGTTCTGATGAGGTATGGCAGTTGAACTAAGCTCATTGGTTGTTTATACATTATATTTTTCATGAATCAATGGGTATATATTATTAAAGGCCAAAAATGTATGTACAAATCGCAGATTGTGTCATGATCGTTGTAAGAAGCGGACCAAAGCGCAGCGTGGTGTGAATGCATAATATATTTTAATGACGGCGAAAAACACGAAGTACACTGAACAAACTAACGTGACTGCTACTGAAACATAGTTCTAACATGCAACTATACATAGACAATAACCCACGAACCACAATACAAAACAGGCTACAAAACAGCAGACAACGACAAACACCTGCCTCTGATTGAGAACCATGAGAACCATATCAGGCCAAAACACATAGAAACAGACTAACTAGACATGCAACATAGAATGCCCACTCATATCACACCCTGACCAAACAAAACATAGAAACAAACAACTCAAATAATGGTCAGAGTGTGACAGATTGCCCCTTTAAACAGTACTTTAATAAAAAGCCTAATTCGTGGGGATAGCTCGCTGCATTGTCCAACATTCGTTTTCTTTTATCTGTTTTATATGTCTAAATATCCTTTATATTTCAAATTTTATAGACATCTGCTGTGGGTGAAAATATTTGTTTTCTGTCCATCTGTATATATCCTGTATTTGGCTTGTGAAAGCCATTTGTATTAGACACCATAACATGTATTACTGTGGATATAATTCTCTTTTTTCAGGCGCTTTAATTTTAGGGTTTTTGTTGCTTTTGACAGGTATAATTGATTATAGAATGTAACAGTTTTTATGTGATCCAGAGTTCAGGGTAAATGCATTTACCTGACACAGATTAGTTTTGAAATAAACTTATATTATATGGCACCTAAGCAATCAGACCTTTCACTGTAGTTTCCTGAATGTAATTTCTTGGCGCCAGTTTAATTATCTTAAATGGGAAGTCGGGCCCTGCATATCTGGTGTGATGTAAAGTACATTCCTCATGAATTCATTACCATTTTTGGTCTGGGTAAGAGTTTAAACATGTACTTTGAGCTAATACATTACTTTTTTCATTATGAAAAGAGAAGGGATATTAAATGGTCGCATGCTGTTTTTTTGTTTAGTTTAGTTCTTGGGCCAACATCATCATCATCATCATCGTCATCGTGATCAATACATTTTACTCCTGCCTGGCACTCACATACTACCACTATATTGCAAACTAAAGCACTGACAAATCCCCTTTGATGAGAAAAAAAATTGAGTTTCTTGCGGCATACACTAGGGTGTTTGCTCACACATGATCTCTGTCTCCCCTGGTTTGGCACCTACTTGCTGAAACCGAATTGCAACTCGAATGGCATACTAGTGAACTTAGAGAGTCTCTGACTATCAGCTGAGTATGCTACATGTGCATGATTCCATGGGACAGCATGCTGTAACATTAATGGTCATGCACGAGTGGCAGATTTCATATACAGTCCAAAGTGCTCAGAAATGCGATATTTACGAAATTGCAAAATCAGCAAAGTCGCTGAGTCAGCCTGGTATTAGCAGGTAAGTGTAAATCTGGTACGATTTATCTAAAATATAGGAATCAAGAAACATGATGGTTATGATGAATGAATTGCATTCAATTTTGGGAGATTAGCTTCACACTATTAATGCCTTGAAACAGGTGTCAAAGAACATAATGCCGAAGTGAATACATTACATTCAATGGGGGGAAGATTGGTGTTATAATATCGATGTCCAGAGATAGGCATCATGTCTCTGAAGCCTAAGTGAACACATTACATTCAATTAGATTGAAGCATAGATATGTGTCAAGACGTAGATATGTCTCTCTCTATATATATTATTTATCTATAGAGAAGCACTTTTTTGTCTATTAAAATAACAAATTTATCAGAAATACAGTGTAGACATTGTTAATGTTGTAAATGACTACAGTAGCTGGAAACGGCAGATTTTTATGGAATATCTACATAGCCGTACAGTGGCTGGCGAAAGTATTCACCCCCTGGCATTTTTCCTATTTTGTTGCCTTACAACCTGGAATTTAAATATATTTTTTGGGAGGTTTGTATCATTTGATTTAAACAACATGTCTACCACTTTGAAGATGCAAAATATTTTTTATTTTGGAACGTACAAGAAATAAGAAAAAAACAGAAAACATGTGTGTGCGTAACTATTCACCCGCCCAAAGTCAATACTTTGTTAAAGCCATCTTTTGCAGGAGTTACAGCTGCAAGTCTCTTGGGGTATGTCTCTTTATAATGTGCCATCCACTGGGATTTTTGCCCATTCTTCAAGGCAAAAATGCACCAGTTCCTTCAAGTTGGATGGGTTCCGCTGGTGTACAGCAATCTTTAAGTCATACCACATATTCTCAATTGGATTGAGGTCTGGGCTTTGACTAGGCCATTCCAAGACATTTAAATGTTTCCCCTTAACTTTGTATGGCTGCAGGGGCCGTATTGAGTAGCTTGGATGAAAAGGTGCCCATTGTAAACGGCCAACTCCTCAGTCTCAGTTGCTAATATATACATATTAATATTAGTATAGGATAGAAAACACTCTGACGTTTCTAAAAATGTTTGAATTATGTCTGTGAGTATAACAGAACTGAAATTGCAGGCAAAAACCTATGGATGAGTTTTCACTTCCTACGCCTTCCACTAGATGTCAACAGTCAATAGATGACTCTAATGTGAAGGGGGGTCGAATGAGATAGGAAATAGTCACCACTGCCACGAGTTGACCATGCTTTCACCATGCGCGTTCACAGGGGGACCTGCGTTCCACCGGTCATCTGAAGTCATTCTAATTCTCCGGTTGGAACGTTATTCAAGATATATTTTAACAACATTCTAAAGATTGATTCAGTACATCGTTTGACATGTTTCTACTGACTGTTACGGAACTTTTGGACATTTCGCCACGTTATAGTGGACATGCTTTGTGACTTTGGAATTGTTTACCAAACGCGCTAACCAAAGTAGCTAATTGGACATAAATAACGGACATTTTCGAACAAATCAAGCATTTATTGTGGACCTGGAATTCCTAGGACTGCATTCTGATGAAGTTCATTAAAGGTAAGGAAACATTTATCATGTATTTTCTGCTTTCTGTTGACTACAACATGGCGGCTAATTTGGCTACTGTTCTGATCTCCGTCTCAGATTATTGCATGGGTTGCTTTTTCCGTAAACTTTTTTTTGAAATCTTACACAGCGGTTGCATTAAGGAGAGGTATATCTATAATTCCATGTGTATAACTTGTATTATCATCTACATTTATGATGAGTATTTCTGTTGAAACGATGTGGCTATGCAAAATCACTTGATGTTTTTGGAACTAGTGAATCTACGCCAATGTAAATATAAATATGAACTTTATCAAACAAAACATGCATGTATTGTGTAACATGAAGTCCTATGAGTGTCATCTGATGAAGGTAATTCAAGGTTAGTGATTAATTTTGTCTCTGTTTCTGCTTTTTGTGAATGCTATATTTCCATGGAAAATTGCTGTGCTTATTGTGGTGTGGTGGAGACCTAACATAATCATTTGTAGTGCTTTTGCTGAAAAGCATATTTGAAATCGGACACTTTGGTGGGATTAACAACAAGATTAACTGTAAAATTATATAAGACATAAGATAATGTATGTTTTAGGAATTGTAATTCTGAGATTTCTGTGGTTTGAATTTGGCGCCCTCTATTTTCACTGGTAGTTGTCATATCGATCCCGTTAGCGGGATTGCAGCCATAACAAGTTAAACCACTCGAGTGTTGATTTAGCAGTATGCTTAGGGTCATTGTCTTGCTGGAAGGTGAACCTCCGTCCCAGTCTCAAATCTTTGGAAGACTGAAACAGATTTCACTCAAGAATTTCTCTGTATTTAGCGCCATCCTCCATTCCTTCAATTCTGACCAGTTCCCAGTCCCTGCTGATGAAAAACATCCCCACAGCATGATGATGCCACCACTGTGCTTCACTGTGGGGATAGGGTTCTCGGGGTGATGAGAGGTGTCGGGTATGAGCTTTCCTTGATGGCCATAAAGCTCACTTTAGACTCATCTGACCAGAGTACCTTCTTCCATATGTTTGGGGAGTCTCCCACATGCCTTCTGGCAAACACCAATCGTGTTTGCTTAATTTTTTCTTAAAGCAATGGGTTTTTTCTGGCCCCTCTTCCGTAAAGCCCAGCTCTGTGGAGTGTACAGCTTAAAGCTGTCCTATGGACAGATACTCCATTCTCCGCTGTGGAGCTTTGCAGCTCCTCCAGGGTTATCTTTGGTCTCTTTATTGCCTTTCTGATTAATGCCCTCCTTGCCTGGTCTGTGAGTTTTGGTGGGTGGCCCTCTCTAGGTAGGTTTGTTGTGGTGCCATATTCTTTAAATTTTTTAATAATGGATTTAAATTTTGCTCCGTGGGATGTTCAAAGTTTCGGATATTTATTTATAACCCAATCCTGATCTGTACTTCTCCACAACTCTGTCCCTGACCTGTTTGGTGAACTCCTTGGTCTTCATGGTGCTGCTTGCTTGGTGGTGCCCCTTGCTTAGTGGTGTTGCAGACTCTGGGGCCTATCAGAACAGCTGTTTTTACTGAGATCATGTGACAAAGGTTGCACCAGATCTTATTTAGGGGCTTCATAGCAAATGGGGTGAATACATTTGCACGCACCACTTTTCAGTTTAGAATTATTATTATTATTTTTTTTAAATTTCATTTCACCAATGTGGACTATTTTGTGTGCGTCCAATACATGAAATCCAAGTAAAAATCTATTTAAATTACAGGTTGTTATGCAACAAAATAGGAAAAACGCCAAGGGGGATAAATACTTTTGTACAGAGGCCCATTATCAGCAACCATCACTCCTTTGTTCCAATGGCACATTGTGTTACCTAATCCAAGTTTATAATTTTAAAAGGCTAATTGATCATTAGAAAAGCCTTTTGCAATTATGTTAGCACACCAGTCTCAACGTCAATAGTCAAGAGGCGAAACTGGGATGCTGGCCTTCTTGGCAGACGTGCAAAGGAAAAGCCATATCTCAGACTGGCCAATAGAAAGAAAAAAGTAAGATGGGCAAAAGAACAGACACTGGACCAAGGAACTCTACCTAGAAGGGCAGCATCCCGTAGTCAACTCATCACTGTTGACGTTGAAACTGGTGTTGAGGGTACTATTTAATGAAGCTGCCAGTTGAGGACTTGTGAGGTGTCTGTTTCTCAAACTAGACAATCTAATGTACTTGTCCTCTTTCTCAGTTGGGCACTGAGGCTTCCCACTCCTCTTTCTCTTCTGGTTAGAGACAGTTTATGCTGTTATGTGAAGGGAGTAGTACACAGCATTGTACGAGATCTTCAGTTTCTTGGCAATTTCTCGCATGCAATAGCCTTCATTTCTCAGAACAAGAATAGACTGGTGAGTTTCAGAATAAAGGTCTTTGTTTCTGGCCATTTTGAGCCTGTAATCGAACCCACAAATACTGATTCTCCAGAAACTCAACTAGTCTAAAGAAGGCCAGTTTTCTTGCTTCTTTAATCAGCATAACAGTTTTCAGCTGTGCTGACATAATTGCAAAATGATTTTCTAATGATCAATCAGACTTTTCAAATTATAATATTGGATTAGCTAACACTGTGTGCCATTGGAACACAGGAGTGATGGTTGCTGAATGGGCCTCCATACACCTATGTAGATATTCCATAAAAAAATCTGCCGTTTCCAGCTACAATAGTCATTTACAACATTAACAATATCTACACTGTATTTCTGATCAATTTGATGTTATTTTAATGGTCAAAAATATGTACTTTTCTTTCAAAAACAAGGACATTTCTTAGTGACCCCAAACTTTTGAATGGTAGTGTGTGTATATATATATACATATATATATATATTGTCGTGAATTTGTATTAGTTAATGTGACGACTGTTGCTCATCGAATGATTACAAGTTTCTAATTACGTGATTAACTGAATCAGGCAATTATTAACTCATTAACCTGGGGCACCATGGGAAAACTAGTTTTTATTGAGTTTCTATTTCCCAAATGAAGTGCTCCGTTTATTTTTTTGAGCAGTGTATATATATACCTAAAAAAAGATAAACGCAACATGTAAAGTGTTGGTCCCATGTCTCATGAGCTGAAATAAAAGATCCTATAACTTTTCCATACTCACAAAAGCTTATTTCTCTTTTTTTTGCACATATTTGCTTACATCCCTGTTAGTGAACATTTCTCCTTTGCCATTGGGACTGTGCATTATCATGCTGAAACATGAGGTGATGGTGACAGATTAATGGCAAGACAACGGGCCTCAGGACCTCGTCACGATCTCTCGTGGCAATCCAGTTGCCATTGAAAAAATGCAAATGTGTTCATTGTCGTTTTATATATATATATATATATATATATATATATATATATATATATATATTTGGCAGTATGTCCAACCGACCTCACTACCGCAGACCACATGTATGGCATCGTGTGGGCGAGCATTTTGCTGATGTCAACATTTTGAACAGAGTGCCCCATGGTGGCGGTGGGGTTATGGTATGGGCAGGCATAAGCTTCGGACAATGAACACATTTGCATTTTTGCAATGGCAACTGGATTGCCCAGAGATATCGTGACAAGATCCTGATGCCCATTGTCTTGCCATTAATCCGTCACCATCACCTCACAACTATATGTGAAGGAGATGTGTTGTGCTGCTTGAGGTAAATGGTGGTCACATCAGATACTGACTGGTTTTCTGATCCACGCCCTTACATTTTTTAAGGTATCTGTGACCAAAAGATGCATATCTGTATTCCTAGTCATGTGAAACCCATAGATTAGTGCATAATTAATTTATTTCAATTGAAGGATTTCCTTATATTAACTGTAACTAAGTCAAATATTTGGAATTGTTGCGTTTATAATTTTGTTCAGTGTATGTACGTATGTGTGTGTGTGTGTGTGTATGTGTGTGTGTGTGTGTGTGTGTGTGTGTGTGTGTGTGTGCGTGTGTGTGTATATATATATTGTCATGACTGTGTCGTGTCTTTACTATCATTAAACTGAAGACTTCGTTTTTATCAAAGATTCTCTGTAATTAGTTACTCGATTAAACTGAATAATCATGTAACTGTAAATAACTAGGAAGTTGGGGCACCAAGGAAAGTATTCAGATTACAAAGTTATAATTTCCCAATATAACCTTTCAAATATTTTCATATCTGATCTATAGTCTTCTGATTAATGATTTATTTACTTTACCTCACCTTAGTCTCATTCCAAACGTCGTAAATTGTTGGATTCTGCACGAACCCAGTCTTCACTATGAGTCATCCATACATCAATTGTCTTAAATCATTTATTTATTACTAACTAAGTAATTCACAGAAATAGATAGAATGTGCCCTAGTGGGCTGAACCGGAATGGCGGCTTGTTTGACAAAAGGGGAGTGGGGGGTCGACTGAGAAGTCACTACAGAGTTAATTATAACAATTAAAATGCTAATCCCTTACACATGAACGCTCACTCATTCGGGAACAATTGCAATCAATATATATATTTACGCTCAGTGTGTCATCTTGATCGCTGGTGAAAAGTCTTTCTTTTGTAGAATTGTCCGTCTCTCACCCTCTCTCTCTCTCTGTCTTGGCTAGACATTTGTTATAGAATGGATGTTTTGGCGGTTGTCGTTCTTCGCGTTCAATGATGCCGAATTCCTAGCTGCAGACTAGTAATTGGTATCAAAGACTTGTTCTCATTCTGTCGGTATCGATAGTCTAAGAGTTTAACCACGTGGTATGGTTAAAAAGATTCAGCAATGGTCTACACCTTTAGCCCTCTCGTAATTGAGGTAAGCTTGGTCTGGTGATAATTTCTCAAAGTTGGGTTTTATTCAGAATTGCAGAAGAGGGCTGTCCCAGGATGTCTGACCCTAACTGGGCTCAGGGGTGGTCCTCTGATTTAGTTCAAATCAAAAGGGAATTGTATTCTTCTTCATTAAACAGTCCACAATCATTTTACACCATTATACAAACAGTATCATCCTCACTCAGTCATCTTATACAACAATTAGATGTAAACCTCATATCTGAAGCTATTATATAAACATTGTTATGGTAATGTGGCCACACCGTCCATCTTGAGCTTCCCAAGTTTTGACAAATGCACCAGTTCGTAGCTGGATTCTTCACCGATCTTTTACAATTTCTCTGGAACATGAAATTTGTTCGTACCTCAAGTTCTGTGAGGTGGAAGGATTTCCTTTGTCCTCTGTGAAAGTTTACCCTCTCTCTAACACTGTGTCCATGAGGTCTTCTCAGGAATTTACGACCTCTGACCACAGCAGTCTGGTTGTAGAAGCAGAGAGCGGGGGATGGTGCTCGTTGTACTCAAAGAGGGCAATGTCAAGATAACTGTCTTGATCAGGTCAGGTCACAGGAGACCACAACCCTACAGATTATCTCTCAACCCCAACAGAGGAGGAGAGATCTAGATCACGTCTGAAGACGTGGGGGGGTTTTATGGCCCCCACACCCCTGGTAAATCTCAGGCCACAGACAAATTCATTTGTCCTGTCACTATGAAGAACCAGCCTCAGAACATTAAACATTAAATAAAGGGACTTTGGAACAATGGTTTTCGTCAGCCACAATGGTGGTCATGACGATAGATGGACTATGCAAATGTATGTCATATTTGTTCTGTTATTAAAGGTTAATAGATGACGTTATTACGAAAACATTGTAACATGAAGAGTTTTCCTAGTATATGTTTGATGTTTATACATTGTACGTTGTATGGAAATTATCCAAATCAAATAGAATGTTTTGTGGAAGACGAAATGTTAAGTTAGTTGTCTAAAATGGGATTTGAGAAAAACCTAGCCCTTGCCTCATTAACTTGGTACAATTGCCCTAAAGGTGGCTACGCCCACTTCTGACCCAAGGGTATAAAACCTGTGAGTATAGAATTTACAACAGGACTATGTGACCCCCGCTGCAGCAGGGTCTTAAAAAGTCAACAAACCCAGAACGCAACGCAAGTTTGAGGACAAAGAAATCATTTTCTACCCAAGCTACGGATGAGTAGCTGTGTCTAAGCGGGTGAATTCAAGTCGAACCACCTAGCCTCCATCTCCAATCGAATCATGGTATCTAAAGGGTTTCATTCCTATGCTGTGAGCTCTGAGCTACAGAGCTTTCTGTCCTCAGAAGACCCCTAACAGAGAAAGGGGTGCGGGAACAGACTCCTAAGCCAAAAAAAAGGACACTGACGCCGGGAGGACGAGCAGGGAGGGGCGAACAGCGGAACGGTCCACGCAGAGAATCCCCGGAGATCATCACCACGTAATTACATCATTGTATTCTGACCCATAAGAGCGGCAGTTCGGGGCAAAGCTAGAGTTAGAATAACATAGCTGACAAATTCACCAAAATCTATATTTCACTCGTGTACTTCTTTCTGTTCTCTCTCTTTTGAAATTCCCATTGTGGGTAACACGCGCCATAGTGTGTTGGCCTGTTATACTAAGTTCTAATCAATAGCCTATAATGTGTTTTGTCTATGTGTATCTTTTATCGTCATTTTAGCTTTTTAGTAAACAAATATTCAACTAAGGTTGGTGTGGTGCGAATTCATTAGTGGGACCCGGGTCCGTGCAGATTCAAGGGCTATACGACGTTCAGATTATGAGACTGAGGCAACTGGTTAATTAGCGGCTGTTGTAAAATCGATATTCTGATATTCTTTGAGTTAAACAAAACAATGTAACTCCTAGTCAATCACACTTCTGTGAAATCAAACTGTCCATTTAGGAAGCAACACTGATTGACAATACGTTTCACATGCTGTTGTGCAAATGGAATTGACAACAGGTGGAAATTAAAGGCAATTAGCAAGACACCCCCAATAAAGGAGTGGTTCATCAGGTGGTGACCACAGACCACTTCTCAGTTCCTATGCTTCCTGGCTGATGTTTTGGTCACTTTTGAATGCTGGCGATGCTTTCACTCTAGTGGTAGCATGAGACGGAGTCTACAACCCACACAAGTGGCTCAGGTAGTGCAGCTCATCCAGGATGTCACATCAATGCGAGCTGTGGCAAGAAGGTTTGCTGTGTCTGTCAGCGTAGTGTCCAGAGCATGGAGGCGCTACCAGGAGACAGGCCAGTACATCAGGAGATGTGGAGGAGGCCGTAGGAGGGCAACAACCCAGCAGCAGGACCGCTATCTCCGCCTTTGTGCAAGGAGGAGCAGGAGGAGCACTGCCAGAGCCCTGCAAAATTACCTCCAGCAGGCCACAAATGTGCATGTGTATGTGCATGTGCATGTGACTCCATGAGGATGGTATGAGGGCCCGACGTCCACAGGTAGGGGTTGTTCTTACAGCCCAACACCGTGCAGGACGTTTGGCATTTGCCAGAGAACACCAAGATTGGCAAATTCGCCACTGGTGCCCTGTGCTCTTCACAGATGGAAGAAGGTCTGGAGACGCCGTGGAGAACATTCTGCTGCCTGCAACATCCTCCAGCATGACCGGTTTGGCTGGGTCAGTCATGGTGTGGGGTGGCATTTCTTTGGGGGGCCGCACAGCCCTCCATGTGCTCGCCAGAGGTAGCCTGACTGCCATTAGGTACCGAGATGAGATCCTCAGACCCCTTGTGAGACCATATGCTGGTGCGGTTAACCCTGGGTTCCTCCTAATGCAAGACAATGCTAGACCTCATGTGGCTGGAGTGTGTCAGCAGTTCCTGCAAGAGGTAAGGCATTGATGCTATGGACTGGCCCGCCCGTTCCCCAGACCTGAATCCAATGGAGCACATCTGGGACATCATGTCTCGCTCCATCCACCAATGCACCACACACTGTCCAGGATTTGGCGGATGCTTTAGTCCAGGTCTGGGAGGAGATCCCTCAGGAGACCATCCGCCACCTCATCAGGAGCATGCCCAGGCGTTGTAGGGAGGTCATACAGGCACGTGGAGGCCACACACACTACTGAGCCTCATTTTGGCACTACAAAGTATTAACTTAAGGGGGCTGAATAATTTTGCACGCCCAATTTTTCAGTTTTTGATTTGTTAAAAAAGTTTGAAATATCCAATATATGTCGTTCCACTTCATGATTGTGTCCCACTTGTTGTTGATTCTTCACAAAAAAAATACAGTTTTATATCTTTATGTTTGAAGCCTGAAATGTGGCAAAAGGTCGCAAAGTTCAAGGGGGCCGAATACTTTCGCAAGGCACTGTATATATATAATGAGTAAAGCAAACATTAAGAACACCTGCTCTTTTCATGACATAGACTAACCAGGTGAATCAGGCGAACGCTATGATCAGTTATTGAATCCACTTCAATCAGTGTAGATGAAGGGGAGGAGACAGGTTAAAGATTTTTAAGCCTTGATACAAATGAGACATCAATTGTGTACTGTATGTGTGCCATTTAGATTGTGAATGGGCAAGACAACATATGTAAGTGCCTTTGAACGGGGTATGGTAGTAGGTGCCAGGTTCAACAGTTTGTGTCATGATCTACAACCCTGCTGGGTTTTTCACGCTCAACATTTTCCTGTTTGTTTCAAGAATGGTCCACCACCCAAAGGACATCCAGCCAAGTTGACACAATTATGGGAAGCATAGGAGTTAACATCGGCCCGCATCCCTGTGGAGGTCTTTGGACACCTTGTAGAGTCCATGCCCCGACAAATTGAGGCAGCTTTGAAGGAGGGGGGGTGGGGGGGGGTGGGGGGGGGGTGCAACTCAATATTAGGAAGGTGTCCCTAATGTTTGGTATACTCAGTGTGTATACAGTGCATTCAGAAAATATTCAGACCCCTCAACATTTTCCACATTTTGTTACGTTACAGCCTTATTCTAAAATTGATTAAACTAATTTTTACCTCATCAATCCACACACAGTATCCCGTAATCACAAAGCAAAAATAGGTTTTTAGAAATGTTAGCAAATTATTTAAAAATATCTATCCTGTTTCTAATGATCATCCTTGAGATGTTTATACAAGTTGATTAAAGTCTACCTGTGGTATATTCAATTAATTGGACTTGATTTGCAAAAGCACACACCTGTCTATATAAGGTCCCACGCTTGACAGAGCAAAATCCAAGCCATGAGGTCGAAGGAATTGTCCGCAGAGCTCCGAGACAGGATTGTGGGAAGGGTACCAAAACAATTCTGCAGCATTGAAGAGCCTCACGAACACAGTGGCCTGAATAATTCTTAAATGGAAGAAGTTTGGAACCAACCAAGACTCTTCCTAGGGCTGACCGGCCGGCCAAACTGAGCAATCGGGGGATAAGGGCCTTGGACAGGGAGGTGACCAGGAACCTGATTGTCACTCTTACAGAGCTTTAGACTTCCTCTGTGGAGATGGGAAAACCTTCCAGAAGGACAACCATCTCTGCATTACTCCACCAATCAGGCCTTTATGGTTGAGTGGCCAGACGGAAGCCACTTCTCAGTAAAAGGCACATGACAGCCTGCTTGGAGTTTTCCATAGGGCACCTAAAGGACTCTCAGACCATGAGAAACAAGATTCTCTGGTCATATGAAACCAAGATTGAACTCTTTGGCCTGAATGCCAAGTGTCACATCTGGAGGAAATCTGCACCATCCCTATCGAGGGTAAGATGAATGAAGGAAAGTACAGAGAGATCCTTGATGAAAACCTGCTGCAGAGTGCTCAATACCTCAGACTGGGGCAAAGGATAACCTTCCAACAGGACAACAACTCTAAGACAATGCAGGAGTTGCTTCTGGACAAGTCTCTGAATGTCTTTGTCTTTGAGTGGCCCAGCCAGAGTCCGGACTTTAACCCAATCGAACAACTCTGGAGAGACCTAAAAATAGTTGTGCTTTGATGCACCCCATCCAACCTGACAGAGCATGAGAGGACCTGCAGAAAATAAATGGGAGAAACTCCCGAAATACAGGTGTGCCAAGCTTGTAACGTCACTCCCAAGAAGACTTGAGGCTGTAATCGCTGCCAAAGGTGCTTCAACACAGTACTATTAAAGGGTCTAATGACTAATGTAAATGTCATATTTCAGTTATTTAATTTATATACATTTGCATAAATGTCTTTAAACCATTTTTTTATTTGTCATTTTGGGGTATTGTGTGTATATTGATGACGGGGAAAAAACTCTTTAATCAATTTTAGAATAAGGCTGTAACGTAACAAAATGTGGAAAAGTCTGAAAAAAGGGTCTGAATACTTTTCAAATGCACTGTATTCTCTAATCCTCTCTCTTTGCCTCATGTCTTCTTGGTCAACCTCCTCTTCATCCCATCCTCCTCTTTGCCTCCATCTGTTTCTCTCAGTATACCTCTACTTCTTCCCCCTCCTTCTCTTCTCTCTACCTCCCCCTTATTTCACCCCTCCCCTCTCTCTTTCTCCCCTCTCTCTCCATCTCTAATCACCCTCTCCATAACACTGCAAGATTTTCCTATGCATTTTATATTTTTTTTCTGCGTGAAAAACACAGAATTCTGCGTTAACACAACCCCTAAATTTAACTTGCTAGTTATTTAAAGTTAGTGGCTGAATTAATAAGCTGACAGGGCATCATATTGTTTTAGCTTCTGCCATGTTTGAGAAGTCAAAGCCCTTTGGATGAATTATTTGTACAGCTGCCACTGCTTTTCTTATTTCCTTGCATTTTTTCTCCTCTCCATTCTCGGCTCGTCTTATCCTCTCTCCTCTTCTCGAGGCAGATTAGGCAGTCCTGTTGCCCTAGTGACTCCAGATTCCACACAGACACAGCATGTACAGAACACATGCTGCTCCAGAGCCAGTAATGTTCTTTGTTCAGACAAGCATGCATCAAAACATTTGTTCATTTGCACAATGTCTCTCATTCACATTCACATGAAAGTGTCCAAACTCACAAAAATTAAATTTGGTAGCTCCTACCTATATATGCATATTTTTATGAGCTGGATTGCCTGTAATTTGTTTGCACTCGTTAGCATATTTACCTAGCAGCCTCTATGGAAATTCCCTATGACTTGTGCTAATTTAGTTTTTTGTTTTTTTCGACGCCTCTTGTTTATTAAACCGGCAATACCATAAACCCTGGATGAAAGAAGAATGGTATGATGATATGCAAATATGGATACCGCCCAACCCTAATCAATAGTGTGAAGCTAACTTCCTGCCATTGAATGCAATGTATCCACTTAAGCATCATGTCCTTTGCAAAATCGAACAAGATGAATGCTTATCAATAATATGATGTTGGCTGAGTAACCTCTATACCATACACTGTGCTGCAATCTACAATCCATGTTCTTTTTGCCCCTGCAAGATGCAGCCTCCGTGAAATGCCATTAACCTCAAATGAAGAAAGGGGACGTTCATTTCTTTCTAGATGCAGCCCCTTTCACTGAAAACTAAATGGAAAAGCAAGATGAAAGCAAAGCCAAGAAAAAAATCTTAAATTCGGTGGAGCTAAATAAAAAAATAATATATGAGTCAAGGCAGCAGTGAGTGTCCTGTATTGCGTCTGTGCAGCCTGCAGAAAACCTCTTAAGGTTTGTAGGTGCATCCTCACATTTTCACTTAAAGGCATGCTCCCCGGTACCTCTTGATTTGGGCTGGATGTGTCAATTTGTAGTTCATGCATGCATAATCTATGAACAGAATTGCTGTTTTACCTCAATTAACCCTAGTTTGAAGCAGACTTTCTTTTTTTTACCTGTGTGCCGCCATTTTGCCTACTGAGGAAATCTCCACATAATTTGGTGACATACTGCAAACTTGTCCCACATGGCCCAATCCCCTAGTAATTTGAGTTCCAGCCAAAGAGCTTCAGCACCTCGCCATTTGAGTGACAGCTAGGAAGATGCACCTGAATCTTCATTGATGGGAGACAGCTACATGGCTCTGGCTGTAGCTACCTATAACAGCTAGCTTATCATATTAGATTAATCAAAAAATAAAAATACTCCACATAGTAGATATGTAGCTAATGCAAATATTCTACTGATAAAGCTACAGGATTAGCAGTGTCGTTTGTAACTTCTATAATTACTCTTTGTTACTTATCATTTAAATATTAGTAGCTTCCCATATAGAAGGGTTAGCTGACAACATCACATTCTGGATGGCCAGATAGCTAGAAACAATGACAAGATACAGCCATGAGGTACATTGTAAGTGGGTAGTTTCAGCTCATTTGATCTTGTTCTTGATACCATGTCTTGTTTTGAGATGTTTTCACTGATGTCACGTCTATGCTAATATGGCTAACCTACAAGTGTAACGATGTATTTGAGAGACGTGCTAATTATGCAACTGTATGTATTTTCAATAAACATTGGTGACAATTTTGTTTAGATTCATATATCAACAATCTAACAAACCTGTCTGATTTTCCCCATAGTTGCGCAATCATCGGTTTTGTTGCTAAACAACCAACCCGTCTATTGGCATACAACTTATGGGGCTGTGCAGGGTGCTCCTTGGGGCCAGGCTCGAGCTGCCCAGGGGTGAAAATCGAACAGCCAGGGTTGGAGTAGCTGATCTAGGGCCGAGGACCCTAGATGCAGGAGCAGATCATGACACAGTACGAGGTGAATTTGCAATCTACCTCAGCAACGCAACATGTCAATGGATATTTCATAGGTCTACTCATTTATTATAAAATGCATAACTTGTAAACATAACTCTTTCCTACTGTAATGCAGTGATAGCATGAATAAACAATATGTGAAATCATTCCAGTAGCCTATGAAACGTTTTCCAGCACAATAGCCTACCCTGGGGGTCTCTATATGAAGTATTCTTATATGGGTACTCCTGAAACATGGAACTAACATAAGTGTCTTATATGAAGTATGCCAAATTCATACACAAGCATAATACAGAACTTTTTTTTTTTTTTTTTTGACTTATAGTACCTATCAAAATACTCTGTAATGTCAAAGTGGAATAAAAATTGTTAAGTGTAATGAAAAATAAAACATGAATATACCTTACAGACAGTGCCATGAAAAAGTATTTGCCCCCTTTCTTATTTTCTCTACTTTTGATACTGAATGTTATCAGAGCTTCAGCCAAAACCTTTCATTAGATAAAGGGAACCCGGGTTTACAAATAACAAAAAATATATATACTTACAGTATTTTATTTATTTAATTACCAAAGTTAAGCAACACCCAATGCCCCTATGTGAAAAAGTAATTCCCCCTTACTCTCAATAACTGGTTGGGCCACCTTTAGCTGCAATAACTGCAACCAAATGCTTCTTGTAGTTGTTGATCAGTCTCTCACATCGCTGTGGATGAATTTTGGCCCACTCTTGCATGCAAAACTGTTTTAACTCAGAAGCATTTGTGGGTTTTCAAGCATGAACTGCTATTTTCAACTCCTGCCACAATTTCACAATTGAAATAAGGTCTGAACTTTGACTAGACCATTCCAAATAGTAAAATTTGTTGCCATTTTCACATAGAATTGATTGGGTGTTTTGGATCGTTGTCTTGCTGCATGACTCAGCTGTGCTTCAGCTTCAACTCACAAACAGATGGCCTGACATTCTCCGATACAAAGCAGATTTTTCACCTAGTCTCCTTAGGGAGAAAAAGCGCTGCCATGCCTTCTTCACGACTGTGCTGGTATGAAGTTCAGGATCCAGTTGCAGAGTGAGGTGTTGAGTCCTAGGGTCCTGAGCTAGGTGACGAGCTTGGAGGGAACTATGGTGTTGAACACTGAGCTGTGGTCGATGAACAGCATTCTCACGTAGGAATTCCTCTTGTCCAGGTGGGAGAGGGCAGTGTGGAGCGCAATTGAGATTGTGTCATCTGTAGATTTGTTGGGGGGGTATGAAAATTGGAGTGGGTCTATGGTGATGGGATAATGGAGTTGATGTGTGCCATGACCAGCCTTTCAAAGCACTTCATGATTACAGATGTGAGTGCTACAGAGCTGTAGTCATTGTGAGAGGTAGCCGTGGAGTTCTTGGGAACAGGAATGATGGTGGTCCGGCACCGCGGCCTTGGGAGTGTTGACCAGATTATCAGCCTTATTGCACCCCGACAGTCCTACAATCTAAGCTAGATGCCCTCAATCTCACACAAATGATCAAGGAACCCATCAGGTACAACCCTATATCCGTAAACATGGGCACCCTCATAGATATTATCCTGACCAACTTGCCCTCCAAATACAACTCTGCTGTTTTCAATTAGGATCTCAGCGATCACTCCCTCATTGCCGGCATCTGCTATGGGTCCGCGGTCAAACGACCACCCCTCATCTCTGTCAAACGCTCCCTAAAACACTTCTGCGAGGAGGCCTTTCTAATCGATCTTGCCCGGGTATCCTGGAAGGATATTGACCTCATCCCATCAGTAGAGGATGCCTGGTTGATCTTTAAAAATAATTTACTCACCATCTTAAATAAGCATGCCCCTAGGTTCAAATGTAGAACTAAGAACAGATATAACCCTTGGTTCACTCCAGACCTGACCAGCACAAAAACATTCGGTGGAGGACTGCACTAGCATCGAATAGTCCCTGCGATATGCACATTTTCAAGGAAGTCAGGAATCAGTTAGGAAAGCTAAGGCTAGCTTTTTCAAACAGTAATTTGCATCCTGTAGCTCTAACTCCAAAAAGTTTTGAGACACTGTAAAGTCCATGGAGAATAAGAGCACCTCCTCCCACCTGCCCACTGCACTGAGGCTAGGAAGAACTGAGGCTAGGAAAAACTGTCACCACCGATAAATCCACGATAATCGAGAATTTCAATAAGCATTTCTCTAAGGCTGGCCATGCTTTCCTCCTGGCTACCCCAACCCCGGCCAACAGCTCTGCACCCCCTGCAGCTACTTGCCCACGCCTCCGCAGCTTCATCTTCACCCACATCCAGATAGCAGATGTTCTGAAAGAGCTGGAAAACCTGGACCCGTACAAATCAGCTGGGCTAGAAAATCTGGACACTCTGTCTAAAATGTTCTCCCATTGTTGCAACCCCTATTACCAGTCTGTTCAACCTCTCTTTCGTATTGCCCGAGATACCTAAAGATTGGAAAGCTGCCACTGTCTCTGGCAGTCTCTGTGGGAGTACCACAGGGTTCAATTCTCGGGCCAACTCTTTTCTCTGTATAAATCAACAATGTTGCTCTTGCTGTGGGTGATTCCCTGATCCACCACTACGCAGATGACACCATTCTGTATACATCTGGCCATTCTTTGGACACTGTGTAAACCTCTCTGGGATATGTGGACGTGTCCCACCTGGCGGCCAAAAGCCAGGGAAAATGCAGAGCACCAAATTCAAATACATTACTATTAAAATCAAACATTCATTAAACCACACATGCAAGACAACAAATTAAAGCTACACTTGTTGTGAATCCAGTCAACATGTCAGATTTCAAAAAGGCTTTTCGGCGAAAGCAAATGATGCCATTATTGGAGGATAGCACCTCCGTAAACAAAGAGAGAAACCATATTTCAACCCTGCAGGCAACACAAGACGCAGAAATAAAAATATAATTCATGCCTTACCTTTGACGAGCTTCTTTTGTTGGCACTCCAATATGTCCCATAAACATCACAAATGGTCCTTTTGTTCGATTAATTCCGTCGATATATATCCAAAATGTCCATTTATTTGGCGTGTTTCATCCAGAAAAACACCAGTTCCAACCTACTAAATATCTCAAAAGTTACCTGTAAACTTTGCAAAAACATTTCAAACTACTTTTGTAATACAACGTCACGTATTTTTTTACGTAAATAATCGATAAAATTGAAGATGGGATGATCTGTGTTCAATACAGGAGGAAAACAAACTGTAGCTAGCTTTCTGGTCATGCGCCTATATCTAACAGTACACTTCAATTCACCCTCATTCAAGATGGCCGTACTTCTTCATTACACAAAGGAATAACCTCAACCAATTTCTAAAGACTGTTGACATCCAGTGGAAGCGATAGGAACTGAAAAAATGTCCGTTAGAATTCTGTATTCCCAATGAAAACCCATTGAAAAGAGAGTGACCTCGTGTGCAAATCAATGGCTGCCCATGTCCACATTAACAACATCCTGGTGGAGACTGGAAGAAACGGAAGCCAGATAGATGGATTTTCCAACAAAAAATTCAATTGAAAATGACGACAATGGCGACATCGTGTGGAATTTGTATGAATTGCATGCAGGTCGATATTAAATTTTGTCCTCTTTTAACAACCCATGGAAGTGACTTATGGAAATTATTTTTAGCTTTCAGAGAGCAGTTTTTCTTGCGTTCTTCAATGAAACACACAATCTGTTATAGTCACAGCCGTGATTTAACCAGTTTTAGAAACTTCAGAGTGTTTTCTATCCACACATACTAATCATATGCATATACTATTTTCCTGGCATGAGTCGCAGGACGCTGAAAAGTTGCGCGATTTTTTACAGAATGTTCGAAAAAGGAGGGGGTAGAAGTAAGAGGTTTTAATGCCATACAACACTCCTTCCATGGCTTCCAACTGCTCTTAAACGCTAGTAAAACTAAATGCATGCTCTTCAACCGATCGCTGCCCGCACCCTCCCGCCTGACTAGCATCACTGCTCTGGACGATTCTGACTTAGAATATGTGGACAACTACAAATACCTAGGTGTCTGGCTAGACTGTAAATTCTCTTTTCAGACTCATATTAAGCATCTCCAATCCAAAATTAAATCTAGAGTCAGCTTACTATTTCTCAATAAAGCCTCCTTCACTCACGCTGCCAAACATACCCTCGCAAAACTGACAATCGTACCGATCCTCGACTTCGGCTATGTCATTTACAAAATAGCCTCCAACACTCTACTCAGCAAACTGGATGCAGTCTTTCACAGTGCCATCCGTTTTGTCACCAAAACCCCATATACCACCCACCACTGTGACCTGTATGCTTTCGTCGGCTGGCCCTCGCTACATATTTGTCGCCAGACCCACTGGCTCCAGGTCATCTATAAGTCTTTGCTAGATATATCTCAGCTCATTGGTCACCATAACAACACAGCACGTGCTCCAGCAGGTATATCTCACTGGTCATCTCCAAAGCCAACACCTCGTTTAGCCGCCTTCCAGTCGCCTTCCAGTCAATGGCAGCAGAGAACTGGATCTCTGCTGCCATTGACTGGAACAAATTGCAAAAATCGCTGAAGTTGGAGACTTATTTCTCCCTCACTAACTTTAAGCATCAGCTATCTGAGCAGCTTACCAATCACTGCAGCTGTACACAGCCCATCTGTAAATAGCCCATCCAATCTACCTACCTCATCCCCATATTGTTTTTTATTAACTTTTTTTGCTCTTTTGAACACCGGTATTTGTACTTGCACATCATCACCTGCATATCTATCACTCCAGTGTTAATTTGCTAAATTGTAATTACTTTGCTACTATGGCCTATTTATTGCCTTACATCCGCACACCATTTGCACACACTGTATATAGACTTTTTCTATTGTGTTATTGACTGTATGTTTGGTTTTTGGTGTCACACTGCTTTGCTTTACCTTGGCCAGGTCGCAGTTGTAAATGAGAACTTGTTCTCAACTGGCCTAACTGGTTAAAAAAAAATCACATTGGCCTTTGAAAGCAGATCACTCAGTCCTGAAATGCATTGAGTTTGTCTGGTAAAGAGAGGAAGGGGTAGTGAAAAAAAAAAATCTCAACCCTTATTATTAGTCCATGCAATTTATTATGTGATTTGTTAAGCCTGATTTGTATTAATTTGTACACAATTAAATATATTTCAATCTTTGGGGGAGAAAATTGTCACATATCTGAGAAACACAGGAATTGTATAAGAATCATATGTGTGTGTTCTCATAGAGAATAGGCCATAATCATATAAGATTGGCTTTAAAAAATGTGTATAACTCATTTTCATCTTGGACATTACAAAGTTATGACAGATTACTGCTGTCACGTCTACTGCCGCTCCTCCCCTCCAGCATTAGACCTCTCCAGTTTACCTACCATCGGTCCTGGCAACCATCATTATGCGCATCATGAGACACACCTGGATTCCATTACCTCACTCATTACCTCCCTTTTATCTGGTACTCCCTTAGGTTGTTTCCTCAGGCTGTATTGTTTCTGTGCTTCATGTCAAGACTACGCCTACGTTGTATCGTTCGTTGTTATATTAAACGTACCACCTGTACCGGCTTCTTGACTCCCAGCATCTACGTTACAACTGCAGCCATAGCTTTATAGAAGTCTTGGTTTCTTATGAAAATTCAATGTTGACATTTGTGTTTGTCTGAATTTATTTGTTATTTCAGTCCACTGGTTGTTTTTTGAAAATATAGTTACAAGAAAAAAACATTGTCTTGTGTGAATAGTATTTACATTTATACAGCTGTTGCATAATGTGCTTCTTGCTCAGTGATGGCCAAGGCCACAGGAAGGTCAGTGTAGAAAAGGCCCATGGAGTTGGTGGAATACTCATTTAATTCATTGCCATTTACTCAGCTGGGCCAGGGGCGCTTTAATTAGGTCAGGTGGAAATGTCCGACAGATCTCAACTCCATAAAAGGAGGAAATTGCCATTGCCTGATCTCGCTGCTTTCTCTTCCTTAACTCCATCTGATCCAGAAGTTCTGTGCGTCCATGAATCCACGTAAGTCCACCGACTATGTTACCTTTCATCTGAATTATCTGTGGCGATCGGGAGAGTGGGCCATTCAGTTACTGTTAATAGTTATTTCCGCGGAGCGCGGCTTGGAGCGCAGCTTCAAACATATTGTGTAATGTGAATTGTCAATGATCACAGCCCTACGGATCCTCATAGGCCAATTATGCAATCGATATGGTTCATGTGTATTGAAATTAATTATATGTACACATGAAGACCAATTGAAAGAGTGAAATGAGAAACGTAATTGTTGCTAACTGATTGACTTTGATAATGGGGATTATAGCTTGTATAACCATTCACTGTTTGTATTCTTTCATAATTTATGATAAAGAGTTACGAGCCTAAATGACTCGCGGATGATTACTATTGACTTCTTAATGAACTGGACTGTTGAATTCCCTAAATGTGTTAATAATGAATGATATGATTTGATCTTTGATTATGAATCTGATTGGATACATGTTATTGGATACATGTCCGGCGCCGACAGAGATGGCCACCTCGCTTCGCGTTCCTAGGAAACTATGCAGTTTTTTGTTTTTTTACGTGTTATTTCTTACATTAGTACCCCAGGTCATCTTAGGTTTCATTACATACAGTCGAGAAGAACTACTGAATATAAGATCAGCGTCAACTCACCATCAGTACGACCAAGAATATGTTTTTCGCGACGCGGACCCTGTGTTCTGCCTTACAAACAGGACAACGGAGTGGATCCTATGCAGCGACCCAAAAAAACGACTCCGAAAGAGAGGGAAACGAGGCGGTCTTCTGGTCAGACTCCGGAGACGGGCACACCGCACACCACTCCCTAGCATTCTTCTTGCCAATGTCCAGTCTCTTGACAACAAGGTTGATGAAATCCGAGCAAGGGTAGCATTCCAGAGGGACATCAGAGACTGTAACGTCCTTTGCTTCACTGAAACATGGCTCACTGGAGAGACTCTATCCGAAGCGGTGCAGCCAACGGGTTTCTCCACGCATCGCGCTGACAGAAACAAACATCTTTCTGGTAAGAAGAGGGGCAGGGGCGTATGCCTCATGGCCAACGTGACATGGTGTGATGAAAGAAACATACAGGAACTCAAATCCTTCTGTTCACCTGATTTAGAATTCCTCACAATCAAATGTAGACTGCATTATCTACCAAGAGAATTCTCTTCGATTATAATCACAGCCGTATATATCCCCCCCCAAGCAGACACATCGATGGCTCTGAACGAACTTTATTTAACTCTCTGCAAACTGGAAACGATTTATCCGGAGGCTGCATTCATTGTAGCTGGGGATTTTAACAAGGCTAATCTGAAAACAAGACTCCCCAAATTTTATCAGCATATCGATTGCGCAACCAGGGGTGGAAAGACCTTGGATCATTGTTACTCTAACTTCCGCGACGCATATAAGGCCCTGCCCCGCCTCCCTTTCGGAAAAGCTGATCACGACTCCATTTTGTTGATCCCTGCCTACAGACAGAAACTAAAACAAGAGGCTCCCGCGCTGAGGTCTGTCCAACTCTGGTCCGACCAAGCTGACTCCACACTCCAAGACTGCTTCCATCACGTGGACTGGGAGATGTTTCGTATTGCGTCAGATAACAACATTGACGAATACGCTGATTCGGTGTGCGAGTTCATTAGAATGTGCGTTGAAGATGTCGTTCCCATAGCAACGATTAAAACATTCCCTAACCAGAAACCGTGGATTGATGGCAGCATTCGTGTGAAACTGAAAGCGCGAACCACTGCTTTTAATCAGGGCAAGGTGTCTGGTAACATGACCGAATACAAACAGTGCAGCTATTCCCTCCGCAAGGCTATCAAACAAGCTAAGCGCCAGTACAGAGACAAAGTAGAATCTCAATTCAACGGCTCAGACACAAGAGGCATGTGGCAGGGTCTACAGTCAATCACAGACTACAGGAAGAAATCCAGCCCAGTCACGGACCAGGATGTCTTGCTCCCAGGCAGACTAAATAACTTTTTTGCCCGCTTTGAGGACAATACAGTGCCACTGACACGGCCTGCAACGAAAACATGCGGTCTCTCCTTCACTGCAGCCGAGGTGAGTAAGTAATTTAAACGTGTTAACCCTCGCAAGGCTGCAGGCCCAGACGGCATCCCCAGCCGCGCCCTCAGAGCATGCGCAGACCAGCTGGCCGGTGTGTTTACGGACATATTCAATCAATCCCTATACCAGTCTGCTGTTCCCACATGCTTCAAGAGGGCCACCATTGTTCCTGTTCCCAAGAAAGCTAAGGTAACTGAGCTAAACGACTACCGCCCCGTAGCACTCACATCCGTCATCATGAAGTGCTTTGAGAGACTAGTCAAGGACCATATCACCACCCTACCTGACACCCTAGACCCACTCCAATTTGCTTACCGCCCAAATAGGTCCACAGACGATGCAATCTCAACCACACTGCACACTGCCCTAACCCATCTGGACAAGAGGAATACCTATGTGAGAATGCTGTTCATCAACTACAGCTCGGCATTCAACACCATAGTACCCTCCAAGCTCGTCATCAAGCTCGAGACCCTGGGTCTCGACCCCGCCCTGTGCAACTGGGTACTGGACTTCCTGACGGGCCGCCCCCAGGTGGTGAGGGTAGGCAACAACATCTCCTCCCCGCTGATCCTCAACACTGGGGCCCCACAAGGGTGCGTTCTGAGCCCTCTCCTGTACTCCCTGTTCACCAACGACTGCGTGGCCACGCACGCCTCCAACTCAATCATCAAGTTTGCGGACGACACAACAGTGGTAGGCTTGATTACCAACAACGACGAGACGGCCTACAGGGAGGAGGTGAGGGCCCTCGGAGTGTGGTGTCAGGAAAATAACCTCACACTCAACGTCAACAAAACTAAGGAGATGATTGTGGACTTCAGGAAACAGCAGAGGGAACACCCCCCTATCCACATCGATGGAACAGTAGTGGAGAGGGTAGCAAGTTTTAAGTTCCTCGGCATACACATCACAGACAAACTGAATTGGTCCACTCACACAGACAGCATCGTGAAGAAGGCGCAGCAGCGCCTCTTCAACCTCAGGAGGCTGAAGAAATTCGGCTTGTCACCAAAAGCACTCACAAACTTCTACAGATGCACAATCGAGAGCATCCTGGCGGGCTGTATCACCGCCTGGTATGGCAACTGCACCGCCCTCAACCGTAAGGCTCTCCAGAGGGTAGTGAGGTCTGCACAACTCATCACCGGGGGCAAACTACCTGCCCTCCAGGACACCTACACCACCCGATGTCACAGGAAGGCCATAAAGATCATCAAGGACATCAACCACCCGAGCCACTGCCAGTTCACCCCGCTATCATCCAGAAGGCGAGGTCAGTACAGGTGCATCAAAGCTGGGACCGAGAGACTGAAAAACAGCTTCTATCTCAAGGCCATCAGACTGTTAAACAGCCACCACTAACACTGAGTGGCTGCTGCCAACACACTGACACTGACTCAACTCCAGCCACTTTAATAATGGGAATTGATGGGAAATGATGTAAATATATCACTAGCCACTTTAAACAATGCTACCTTATATAATGTTACTTACCCTACACTATTATCTCATATGCATACGTATATACTGTACTCTATATCATCGACTGTATCCTTATGTAATATATGTATCACTAGCCACTTTAAACTATGCCACTTTGTTTACATACTCATACGCATTAACATCTGCTAACCATGTGTATGTGACAAATAAAATTTGATTTGATTTGTTTCCTTTGTGATGCAGCACAGACTACTCAGTAAATATACCACTTTATGGTTAAAGGAATTCCTGCCTCAGTCTCATCCATTCCTCTGTCACCTGACACGTGACCACCTGTTCACCTTCACTGTCAGTCATCCTACCTGTCCAGCTACTCACACAGATTCCACTAATCTTTCAGTCAGGGAGTGGTGATGTGGGGACTGGAATGTCATGACTATGTCTATCTCCTGGGGATAAAGAGCATATACAAAATCTCTTTAGCATACAGAAAAGGGTTACATGTAAAAACATTTTTGGTACCCTTCCCCAGATCTGTCTCTGTGCTTTATGGACAATTCCTTTGACCTCATGGCTTGGTTTTTGCTCTGACGTGCACTGTCAACTGTGGGACCTTATATAGACAGGTCTGTTCTTTTCCAAATCATGTCCAATCAATAGAATTTTGAAGTTGTAGAAACATCTCAAAGATGATCAATGGAAACAGGATACACCTGAGGTAAATTGAGTCTCGTAGCAAAGGGTCTGAATTCTTATGTAAATGTCATATCAGTTTATATATTTTTTTTATGAAATGTCTAAACCTGTTTGTGTTTTCTCATGGGGTATTGTGTGTAAATTGATTGGAAACACAACTATTTAATACATTTTAAAACAAGGCTGTAACATAAAGAAATGTTGAAAGTGAAGGGGTCTGAATCCTTTCCGAATGCACTGTACATACTGTATATTACAGAAGAAACGACAACATGATATACAGAAAATAAGGCACTTACTTTGATAGGAACAAACACATCTGAAATTATTATTTGTATAGTAAAAAACAATGTAGGCAATGCGAGCGCCAGACAGGAGCCGGTGGAGATGGCTTCCGTTTTACGGCCTCCTAAACATTTGTGCTATTATGAGTGTTTTTTGGCATTATTTGTATATAATGTTTCTGCCACTGTCTCTTATGATCAAAAAGAGCTTCTGGATATCAGGACAGCGATTACTCACCTTGTACTGGACGAATCATTTTTACTTAAAGAGTCAGACGCAAAGGATTTACTTCAGACACCCGACAAGGCCCAAATCCCTGTCATTCGCATGAGAAAGATAGAGATATCGAGGACGTAGGTCAGGGTGCTTTGTAAGGATCTGACAGCGAGTGGTTAATCTGCTTTTACCATCAGTCCTTTTAGCCAACCCCAAATCATTGGATAACAAAATAGACGAGCTACGATCATGAATGTTCTACCAACAAGTCATTAAAACTTCTTTGGGATATGGGGCGGTATTTTGACAAAGTAAACTGCCTGCTACTGAGGCCCAGAAGCTAGGATATGCATATAATTGGTATATTTGGATAGACAACACTCTACGGTGTCTAAAACTGTTAAAATAATGTCTGACGGTATAACAGAACTGAAACGGCAGGCAAAAACCCAAGGACAACCCCCCCCCCCAAAAAAAAATATGTATCATCCTACCACGGATTTCAATGGCTAGCACTTTTATAATAGGGCAAAAATCGTGTCCGATTGCAGTTCCTAGGGCTTCCACTAGATGTCAACAGTCTTTAGAAAGAGTTTCACGCTGGTTTTTTGAAAAATGAGGGAGAAGAAGTAGTTTTTCTAAGGGCTCCCATTTTGGCTGTAGTGTTTCCATGCACATGGCTGAGAGAGCGCGTTCTTGTTTATCTCGGTAATGACTAACGATTCTCCATCTTAAATTTATTGTTTAATTGCGTATTAGGGTACCTAAGGATTGATTATAAACATTGATTGACTTGTTTGGATAAGATTATTGGTAACGTTTGGGATTCATTTTGTATGCATTTTGACCGATGGAAACCAAGTGGATTATTGACTGAAGCACGCCAGCTAAACTGAGTTATGGATATAAAGAAGAAATGTATTGAACAAAAGGACCATTTGTAATGTAACAGACATTTTGGAGTGCCAACAGAAGATCTTCAAAGGTAAGGCATATATTATATCGCTATTTCTGACTTTCGTGCTGCAACTCCATGGTTGAAAATGATTTTCAATATCTGATACCTTGGCTGGATTAACAACAAGTTAAGCTTTATTTTGATGTATTGCACTTGTGATTTCATGAAAGTTTAATATTTATAGTAATTTAATTTGAATTTGGAGCTCTGCGATGTTGGCCAGGTGGAACGCTACCACCTATCCCAAAGAAGTTAAAGCAGTAATGTAATCAATAGGATGTAGTGATCACAACATAATATCCATATCTAGGAAAACCAAAGTTCCAAAGCCTGGACCTAATATAGTGTATAAGAGGCCATAGAAGCAGTTTTGTAGTTCATATGTCGATGATATTTGTTAAGAATATTTGCTGGTCTGTGGTGTGTAATGAGGAGCAACCAGACGCTGCACTTGACGCATTTATGAAAGTACTTATTCCAGTTACTAATAAGCATGCACCCATTAACTTCTTATGGCTGGGGGGGCAGTATTGAGTAGCTTGGATGAATAAGTTTCCCAAACTAAACATATATTATTATTAGTATTGGATAGAAAACACTCTAAAGTTTCCAAAACTGTCAAAATATTGTCTGTGAGTATAACGGAACTGATATTGCAGGCGAAACCCTGAGGAAAATCAAACCAGGAAGTGGCTTCTATTTTGAAAACTCCATGTTCCATAGCCTGCCTTTGCTCCATTTAAAGGGATATCAATCAGATTCCTTTTCCTATCGCTTCCTCAGGGTGTCAACAGTCTTTAGACATAGTTTCAGGCTTTTATTTTGAAAAATGAGCGAGAAAGATAACGTTGCGTCATTCTATGGCCGGGTGCCAGCAGCGTTTTGTATGCGTAACAGAGTTTGGGCAGCCATTGCCTCTCCCTCTCCTACTGAGAAAGACAGTTGCGATTGATATATTATCGAATATATATTTTAAAAACAACCTGAGAATTGATTATAAAAAACGTTTGACATGTTTCTGTGGACATTACAGATAATATTCAGAATTTGTCTGCGTTGTCGTGACCTCTCTTTCCTGTGGATTTCTGAAAATAACACGCCAAACAAACAGAGGTATTTTGGATATAAAAATAATCTTTATGGAACAAAAGTACCATTTATTGTGTAACTGGAAGTCTCGTGAGTGAAAACATCCGAAGATCATCAAAGGTAAACGATTAATTTGATTGCTTTTTTGATTTGTGACCAAGCTACTTGATGCTAGGTGTTCATAATGGTTTGTTGAGCGATCGATAAACTTACACAAACGCTTGGATTGCTTTCGCTGTAAAGCATAATTTCAAAATCTGAGACGACAGGTAGATTAACAAAAGGTTAAACTGTGTTTTGCTATGTTGCACTTGTGATTTCATGAATATAAATATTTTTAGTAATATTATTTGAATGTGGCGCTATGCAATTCAGCGGTTGTTGATGACAATTATCCCGTTAATGGGATGGCAGCCATAAGAAGTTAAGAAAATGACTGTAAAAACTGTTAAATCACCTTGGATTTTTGAGGAATTAAAACATTGTATGGTTGAGAGGGATGAGGAAAAACCCACTGTTTCAGCCCAACTGATTGGCAAACGTAATGCAAATGAAGAAATCATGTGACTAAACTAAATAAAAATAAACCTCACTATGAACCAAAGATAAATTATATAAAGAAGCTTTGGGTCACCTTAATGCGTACTGTTAGCTAGGTAGCTAACATTAGCTGGCTGGCTCGATAGTTAACTTTTTATGGCTGCAGTGGCAGTATTGAGTAGCTTGAATGAAAAGGTGCCCATTGTAAATGGCCAGCTCCTCAGTCATAGTTGCTAATTTTTGCGTATTAGTATTAGATAGAAAACACTCAAGTTTCTAAACGTGTTTAAATTATGTCTGTGAGTATAACAGAACACATATAGCAGGCAAAAACCTGAGAAATTCCACTTCCTGTTGTTTTTTTCCTGAGGTGGCAGATTTTCAACCAAGCTCTCATTGAAATTACAGCGAGATATGGATGAGTTTTCACTTCCTACGCCTTCCACTAGATGTCAACAGTCAATAGAACTTTGTCTGATGACTCTAATGTGAAGGGGGGTCGAATGAGACAGGAAATAGTCACCACTGCCACGAGTTGACCATGCTTTCACCATGCGCGTTCACAGGGGAAGGACCTGCATTCCACCGGTCATCTGAAGTCATTCTCATTCTCCGGTTGGAACGTTATTCAAGATATATGTAAACAACATTCTAAAGATTTATTCAGTACATCGTTTGACATGTTTCTACTGAACGTTATTCAAGATATATGTAAACAACATTCTAAAGATTGATTCAGTACATCGTTTGACATGTTTCTACTGACTGTTACGGAACTTTTGGAAATTTCGTCACGTTCTAGGGGACGCGCCTTGTGACTTCAGAATTGTTTACCAAACGCGCTAACCAAAGTAGCTAATTGGACATAAATAACGGACATTTTCGAACAAATCAAGCATTTATTGTGGACCTGGGATTCTTAGGACTGCATTCCGATGAAGTTCATCAAAGGTAAGGAAACATTTATCATGTATTTTCTGGTTTCTGTTGACTCCAACATGGCGGCTAATTTGCCTTCTGTTCTGAGCGGCGTCTCAGAATATTGCATGTGTTGCTTTTCCCGTAAACTTTTTTAAAAATCTGACACAGAGGTATATCTATAATTCCATGTGTATAACTTATATTATCATCTACAGTTATGATGAGTATTTCTGTTGAAACCATTTGGCTATTCAAAAATACTTGATGTTTTTGGAACAATTGAATCTAATAACCCAATGTAAACTCAGATTTTTTTATATAAACATGAACTTTATCAAACAAAACATGCATGTATTGTGTAACATGAAGTCCTATTAGTGTCATCTGATGAAGATAATTCAAGGTTAGTGATTCATTTTATCTTTATTTCTGCTTGCTTTTTGTGAATGCTATATTTCGCTGGAAAATGGCTGTGCTTATTGTGGTTTGGTGGAGATCTAACATAATTGTTTGTAGTGCTTTCGCTGAATAGCCTATTTGAAATCGGACACTTTGGTGGGATTAACAACCAGATTACCATTAAAATTATATAAAACACATATGTTTAGGAATTGTAATTATGACATTTCTGTGGTTTGAATTTGGCGCCCTCTATTTTCACTGGTAGTTGTCATATCGATCCCGGTATTGGGATTGCAGCCATAACAAGTTAATATTACATGTAGTTATATTTTTCGTAGCTATCTCAGAATGCCATTTGCATTGCTAGTTATAGCCTTATGTTAGCTAGCTAACTAACATTGAACCTAGTTGGTTAGCTTTAGCTACCTGCAGATTCATACTACAGCATTTCAGACATGGTGAATGGCTAGGACAATCCATTTCTATTTCTAGTACTATTACTGTATGTTTTGGGATTAGGGTTCATTGTTTAGCTAGCTACATGACTAAACAAGACTCCACTTCGCCAGAATACATGATCCATCAAGTTAGCCAGGTGTGTCTTGGGGTGATTACAGCCATCTATTTTATTTAATTAACAAGTGTACTTTACTACCTTACTCACTCTGTTTAGCACATGGCCTCACAAGTGAATGCTTAAAGAGATGGGTGGGACTTAACCTCTAGGCTAGCGTGCCCAAAGTAAATTGCCTGCTACTCAGGCCCAGAAGCTAGGATATGCATATTATTAGTAGATTTGGATAGAAAACACATTGAAGCTTCTAAACCGTTTGAATGATGTCTGTGAATATAACAGAACTTATTTGGCAGGCGAAACCCCAAGGACAAATATTCCAGTCACTCTTTTCAATGGGCTTTCTATGGGGATCTAGATTTCTAAGGCACTTGCTTGCAGTTCCTTGGATGTTCACTTGCTCGCTTCCACTGGATGTCAACAGTCTTTAGAAATTGGTTGATGTTTTTCCTTTGTGTAATGAAGAAGTAGGGCAGTTCAGACCGAGGGTCGAGTGAAGTGTACTGTTTGTTAGAGGCGCATGACCTGAAAGCTCGCTCCACTTTGTTTTTATCCGCTATTGAACGCAGTTTATCCTGTCTTAAATTTGATCGATTATGTTAAAAAATACCTAAAGTTGTATTAGGAAATTTGTTTGAAATGTTTGGACAAAGATTACAGGTAATTTATTAGTTTTTTTGTAGTCATGTTGAGCGAGTTGGAACCGGTGTTTTTCTGGGTCAAACGCGCCAAATAAATTGACATTTTGGATATATAACAAAGTAATTAATCGAACGAAATGACCATTTGTGATGTTTATGGGACATATTGGAGTGCCAATAGAAGAAGCTTGTCAAAGGTAAGGCATGAATTATATCGTTATATCGTTATTTCTGAGTTTGGCGGGTTGAATTATGATTGTCTGTGTTTGTTTTATGGGGGGCGATCCTCAGATAATAGCATGGTTTGCTTTCGCCGTAAAGCCTTTTTCAAATCTGACATGTTGGCTTGATTAACAACAAGTGTAGCTTTAATTTGGTGTATTGCATGTGTGATTTCATGAAAGTTGAATATTTATAGTAATTTAATTTGAATTTGGCGCTCTGCCATTACACCGGATGTTGTCAAATCGATCCCGTTAGGGGGATTTGATCCCTAAGAAGTTTTTAAGAGGGTGTGAACGATGCTGAATGGGTGTAGACAAAGAAGAGCTCTCCATTAGGTGTATCAAAACATTCAAGGGCCATTCTCAAAAGTGAGGATACAAGTTGATCAACATTCAAAGCAGAATTTCTATCCCATTGTTCTTCAACTGCAGTGTATGATAAACCATTTTCTGTACCTTTTATCCAATGTCATTTGAAGAGAATCATTTAAAGAGACAGATGATACAAGGAGTAAAAGAGGATACAAGTATAAAACCAGAAGCAAACAAATGTGCAAACTTCACTACTAGTTATATCTCCCTTTCTGACCAACAAACACCCGACTTTAACCATGGCTTTGAGTAAGAACCTGTATCAGGACTTAATGATGGGTGTAGCCAATTACCACCTACAACATTCTCATGCCTGTTCTTAACACATGCTGTACAGTATTGTATTATAGGCTTATTAGGATTATTTGGACTAGAACTACGCACATTGTTACGCACCCAGCTTCAAACCATGACATGCGGCCTACACAATTATAAGATAGCGAATTTGATTTGAATTTTGAAATATAATAGTGCCTATTTTACGTTTTTATAATTAGTAGACATTAGTATTAGTAGACATTGTATCTCTTTCTCTATTGCTTCATTCCTTCTTTGAGCTCAACAGTTAAATTAAATATGTTTTGCTGTCCTTATCTTAAATCATTGTAATGACATTCTTGAGTAATATAGGACTAGAATAAGATACAGATGGCTTTCACTTCTCTTCACTAGGATTGAATGGTTATGGGTCTGAATAAATATCTGGTATAGCCTACCGCCATCATGCGTTCTCTCTTTTTTTCAAACTCCTCCCGAGTTTTTTCATCTGCTGTACATTCAGCAAACAAGAGCAAGCTTGCAAATTTCTTAGAATTTTCTATAGTATAAGAAATGCTCACAAAAATGTCCAACATGCTACAGTCTAGTTTTTCCTGTGATTCAAGAGCTAAGATGGAGAAAGGCTAGCGCAGAGCGGTGCGTAATGTGCAAGAAAACAAAGGCCATACTTTAGAAGCGTATGCATATTGCAGGCTAATACTGCATTGAATGTATTACCTGACACACGTACACACACATACATATATATATATATAAATGCCTTCGGAAAGTTCAAACCCCTTGACTTTTTCCACATTTGGTTAATTTACAGCCAGATTCTAAAATGGATTAAATACTATTTTTTTCCTCAGCAATCTTCACACAAAACCCCATGCTGCCAAAGCAGCATCTACTCTTCCTGGGGTCCAGCAAAATTAAGGCAGTTTATACAATTTTAAAACATTACAATACATTCACAGATTTCACAACACACTGTGTGCCCTCAGGCCCCTACTCCACCACTACCACATATCTACAGTACTAAATATGTGTATGTATAGTGTGTATGTTATCGTATGTGTGTTGCTTCACAGTCTCCGCTGTTCCATACGTTTTTTTTTTTTAATCTAATTTTACTGCTTGTGTCAGTTACTTGATGTGGAATAGAGTTCCATGTAGTCATGGCTCTATGTAGCACTGTGTGCCTCCCATAGTCTGTTCTGGACTTTGGGACTGTGAAGAGACCTCTTGTGGCATGTCTTGTGGGGTATTTATTTATCTTTTGTTTTTGACTAGTAACTGAAAGGTTGCAAGCTCGAATCCCAGAGCTGACAAGGTACAACTCTATTCTTCTGTCCCTGAACTGTTCCTAGGCCATTATTGAAAATAAGAATTTGTTCTTAACTGACTTGCCTAGTTAAATAAAGATAAAATAAAAAATCAAATAAATACAAAAATTCCTTGCCACCCACTCTGAAACAAATATCAAAGACTGGAAAACCTACAAACCTCAGATTTCCCACTTCTTGGTTGGATTTTTTCTCAGGTTTTTGCCTGCCATTACATTTCTGTTATACTCACAGACATCATTCAAACAGTTTTAGAAACTTCAGAGTGTGATCCATCCAAATATACTAATAATATGCATATCTTAGCTTCTGGGCCTGAGTAGCAGGCAATTTACTCTGGGCACCTAATTCCTCCAAGCTACTCAATACTGCCCCCCCGCCATAAGAAGTTAACTTGCAATGAAAATGACTTTGTGACAAAATTACCGACTCACTAATCATGTTCTATAGCAATCATCAGCTCGATCTCCCTTTCTGTCATGGCTGCAATCAAATGCCAGAATATCCCCCACCTCCATACTCTGCCTCCACCGGCCAGTCCACTGATTTTAAAACTGTCATCTTCTTCCGTGACAACTAAACTGTTGATTGCCATTTCTTCGCCATCACCATCATCAGAAGACTATTTAAAAAATATATGAAGTTAGTTAAGAACAAATTCTTATTTACGATGACGGCCTAGGAACAATGGGTTAACTGCCTTGTTCAGGGGCAGAATGGAAGATTTTTATCTTGTCAGCTCAGGGATTCAATCTAGAAACCTTTTGGTTATTGGCCCAATGCTCTAACCACCTGCCGCCCCTAAACTGGACTCCACAATGTCTGGTTCAATGAAAATGTTTTGACGCAAGTCAGGGATTCCTTCATCGTCTAATTCGTTTTCGGAGTCAGCATCTCACTGATCTTTGTCGATAGCACAGCTAAATTCAGGGCAGCAATGTTGTTGAGAGCAGTAGCAACACCTTTGCAGTTCTCGATGGCTACTATATCTTTCAAAAATGCAGCGGTAGCAAGGATTATCTAAAAATACTGAGCAGCTCATGTTATAGACAAAAGCATGGCAAACCAATCCGAATGAATCTCTCGGCATGTACAGCCCAGCCATTATCTCAGCCAATCATGGCCAGGGGGAAGGTTCCTGACTTTCTCTGTGGCTAAACCAACTAGGCTCGTGATTTAACAATTGTATTTATATTTACAAAGGGCTTACAAGTTTGTTTATTATAAGGCACATAAAAGTTCACATTCCAAAAGGTACAGTTGAAGTCGGAAGATTACATACACCTTAGCCAAATACATTTTAACTCATTTTTTCACATTTCCTGACATTTAATCCTAGTCAAAATTCCATGTCTTAGGTCAGTTAGGATAACCACTTTATTTTAAGAATGTGAAATGTCAGAATTATAGTGGAGAGTGATTTTTTTTCAGCTTTCATTTCTTTCATCACATTCCCAGTGGGGTCAGAAGTTTACATACAATCAATTAGTATTTGGTAGTATTGCCTTTAACTTGTTTAACTAGTGTCAAACGTATTGGGTATCCTTCCCACAATAAATTGGGTGAATTTTGGCCCATTCCTCCTGACAGAGCTGGTGTAACTGAGTCAGATTTGTAGGCCTCCTTGCTCGCACATGCTTTTTCAGTTCTGCCATTTCCTCTCCATACCTCTCCATAGCTGTGTTGATTTCTGCATGTCAATTCGGTGAGGTTTTATCACTGTTAAAATTCTTTCAGATGTACAAAAGTCAGCCAGCGAGTCAGCCTCCATCAGTCAATAAGATATCATTGACACCAAACTGATACAAACTGACAACCAACACACTTTGTCCAAGACGTTTAGAAGCCAACTATCACATATTTCAGAATAGGCCCAAAATTCACAGCGCCTTCTGTTTAACCTCTCTGAGCATGGCTGAAATTCCACAACACACGGTGATCGCTACATAAATAGTCATATTAAACATTCATGAAAATGCAAGTGTCTCACATGTATCAAAAGCCTTGAATCTTGCTAATCCAACTGCGTTGTCAATTTAAAAAAGGATTTACTGCAAAAGAATACGATACGAGTATAGAGCCCCATAAAAAACAACAATTTCAACCAGCACAGGCGTAACAAAATCACAAACTGCATTAAAATAAATAGTTTACCTTTGACGATCTTCGTCTGTTTGCAATCCCAATGCTCATTGTTACACAATGAATGATCTTTTGTTTGATAAAATACGTTTTTATAGCCTAACACGAAACATTTTGTGAACCGCTTGTGTCGTAAATTCCGTCTCATTCCATTTTCGACGACACATTCCAGATAAATAACCCACACAAAACGTGACTTTCCAAGTCATGTTTGGTTTCATTGCAATCAACTGGTTTGTTTGTAACACAACCAAACCTGATGGGCCATTTCGCGGGACATATTGACTGAAAGAAACCGATTTGAAGACAACAAGTAATGACATCACTGTGCACCAATGATATGACCGCTGTTTCGTTGATTGACTGTCTTTTCACCCAATGACCACTGATCGTCTTGAAATCTAGCTGGGTAGATAGCCAATGAGCTGAGGTAAACGGCAATATGCCATGTTTATGTGTTGCAAGACCAACCCATGTAGTAAGATCCAGCGTAAAGTGAGTCAGTCGCTATTGAAGTTTCTAAGTCAGGGAAAGCTAAATCTAAGTCTAGATATACAGATGTACACACAATTTTAGAATAAATTGATTGGGAAGGTGAGACAGAGATTGTTGTACAACGATTAATTTAGCGATTGTGGATGAGTGTTTTTTTGAACGGGAGAGGACATCGTTTTGTACTGTTAAGTTCTTATCAGTGTGTTCTTCTAATGCCCTTGTTTGAAATTAATAATATAAAATATTATCTGTGATTTTTATTTTATTTTAGAAGCAATATATAAACATGTAATGTCATGAAATGTGAGATGCGTGTGTCTGCCACCCCACCCAAACCCACATGAAATAGCCTATTTGAGGCTGTTGAGGAGAGGGCAGGACCACATCAATGGCCAAAGTGAAATGGAGTAGATACAGCTGGTCTGTTGTAATATAATAGAGACAGTAGATCTAGCTGAAATGTCATAATATAAAAGAGACAGTAGATCTAGCAGGTAATAATAATGTATTCAACCTTATGTTCTCTATATATATCTGTTTATTATACCTGTTGATACAGGGCTCATATGTGAAACTTTTCTAACTGAACATTTTCTTTCACAGTGACACTGACTCCGAATGGGAGTCTTATCCGGTGTCCTGTGTGAATTTAAGTATGCTCTCTCTAATTCTCTCTTTCTCTCTCTCGGAGGACCTGAGCCCTAGGACCATGCGTCAGGACTACCTGGCATGATGACTCCTTGCTGTCCCCAGTCCACCTGGTCTTGCCGCTGTTCCAGTTTCAACTGTTCTGCCTGTGGCTATAGAACCCTACACTGTTCATTTTTACTTTTGAGGTGCTGTCCTGTTGCACCCTCTACAACCACTGTGATCTCCACCCGGCACAGCCAGAAGAGGACTGGCCACCCCTCATAGCCTGGTTCCTCTCTAGGTTTCTTGCTAGGTTTTTGCATTTCTAGGTAGTTGTTCCTAGCCACCGTGCTTCTACACCTTCATTGCTTGCTGTTTGGGGTTTTAGGCTGGGACTATATAAATAGATTTGATTTGATAGAGGACTGAGGGCCTTACAAATATTGAAAGTGTGTAAATAGTTACCCATGTTATTTTGTAAATGTGTGTGTGTATATATATATATATTTTATTTCATATATTTTTTTATCAATAATTATTTTTTTCCCCATTTATAGAATACCATTTTGGTATTTTGTATATAGTTATTTGTTTCAAAATGTATACCTTGACCAATTTGGCCACTTGGGTACATTTTTGCTACTTGTGTGGGACACCTGGGTGACTTCATGATAAATGTCATGTAGCACACTCATTTTGGAAGTTATCATTCTGAAACTTTGCACAAGTACTGTTGCCCTCTTATAATTTTCACTGAAATTGTCCCCATCATCCTATCTGAATGTTTGTTTTATCTTGTTCATTTTAAAGATGATGAAATAAAAATGGTATGTTTTTTTTTCATTGTTTTATCTAAACCAGAACTATTGTGTTATATTCTCCTACATTCAATTCACATTTACACAAACTTCAGAGTGTTTTCTTTCAAATGGTACCAAGAATATGCATATCCTTGGTTCTGTGCCTGAGCTACAGGCTGTTAGATTTGGGTATGTCTTCAGGCGGAAATTGAAAAAAGTAGGGGGGGAGCTGTAATAGGTTTTAAGAAGAAGTGGATCTAATATTCCATGCATAACACTTGTATCTTTTATCAATGTTTATTATGAGTATTTCTGTAAATTTATGTGGCTCTCTGCAAAATCACCGGATGTTTTGGAACTACTGAACATAACGCGCCAATGTAAACAGATTTTGGGATATAAATGCATCGAACAAAACATACATTGTGTACCATGTAGTCATCTATGATTGTCATCTGATGAAGATCATCAAAGGTTAGTGATTAATTTTATCTCTATTTCTGCTTTTTGTGACTCCTCTCTTTGGCTGGAAAAATGGCTGTGTTTTTCTGTGACTAGGTACTGACCTAACATAATCGTTTGTGCTTTCATCGTAAAGCCTTTTTGAAATCGGACAATGGGGCTGGATTTACAACGGAGTAAAATACTTGTATATTTGAGGAATTTTAATTATGGGATTTTTGTTGTTTTGAATTTGGCGCCCTGCAATTTCACTGGCTGTTGACGAGGTGGGACGCTACTGTCCCACATACAGTGCCTTGCGAAAGTATTCGGCCCCCTTGAACTTTGCGACCTTTTGCCACATTTCATGCTTCAAACATAAAGATATAAAACTGTATTTTTTGTGAAGAATCATCAACAAGTGGGACACAATCATGAAGTGGAACGACATTTATTGGATATTTCAAACTTTTTTAACAAATCAAAAACTGAAAAATTGGGCGTGCAAAATTATTCAGCCCCTTTACTTTCAGTGCAGCAAACTCTCTCCAGAAGTTCAGTGAGGATCTCTGAATGATCCAATGTTGACCTAAATGACTAATGATGATAAATACAATCCACCTGTGTGTAATCAAGTCTCCGTATGAATGCACCTGCACTGTGATAGTCTCAGAGGTCCGTCAAAAGCGCAGAGAGCATCATGAAGAACAAGGAACACACCAGGCAGGTCCGAGATACTGTTGTGAAGAAGTTTAAAGCCGGATTTGGATACAAACAGATTTCCCAAGCTTTAAACATCCCAAGGAGCACTGTGCAAGCGATAATATTGAAATGGAAGGAGTATCAGACCACTGCAAATCTACCAAGACCTGGCCGTCCCTCTAAACTTTCAGCTCATACAAGGAGAAGACTGATCAGAGATGCAGCCAAGAGGCCCATGATCACTCTGGATGAACTGCAGAGATCTACAGCTGAGGTGGGAGACTCTGTCCATAGGACAACAATCAGTCGTATATTGCACAAATCTGGCCTTTATGGAAGAGTGGCAAGAAGAAAGCCATTTCTTAAAGATATCCATAAAAAGTGTCGTTTAAAGTTTGCCACAAGCCACCTGGGAGACACACCAAACATGTGGAAGAAGGTGCTCTGGTCAGATGAAACCAAAATTGAACTTTTTGGCAACAATGCAAAACGTTATGTTTGGCGTAAAAGCAACACAGCTCATCACCCTGAACACACCATGCCCACTGTCAAACATGGTGGTGGCAGCATCATGGTTTGGGCCTGCTTTTCTTCAGCAGGGACAGGGAAGATGGTTAAAATTGATGGGAAGATGGATGGAGCCAAATACAGGACCATTCTGGAAGAAAACCTGATGGAGTCTGCAAAAGACCTGAGACTGGGACGGAGATTTGTCTTCCAACAAGACAATGATCCAAAACATAAAGCAAAATCTACAATGGAATGGTTCAAAAATAAACATACCAGGTGTTAGAATGGTCAAGTAAAAGTCCAGACCTGAATCTAATCGAGAATCTGTGGAAAGAACTGAAAACTGCTGTTCACAAATGCTCTCCATCCAACCTCACTGAGCTCGAGCTGTTTTGCAAGGAGGAATGGGAAAAAATGTCAGTCTCTCGATGTGCAAAACTGATAGAGACATACATACCCCAAGCGACTTACAGCTGTAATCGCAGCAAAAGGTGGCGCTACAAAGTATTAACTTAAGGGGGCTGAATAATTTTGCACGCCCAATTTTTCAGTTTTTGATTTGTTAAAAAAGTTTGAAATATCCAATAAATGTCGTTCCACTTCATGATTGTGTCCCACTTGTTGTTGATTCTTCACAAAAAAATACAGTTACACATACAGAAATGTGGCAAAAGGTCGCAAAGTTCAAGGGGGCCGAATACTTTCGCAAGGCACTGTAGCTAAGTAAATGGAAGAATACTCTTATTGCAATGTAGGTGCAATAATAATAACCAGCAGGTGTATCTCATTGATCATCCCTAAAGCCAACACCTCATTTGGCCGCCTTTCCTTCCTGTTCTCTGCTGTCTGTGACTGGAACAAATTGCAAAAATCGTTGAAATTGGAGACTTTTATCTCCCTCACCAACTTTAAACATCTGCTATCTGAGCAGCTAACCGATCGCTGCAGCTGTACATAGTCCATCAGTAAATAGCCCACCCAATTTACCTTCCTCATCCCCGTACTGTTTTTATTTATTTACTTTTCTGCTCTTTTGCACACCAGTATCTCTACCTGCACATGACCATCTGATCATTTATCACTCCAGTGTTAATCTGCTAAATTGTAATTATTCGCCTACCTCCTCATAACTTTTGTACACAATGTAAATAGACTCTTTTTAATTTTTTTATTGACTTGTTTATTATTTACTCCATGTGTAACTCTGTGTTGTTGTCTGTTCACACTGCTATGCTTTATCTTGGCCAGGTCGCAGTTGTAAATGAGAACTTGTTCTCAACTAGCCTACCTAGTTAAATAAAGGTGAAATATAAAATAATAATAAAATCAAAAATGTCTTAAAAGAGCCTTTGGTTGTGCATATTGTAGTATATGGTGTTGCCAGGGAACAGCACCCTCTTCGAAGAAGTTGGAGGTAAAGATCTCCTGGGAGGTAAAGATGTGCACATGGATTGCCTCTCTTGCTGCGTTGTTGTACCCCATCCTTGAAACATCCTGCAGAGCAGCAAGCTTCTCCTCTGGCACATGGGGGCGAGCTGCAGATCCCCTCCTGGTCCTCGTGTCCATCCTCATGAAATTATGCAGGACACAGGTAGCCTTCACACACCTGAATTCCTCCAGGAGACAGTCCCAGATGGCCCTGGTCACCTAACCTTGTAGTGCCCTACATGTTAACTGTAGGCAATTGTTTTGAAGTAATCTCCAGTTACAAGGTATTTGTAGGAATATGGAAAGCAATTTAATTATTAGACTTTCACATCACCAGGTCATTGTGGATTACTAAAGTATAATATCCCTGATAACAAATCATGATAACATTGAATTGATAGATGCATGGGCACACATATGTGCATGTGTAGCATATGACAATAACAGGATCATATCAAGGATAGCATCACAAATTAATACATAAATACAACTCAAAGCTTGATTATGAGTTTATCATTTGAATCAGCTGTGCAGTGCTAAGGCAAAAACAAAAATGTTCAGGATCAGGACTGAGAACCACTGCTCTTCATTTAGACCTCTTCACATGTAGACAGGCTTTCATAGCTCTCTTTATCTGAGGACAGAAAACCTCAAGAAACAGACTTCATTATAGTCAAGTTACACCGCACTGAATATTATGTTTCTATTGTCTTCGTCCTCACTTCTAGGGACAGGAACTACACAAAAGTACCTGCCCTATCCAGAATAGCCTACTCTCTCACTTTGACAGTTGGGGTTGCTATCCTTTCACCCACCATAGCTGTTAGCTAGCTACCTGCAAATGCATTTGGAGTTTGTTTTTTACCGTGATAAATACATCAAGATATCTAGCTAATATGAAGTTAGGTAGCTAGTGATATTTAATTAACTTAGCTTGCTAATGTTATCTATACAGTATGTGAAGTTGGCTAGATAGCTAGCTAGCCAACTAGCTAGCTCATTTAGCAGCTCATTTGAGTTAGCCTGTGCTGTAGCTAGTTAGCTAATAATACATCGTTTTTTTTACATTTCCTAAAGATATTTACTGACTTGAACAGGTTCTGCCAGCCATGTGGACAATTGGAAACAGGGCAGCAAAGTTTGTTTATCACCAGAGCGTGTTGGAGGATATTACTATTGAACTATGTACCCATTTAAAAACCAGACCTTCATACAAACTTGCTATGCTGAATTCTTGATGCACAATCGAACGTCCTGCTATATGCTGCCTTATGCTGCCAGCACGCCCACAAGTGAGTCACAACGGGCGTCCTAAATGGCACTTTACCGCTATCTAGTGTGCATGCACTGTTAGGCCTACTTGTAGCTAACATTTTGGTTAAATTTACAGCTATTTCTGTGGCTTGAGACTGCTAGCTAACAGTAAATGGACAGGAGGGAGTATGCCAGACCCCACTAAAAGAGGCTTTGCCCCCCCCTATCCATGAATCTCTATCGACGTCCCTGGTGATGACCCAGACCTGATCTTGGATTTAAGGAAGCTGAATAGTAAATCACAATCATCATTCCAGCCCTTTTGGGATGAAGTGCAGAAGTATTTAAACGAATACACAGCTCAGGTCAACAATCGCAGACATGGGGAGTACCGGCAGGTACCTTTTTCTACAATAGTTGAGGACTTGCGTTTCACAGTGGGAAAGCGGCTTCCACCAGAAACTAAAATCCCATCAATACAGTGGCTATGACTGCAGTTTATACACAAGAATCCATGGTCCATGTCTGCTCTCCGGTACACAGGAATGTTTGACCTCAAGTTCATGATCCAGTCTCGGGTGATAAGAAAGGGACATCAAGACTCAAAGTGTGTTGCAGTACAGTGGAACTACATTAAACAGTTTGCCTGCATGTGGCAGAAGAACTGTGAAATGTAATGTGTGGATGATAAGGCAATCATCCCTGTCGGAGAACCTTGCCATTCTACAGGAATCTGTAATAGAAGCAGACATCCAAGCATTGCTCCTGTGAGTGGGCCAGCTATAGCAGCTACCGACCATGATTATCCCATCAGTAGACTTGTACCATCTGCTATGTTGATCCCAGACATCCCAGCATCTCAATCTAGTTCATTCTACAATGGGAAAGTTCATGTCACTGTCAAGGACAATATTTTTAACACACAGTTGAAAACCTCAGCAGGAGAGAACTACTACAACAATGAAGACAATGTCTCTCTCAACAAGTCAATCTTGATCATTTAATCTGATGGTGGGCCAGACCACAGAACCACATATGCCTCTGTTCAAGCATGCCACACACTTCTGTTTGTTCAACTGGATCTTGACATGCTTATCGCCTGTAGAACAGCACCAGGTGAAATCTGGGCCAACCCATCATAGAGTTAATTATTGGGTTAACACTTGGGGCTTCAGGGAACATTCCTGGCTAGGGAGGAGTTGGAAGAATCAAATGAGAAAAGTGTAGCACAACGACAAGCCTATGTAAAACAGCCACCAAACAAACATACCTGACAGAGGATTTTGAAAAGAGTATGCATCCTGTTGCAGCTCTTGTGAGTGGCCAGTTTGAGCGCCTGAAGTAGAAAGAAAGTACATCAGCCTGCAACACTGGAAGAAATTGCCAATATTGCACAACATCATTGATACAGAAGTTGACATGATGCATGACCTCGGCAGAAAAGGTCTTGACAAGGAACAGTACAAGCAATTCCAGGACAGACATTTCAAGATGTCACTATACATGGTACAGATCAAGAAATGCGAGGGAGAAGATCCATGCTGGTACTGCTTAATGAATCCTTCACGCTTGCCAGAAGAACAATTTAAGAAATTAAGTTTTGTGCCTGATCCAACATTGTCATCAGACTGACATGAGTACCAGAAATGTGATAATCTGTACAGCTTGGACACCACTGAAAGGATAGGCCTTCTCTGATACCAAATATAGATAATGTAAAGAGGAGTGCTGCCATGGTCAGTGCAAAGGTGAGAGCGACCATCAACTGTGTTGAATGTAAGAAACCAAGGTGCTTGTATGCCAAAAGCAAGCTGTCTAAAGAAGAACAGAAAGAAGTCCAACGCATTCGGGATGAGAACATTTTTACATGTGGGTCAGAGCAGATAGTTTCTTTCAAGGGGCTAACCTGTGGAATGCAAGTGGACACGCAGTATTACTCAGCAATCGCAGAGTCATTCCCAGATGTGTGTGTCCATTGTGGATGTCTTGAGGTGGTGAGGCTCAAATAACATGTCAGGCCAATGTGCCCAGTGTGTAAGCAAGAAGGAAAAGCAGTTCATTACGAGAGCTCGTATAAATCTGAAAAAGAAATGAACAGCCTAGAGACCAGAATAAAGGAGAAAACAGACCATGCTGTTGAACAGCAAAAAGCAGCAGGTGACCACAAAACATTCCGTCATTTTCATTTCCAGACGATGTTGAATCGCCATTGTTTGTTGACACCCAGTAGGTGATCAACTGCACATGGCCAACTTTAGCTATGGTGTCTTCTGAAGCTGTTCTTGATTTTTATCAGATAATTGTTTTTCAAATCAGGAATAAAGAAACTGTCACAAGTTAATCTTCCCATTGTGTTTCATTTCTCATGGTTATAACAACATCTGCATTCTTTTTTAAGAAATATTGTGTAGGTTTTTGCATGGAATAATATAACTATTGAAGCTCACATTAGGCCTAGAGCCTGCACAAGTGGCAATGTACTGTTATGGTGGTGACAGGTGTGCGATGGTGACAGGTGTGCGGGATAATCAGCAGCCTGATGACCTAGAGGCCGGAGAGGGAGTATAAGCGACAGACCGTGAATCAATTTTATCTGGCCTTACTGTCTCTATACTGCTTGCTATTATGCAGAAAGGTCTAAGGGTCAAATCATATGCTATACAGTTCCCAAACCATGAGGGCCACAATAGTATTACATTTGTAAAAGTTAATTGTATTAGTAGGTCATAAAGTTTACACCTTATTTTGCAGACATAATAAGCAGTGCAGCTGCCCTTGAGTATGTTTAAATGTAAGATTACAGTTTGACTAGGGACTATTCAGAGTAGAGTAGAACCATTGGGTCTTCAGATCTATATACTGTACAGTGGGGAGAACAAGTATTTGATACACTGCCGATTTTGCAGGTTTTCCCTACTTACAAAGCATGTAGAGGTCTGTAATTGTTTATCATAGGTACACTTTAACTGTGAGAGACAGAATCTAAAACAAAAATCCAGAAAATCACATTGTATGATTTTTAAGTAATTAATTTGCATTTTATTGCATGACATAAGTATTTGAAAGATCAGAAAAGCAGTACTTTATATTTGGTACAGAAACCTTTGTTTGCAATTACAGAGATCATATGTTTCCTTTAGTTCTTGACCAGGTTTGCACACACTGCAGCAAGGATTTTGGCCCACTCCTCCATACAGACCTTCTCCAGATCCTTCAGGTTTCGGGGCTGTCACTGGGCAATACGGACTTTCAGCTCCCTCCAAATATTTTCTATTGGGTTCAGGTCTGGGGACTGGCTAGGCCACTCCAGGAGATGCTTCTTACCGAGCCACTCCTTAGTTGCCCTGGCTGTGCGTTTCGGGTCGTTGTCATGCTGGAAGACCCAGCCACGACCCATCTTCAATGCTCTTACTGAGGGAAGGAGGATGTTGGCCAAGATCTCCCGATACATGGCCCCATCCATCCTCCCCTCAATACGGTGCAGTCGTCCTGTCCCCTTTGCAGAAAAGCATCCCCAAAGAATGATGTTTCCACCTCCATGCTTCATGGTTGGGATGGTGTTCTTGGGGTTGTACTCATCCTTCTTCTTCCTCCAAACACAGCGAGTGGAGTTTAGTCCAAAAAGCTCTATTTTTGTCTCATCAGACCACATGACCTTCTCCCATTCATCCTCTGGATCATCCAGATGGTCATTGGCTAACTTCAGACGGGCCTGGACATGTGCTGGCTTGAGCAGGGGGACCTTGCGTGCGCTGCATGATTTTAATCCATGACGGCGTAGTGTGTTACTAATGGTTTTCTTTGAGACTGTGGTCCCAGCTCTCTTCAGGTCACTGACCACGTCCTGCCGTGTAGTTCTGGGCTGATCCCTCACCTTCCTCATGATCATTGATGCCCCACGAGGTGAGATCTTGCATGGGAGCCCCAGACCGAGGGTGATTGACTGTCATCTTGAACTTCTTCCATTTTCTAATAATTGCGCCAACAGTTGTTGCCTTCTCACCAAGCTGCTTGCCTATTGTCCTGTAGCCCATCCCATCCTTGTGCAGGTCTACAATTTTATCCCTGATGTCCTTACACCCTCTCTGGTCTTGGCCATTGTGGAGAGATTGGAGTCAGTTTGATTGAGTGTGTGGGCAGGTGTCTTTTATACAGGTAACGAGTTCAAACAGGTGCAGCTAATACAGGTAATGAGTGGAGAACAGGAGGGCTTCTTAAAGAGAAACTAACAGGTCTGTGAGAGCCGGAATTCTTACTGGTTGGTAGGTGATCAAATACTTATGTCATGCAATAAAATGCAATAAAATGCAATTGTATTTTCTGGATTTTTGTTTTAGATTCCGTCTCTCACACTTGAAGTGTACCTATGATAAAAATGACAGACCTCTACATGCTTTGTAAGTAGGAAAACCTGCAAAGTCGGCAGTGTATCAAATACCTTTTCTCCCCACTGTACATACAGCCATATACCTATGAGGGAAGTTGTAGAGTTAACCTGCACAATACCTCACCACAGTCAATATACAACTCCAATAAACCCAAAGGCCCTATTGGCAAAGCAACCACCAATCTATTCCACCACTACTCCCCCAGTTTATTGAGCCATGTGGTTTCTGCAGCTGCACATTTTCATATGCTGTTTTCTCATCCAACTATAGTTGGACCACACACAGGGACCTCCTATTATGAGTAAATCAATCATCAATGTCAGTTTCTATTCACCTTATCATATTGCAAATGGTGTCAAGGTTTGCCAGTCTCTGTATTTCCAACGAAATGACCGGTGCTATCGTTTTGTGCACAGACAGACGGCCATAAATTATTTGGGTAAATGCTGATATGCCTTATACAATACATTTCAATCTGCTATCACTGTTTACAGACAAATAGGGCATCATATTTATTTTTCCCAGTGCAGCAAAAGCAATCTCTTAGTGCTGCCTCCACTTGATCCAGTATGAACAGATCCGTGTACCCTGTTGATGGCAACTAAAAAGCTTTTTGATAATTTATGTATTATGTTATTTCTGAATGCGTTATCATTGTGTCAGATTATTGTGTCATCTGTCCCAATGTTAATCCTATACTATCTACTGTACTATCTACATTTACAATGTATTAGCACCACTTCTTATGTGCTGTACTTACAGTCACAAGCAAAATGAACAACATTATACTTTGGTCTCATAATGTTAGTTGTACTGTATTTTTCCAGGGTGTATGTTTTATAAAGGAACCAAAAAGTAATACATCTCATGATATTGTTGCTACATGTGACTTGTGTGACCCTAGAATATTGTATAGCATGAATCATAATCTGTGGCATAGCATTATTTACCATATGGAAATAACATTAGGGTGGCAGGGTATACTGTGTATTAGCAATGCCTAATGGCTGTAGATTTGATGCACTCCACCATTGCCTTTGGATAAATCCATCAGTCAAATGAATAAACACAATAGGCCCTGCCAGTGTTTCTGTTCTATTTCCAATTATGAAATGCATTATTCAGACCTGAATATCTGCAGAATTATTTGCATAACCTCCACTCATATTATTTTTAGCCTTTCTCTTCTGCGCTGTTTGTGAGTAAATTAACAAGTCAAAGCCCATATAAGCGCAGAATATTATTTCTGTCTGGGTGGTTACGTTTCACTGATTGTCAAACACATTAAGAATAGACTGTAGTACCTGCTAAAAGTCATGGTACCCACTCTGAGTTCTTTGCACCTTAGTTCAACAGATGAAGTATAATCAGAAAAAATGGGTTACCCTTTTTTTATGAGCCACCTGTTTATGTATTATGAATACACTACAGCAGAACCATCAACCCACAGTGCATACAACTTGTTATAAGAATTCATTACAGCTCATCTATCATTGTAACGGTGTCTTATGAATTCTTAAGGCTACAGATGCATTTGTAAGCATTACACACAGGTGATAACATTCATTGTAACATGCTATAAATACTAGCTTGTGGCTCCTTTATGGTATTTCATGCTATAACTTGGAATCTGTCAAAATGTAACATGTTTCAAATTAAACTGTAGTGTTTTTGCATCCTGTTTAGTGAATGATTAATGTGTGTGTTAATGGAGTTTAGGCCATGAAACTCTGTGTATGCTAATTTAGAAAGGTTAGACTAATTAGATAAGAGGAAATTGCCTAGGATCAGAGAGCAGGGTCAGGCTAAACAAAGAGAGGACCATGGACATTCCACAGGGGAAAGGAGGGAAACTTATTGGGGTCATAAAATGTATAGCTGGGGAAGTGACGCCTACAAGGGAAGAGTATAAAATGTGTTGTGAGCTTTCTAAATGTATGAACTCAGCTGACTGTATCCTTGGTATTAAACACTTTAAACTTCTCTTGACCTTTTGGTCTCCATTCCTTATTGCAAAGAGGTAGCAATAGCATTTTTCTTTGTAACAAACTGAAGCTACTTTGAGTGAAGTTTTACTATGTTTACTAGACCTTGCCTGTCTGCAGTGGCCCGTGTTTCCAAGAAGCCCATAGAAGGCATTTACGATGTTTGATTTCTTCCAAGAATGCAGGGCTGCTAACTTTCTAAGCTTTCATTATGCATATCTTGGGAGAGGCATTTTATTTTTCCATGAATTGCAAATCAGTTTGCAGGCAAATTACACATTTATGCCCCAGCTCCTCTCTTTCCCACAAGGAGCCAGGCTAGGAGATTTATTAGGAGGTATTTCATAAGTGATCAGGGTTTTGATCCACCCAGCCACCTCTAGTGTTCAAAGTGCATGCTCCAATTACTCTTCTTGCATTAATAATTTGGTTTTGATTAAAAAATGGATTGGATTTTCATATTGTGATTTTTTTGTTTGTTTCCTTTCTTTTCCTGTTTCAATTACTCCCTTATTGTGTTGCCCAGAGGGAGTTATTCATTTAACTGAACTGAGAACTGAAACTGAAAAGCTTGCAGTCAAATATGTATTTACTGTTGATTGGTGGAAACAGGTGGGTTTGAATGTGTATTGATGTGATGAAATACAATGTGCAGAGCAACATAAGACATTAACATAATATTCCAATATTGGCTACTAGCCACCAAACAAGAGTCAATTTCAGCATGCTTGATCAATGAATTCATATGTATTTTGTATGTAATTAAAATCTATGCATTACATCTATGCACCACCACACAGTTGAAGTTGAAGTTTACATACACCTTAGCCAAATACATTTAAACTCAGTTTTTCACAATTCCTGACATTTAATCCTAGTCAAAATTAACCTGTCTTAGGTCAGTTAGAATCACCACTACATTTTAAGAATGTGAAATGTCAGAATGATAGTAGAGAGAATGAGTTTTTCAGCTTTAATATCTTTCATCGCATTCCCAGTGGGTCAGAAGTTTACATACACTCTGTTAGTATTTAATAGCATTGCCTTTAAATTGCTTATCTTGGGTCAAATGTTTCAGGTAGCCTTCCACAAGCTTCCCAAAATAAGTTGGGTGAATTTTGGCCCATTCCTCCTGACAAGGCGGGTGTAACTGAGTCAGGTTTGTAAGCCTCCTTGCTCGCACAGGCTTTTTCAGTTCTGCCCACAAGTTTCCTTAGGATTGAGGTCAGGGCTTTGTGATGGCCACTCCAATGCCTTGACTTTGTTGTCTTTAATCCATTTTGCCACAACTTTGGAAGTATGCTTGGGGTCATTGTCCATTTGGAAGACCAATTTGCAACCAAGCTTTAACTTCCTGACTGATGTCTTGAGATGTTGCATATCCACATAATGTTCCCTCCTCGTGAAGCCATCTATTTTGTGAAGTGCACCAGTCCCTCCTGCAGCAAAGCATCCCCACAACATGATGCTGCTTCACGGTTGGGATGTGTTCTTTGGTTTGCAAGCTTCCCCCTTTTTCCTCCAAACATAACGATGGTCTTTATGGCCAAACATTTCTAGTTTTGTTTCATCAGACATTTCTGTAAAAAGTACAGTCTATGTTCCCATGTGCAGTTGCAAGCCATAGTCTGGCCTTTTTATGGCGGTTTTGGAGCAGTGGCTTCTTCCTTGCTGAGCGGCTTTTCAGGTTATGTCGATATAGGACTTCCTTTACTGTGGATATAGATACGTTTGTACCTGTTTCCTCCAGCATCTTCACAGGATCCTTTGCTGTTGTTCTGGGATTGATTTGCACTTTTCACACCAAAGTTTGTTCATCTTTAGGAGACAGAATATATCTTCTTCCTGAGCAGTATGATGGCTGCGTGGTCCCATGGTGTTTTATACTTGCGTACTATTGGTTGTACAGATGAACGTGGTACCTTCAGGCATTTCGAAATTGCTCCCAATGATGAACCAGACTTGTAGAGGTCTTGGCTGATTTCTTTTCCCATGATGTCAGGCAAAGAGGCACTGACTTTGAAGGTAGACCTTGAAATACATCCACAGGTACACCTCCAATTGACTCAAATTATGTCAATTAGCCTATCAGAAGCTTCTAAAGCCATGACATCCTTTTCTGGAATTTCCCAAGCTGTTTAAAAGGCACAGTCAACTTAGTGTATGTAAACTTCTGACCCACTGGAATTGTGATACAGTTTATTAATAGTGAAATAATCTGTCTGTTTACAATTGTTGTTACTTGTGTCGTGCACAAAGTAGATGTCCTAACCAACTTGCCAAAACTATAGTTTGTTAACAAGAAATGTGTGGAGTGATTGAAAAACTAGTTTTAATGACTAACCTAAGTGTATGTAAACTTCCGACTTCAACTGTACCTGGTATCATTTCCAGATGTATACAAATAATACATCTTAGCTCATGAGTTTTTGTCTCTTTCAACTGCTAGGATATCTGCACTTTTTTTCACATAACAGGCAGAAATGAAAGATCGTATGGTTTTGATATGTGTCATTGGCTGTTCCATTTAATTGGAGCCGTCTTCACAAATGTAAGCCAGGAGAAGAGGGATATCTTGACAGTGAAACAACATTCCCCACTGAAAAGCAGAGACCTGTCACTAATAAGAGATGCACACAGGCCTTTGTGTGTTTGTGTGTGACAGTCCATTAGGAGAGGGGGGATATTGGCTCAGGATGGATAGAGAGTTGGGTGTATCATCTATAATGGTGTCGTTAGTAAGTACAGCTCGGGACACACAATTTCCTTTCACACTTAACTTGACACCCAGTGTCATAACATGTTATGACAGTCATAACCATGTCATAATATAGCATATCTTGACATAACAAGATTTGCCTATTTGGCTTATATGATTCTAAAGGTCATAAGGCTTCTTGACGGTGTCATAAAGTGTATTTTCTTAATCCAAGTAAAGTGACAGAGGAGGGCAATAATTATTCTTGACAGTGTAAATAAAGTGCATTTTCTTAGTCCAACTAAAGTGATACAGTGTGGTCATAATGCTTCATGACAGTGTCATGAAGTGTATTTTCTGCAAGTTATTTAAAATATGATGAAAAAGAAAAACAACATGACTGTAAATAATTAATTATAAGAACAACAAAGTACTTAAAACGTCTCTGGGATATGTGGGACAGTAGTGTCCCACCTTGACAACAGCCAGTGAATTTGCAGGGCGCCAAATTCAAAACAACAGAAATCCCATAATTAAAATTCCTCAAACATACAGGTATTGTCCACCATTTTAAAGATAAACTTATTGTAAATCCAGCCACAGTACGGATTTCAAATAGGCTTTACAGCGAAAGCACACCAAACGATTATGTTAGGTCAGCACCTAGTCACAGAAATCCATAAATCCATTTTACAGCCAAGGAGAGCTCTCACAAAAGTCAGAAATAGCGATTAAATTAATCACTAACCTTTGATCTTCATCAGATGGCACTACCACGACTCCATGTTACACAATAAATGTGTGTTCACAAATCCAAACTCACGAGGCGCGGGCAAGTCCAGGCTAAATTTCAGACGAAAAGTTATATTACAGTTCGTTGAAATATGTCAAACGATATATAGAATCAATCTTTAGGATGTTTTTGTGCGCGCGAGACTGAGTTCATGGCACTCTGCCAGATCCCTTAGTCAAACAGCTCTCATTCACTCTCCCTTCACAGTAGAAGCCTCAAACAAGGTTCTAAAGATTGTTGACATCTAGTGGAAGCCTTAGGAAGTGCAATATGACCCCATAAACACTTTATATTCGATAGGGAATGACTTGAAAAACTACAAACCTCAGATTTCCCACTTCCTGGTTGGATTTTTTCTCAGGTTTTTGCCTGCCATACGTGTTCTGTTATACTCACAGACATCATTCAATAAGTTTTATAAACTTCAGAGTGTTTCCTATCCAACTCTACTAATTGTATGCTTTTGGGCCTGAGTAGCAGGCAGTTTACTCTGGGCACCTAATTCCTCCAAGCTACTCAATACTGCCCCCCAGTCAAAAATAAGTTAAGAAACAAACTTTCAAACTAAAGGAATCTTCTTGGCAGGGAAAAAACACATTTGAATAACCATAACCAGACATAAAGTAAAGCAATATATTTCACAACTGGTGTAAATGAATGGGTCATGACAGTGTTTTGACATATTATTTGTTTTTATTATGGATCCCCATAAGATCCCCTATTCTTCCTGGGGTCCAGCAAAGTGAAGTCAGTTATACATTTACAAAATAATTACAATAAATTCATAACAGATTCCACAATATATTAACTGTTGGCCTTTACTCTACTACCACATCTATAACACAAAATCCATGTGTACGTGTGCATAGTGCGTATGTTATCGTGTGTTTGTATACATGTGTCTACGTTTGTGTTTCTTTACAGTCCCCGCTGTTCAATAAGGTGTATTTTCTTCTTCAAATTTTACTGCTTGCATGAGTACTTGATGTGGAATAGAGTTCCATGTAGTCATGGCTCTATGTAGTATTGTGTGCCTCCCATAGTTTGTTCTGGACATTGGGACTGTGAAGAAACCTCTGGTGGCATGTCTTGTGGGGTATGCATGTGGAACCGATGTGAAATGGCTAGCTAGTCAGCGGTGGTGCCCGCTAATAGTGTTTCAATCGGTGACGTCACTCGCACTGAGACCTAAAGTAGTTGTTCCAATTGCTCTGCAACGGCCGCGGCTTTTGTGGAGCGATGGGTAACGATGCTTCGAGGATGGCTGTTGTCGATGTGTACAGAGGGTCCCTGGTTTGAGCCATGAGAGATTGACATGCATATTATTAATGTTAGCACTCTCTGTACATCCAAGGGCCAGCCGTGCTGCCCTGTTCTAAGCCAATTGCAATCTTCCTAAGTCCCTCTTTGTGGCACCTGACCACACAACTGAACAGTAGTCCAGGTGCGACAAAACTAGGACCTGTAGAACCTGCCTTGTTGATAGTGTTGTCAAAACATTTTATGGCTTGGGGGCAGTATTTCGACGTCTGGAGGAGAAGCGTGCCCAAATAAACTGCCTGTTACTCAGGCCCAGATGCTAGGATATGCATGTAATTGGTAGATTTGGATAGAAAACACTCTAAAATGAAATAATGTCTGAGTATAACATAACAGGAATTGGGATTTTTTTTGTTATGTGGGTAGTTTACAATTGAATGTCTACTGAGTATCTAATGGGTTAGGACCCAGATTGCAGTTCCTATGGCGTCCACTAGATGTCAACAGTCTTTAGACATTGTTTCAGGCTTTTTTTCTGAAAAATGAAGAAGAATGAGACCTTTCTGTCAGTGGACTTAGGAAGCATGCAGTGCCGGTTTGCGCGTGACCGTGTGCGAGTGACCGTGTGCGTGCCCTTCGTTGTTTTTCCTTTCTATTGAATACGTTACTGTCCGGTTGAAATATTATCGATTATTTAGACAATTGACAACCAATTATAAACATCATTTGACATGTTTCGACGAACTTTACAAGTACGATTAGGATGTATTCGTCTGCATGTTTTGACTGCCTTTGAGCCAGTGGATTACTGAACAAAACGCGCCAACAAAACAGAGTTTTTGGGATTTATCAAACAAAACAAACATTTATTGTGTAGTTGGCACGCTTGTGACTGTAACCAGATGAAGATCGTCAAAGGTAAGTGATTAATTTTATCGCTATTTCTGACTTTCGTGACTCCTCTACTTGGTTGGAAAATGTTTGTATGCTTATGTAAGCGGGGTGCTGTCCTCAGATAATGGTATGCTTTCGCCGTAAAGCATTTTTTAAATCTGACAAAGCGGCTTGATTAACCAGAAGTTCATCTTTAAGCCGATGTATAACACTTGTAATTTTATGAATGTTTATTATGACTCTCTGTATTTTGAATTTGTCGCTCTTCAATTTCACCAGCTGTTGTCTAGGTGGGTCGCTAGCGGCACGCCTGTTCTTAAGTCTACCCCTTCCTTTTTCGAACATTCTGTTAAAAATCGCGCAACTTTTCAGCGTCCTGCTACTCATGCCAGGAATATAGTATATGCATATGATTAGTATGTGTGGATAGAAAACACTCTGAAGTTTCTAAAACTGGTTAAATCACGGCTGTGACTATAACAGATCGTGTGTTTCATCGAAAAGCGCAAGAAAAACTGCTCTCTGAAAGCTAAAAATTATTTCCATGCGTCACTTTCATGGGTTGTTAAAAGGGCACAAAATTATTAATTATCGACCTGCATGCAATTCCTACATATTCCACACGATGTCGCCATTGTCGTCATTTTCCAGGGACTTTTTTCTTGGTAAATCCAACTAACTGGATTAAATTTCTTCCGGTCTCCACCAGGATGTTTTGAATGTGCACATTGGCAGCCATTGATTTGAAGACGAGGAGCTATTGAATATACATCGCCCTGTAATCATTTTGATAGATTATAAACGTTTACTAATACCTAAAGTTGGATTACAAAAGTATTTCGAAGTGTTTTGTGAAAGTTTATCGTCGACTTTTTTAATTTTAAAAAATGACGCAGCGTTTAAAAACGATGTTTTTTTCTGAATGACACAGCTTCCATAGAAAGCTATTTTGGGTATATATGGACCGATTTAAACGAAAAAAAAGTTCCAATAGTGATGTTATGGGGCATATAGGAGTGCCAAGAAAGAAGCTCGTCAAAGGTAATGAATGTTTTATATTTTATTTCTGCGTTTTGTGTAGCGCCGGCTAAGCTAAATCTTTGTTTACCTCGCATTCAGGCATTTTGGGGTGTTGCATGCTATCAGATAATAGCTTCTCATGCTTTCGCCGAAAAGCATTTTAAAAATCTGACTTGTTGGCTAGGTTCACAACGAGTGTAGTTTTAATTCAATACCCTGCATGTGAATTTTGATGAACGTTTGAGTTTTAACGAGTACATTTAGCATTTAGCGTAGCGCATTTGCATTTCCAGGTGTCTACTTGAGACATCTGCGTCTCAAGTAGGAGCAAGAAGTTTTAACAGTTTTAGGTAGAAGAACCCTTTGCCTCACAAAGAACCCCTGTCTTCCAAAAAGGGTTCTTCTTATCAAAATGGTTCTTGGTAGAACCGTATCCCGCCACATCCTCTGCTCTCCCTGTTCCTGATGCACCACCGCTCCCACTCTGGAAAAAGAAGACACAGTGTCAATAACTGTAACTCTGCCACTCAGGAACATTCATTGTCTTTTGGTAAGCAACTCCAGTGTACATTTGGCCTTGTGTTTTAGGTTATTGTCCTGCTGAAAGTTGAATTAATCTCCCAGTGTCTGGTGGAAAGCGGATTGATCCAGAATTTCCTCTAGGCTTTTGCCTGTGCTTAGTGCCATTCGGTTGATTTTTTTTATCCTGAAAAACTACTCAGTCCTTAGATTACAAGCATACCCATAACATGATGTAGCCACCACTATGCTTGAAAATAAAAGTCTGTTTAGGACAAAAAGTAGTTGCAGTCATACTTTAGTGCCTTGTTGCAAACATGATACATGTTTTGGAATATTTTTATGCTATACAGGCTTCCTCATTTTTACTCTGTCAATTTGGTTAGTATTGTAAAGTAACTACAATGTTGTTGATCCATCCTCAGTTTTCTCCTATTACAACCATTAAACTGTAACTGTTTTGAAGTCACCATTGGCTTCATGGTGAAATCTCTGAGTGGTTTCCTTCCTCTCTGGCAACTGAGTTAGGAAGGATATCTGTACCTTTGTAGTGACTGGGTGTATTGATACACCACCAAAAGTGTAATTAATAACTTCTCCATGCTTAAAGGGATATTCAATGTCAGCTTTTTTATTTTATTTTTATCCATCTTCCAATAGGTGCCCTTCTTTGTGAGGCATTGGAAAACCTCCCTGGTCATTGTGGTTGAATCTGTTTTTTCAATGCAGTGCTCGACTGAGGGGCCTTACAGATAATTGAATGTGTGGGGTATAGAGATGAGGAAGTCATAAAAATTATGGTAAACACTATTATTGCACACAGAGTGAGTCCATGCAACTAAATAGATGACTTGTTTAGCACATTTCTACTAATTAACTTATTTAGGGCTTGCCATAACAAAGGGGGTTAATACTTATTGACTCAAGACATTTCCGCTTACATTTTTCTATTAATTTGCAAAAGATAATAACAATAAACTATTACACTTTGACATTATGGGCTATTGTGTGTAGGCCAGTGACAAAAAATCTAAATGTAATACATTTTAAAGTCAAGGGGTGCGAATACTTTATGATGGCACTGTAGCTTACCTCTCAGTTAGCTAGCCAAGTTATGGTCCTATTCAAACAGATCCGCTTTAGCGAAAATCTACCTAGCTGATGTTTTGACGGTGTAGGAGGTGGGACTGTGTTAGAGATGTCAAATCCACAAATGGCTCCCGACATTATAACTAAAGCAGACATTGACGTCAAGCAGCTCCCGGCCTTATACCTAAAGCGTGGGCTAACCGAGTCACAATAGCAAGCTGTGATGCTAGCTGCCAACTGAGACTCAGAAGCAAAAAAGGAATTTCAACACCAAACAAAAATATTCCGGTTAGTACTCCATCTCTTGAAAGGGTCTGAAGACCTACGGTTGGCAGCGATATCCTTCATGGTTCACTTGTGAGCAGTTATTAAGAGTCTGTTGCCTCACCCATGCATCAATCTAATTAACATAATACAAAAATCCCCATCAAAATGTGTTTGTTTATTTGCATGGCCTGCAAAAAAAGTTGGCTGTTGGCTGCTGAACCCCAATCTGTCCATGCAAACTGGATAAAGTAAAATCTGTCTGTGCAAACTAGTAAAACATGGATTTGTAAAAAAGAAAAGTACAAAATAATTAGAGAGCAGCAATAAAATAACAATAGTGAGGCTATAAATGGGGTACTGGTCAATGTGGGGGGAGGCATTTTTTAATCGAAGTAATTGAGGTAATACTGTATTTACAGGTAGGTAGAGTTAAAGTGACTATGCATACACTACCATTCAAAAGTTTGGGGTCACTTAGAAATGTCCTTGTTTTTGAAAGAAAAGCACATTTCTTTTCCATTAAAATAACATAAAAGTAATCAGAAATACAGTGTAGACATTGTTGAAGTTGTAAATTACGATTGTAGCTGGAAACAGCAGATTGTTTATGGAATATCTACATAGATGTACAGAGACCCATTATCAGCAACCATCACTCCTGTGTTCCAATGGCATGAGAATCATGAGAAGGCTAATTGCTTCATTAAATAGTACCCGCAAAACACCTGTCTCAAGGTCAACAGTGAAGAGGCGACTCCGGGATGCTGGCCTTCTAGGCAGAGTTGCAAAGAAAAAGCCATATCTCAGACTGGCCAATAAAAATAAACAATTAAAATGGGCAAAAGAACACAGACAGTGGACAGAGGAACTCTGCCTAGAAGGGCAGGATCCTGGAGTCGCCTCTTCACTGTTGACGTTGAAACTGGTGTTTTGAGGGTACTATTTAATGAAGCTGCCAGTTGAGGACTTGTGAGGCTTCTGTTTCTCAAACAGTACTCTAATGTACTTGTCCTCTTGCTCAATTGTGCACCGGGGCCTCCCACTCTTTCTATTCTGGTTAGAGCCAGTTTGCGCTGTTCTTTCAAGGGAGTTGTACACAGCGTTGTTGGAGATCTTCAGTTTCTTGGCAATTTATTGCATGGAATAGCCTTCATTTCTCAGAACAAGAATAGACTGACGAGTTTCAGAATAAAGGTATTTGTTTCTGGCCATTTTGAGCCTGTAATCAAACCTACAAATGCTGATGCTCCAGATGCTCAACTAGTCTAAAGAAGGCCAGTTTTAAATCAAATAGCCTGGGTAGCCATTTGATTAGCTGTTCAAGAGTCTTATGGCTTGGGGATAGAAGCTGTTAAGAAGCATCTTGGACCTAGACTTAGCGCTCCGGTACAGCTTGCCGTGCTGTAGCTGAGAGAACAGTCTGTGACTAGGATGTCTGGAGTCTGACAATTTTTAGGGCCTTCCTCTGACACCACCTGGTATATAGGTCCTGGATGGCAGGAAGCTTGGCCCCAGAGATGTACTGGGCCGTACGCACTACCCTCTGTCGTGCCTTGTGGTCGGAGGCCAAGCAGTTTCCAGTACATTTGGGACACACCCGACACAGCTTCGAGAGGCTACACAGAAATCTAACACGCAGCCAGGCCATCAAAGCAGGGACCGATTGGCTAAAAAATAGCTTATATCACAAGGTCATCAGACTGTTAAATAGCCATCACTAGCACAGAGAGGCTGCTGCCTACATACACATACTTGAAATCATTGGCCACTTTAAAACATGTAACACTAGTCACTTTAATAATGTCACTTTAATAACATTTACATACCTTGCATTACTCATCTCATATGTATATTCTATACTATCTTCTGTATCTTAGTCTATGCCACTCTGACATTGCTCGTCAATATATTTATATATTCTTAATTCCATTCCTACTTAGATTTGTGTGTATAGGGTAGATGTTGTGAAATTGTTAGATATTACTTGTTAGATATTGCTGCACTGCCAGAACTAGAAGCACAAGCATTTCGTTATACCCGCAATAACATCTGCTAAACATGTGTATGTGACCAATAAACATTTGATTTGATTTGGATACCTTCATTTGTGAAAAATGTATTGAACTTGATGCAGCTAAAGGAAGGATTATTACTCTTCATGATGAAATAAAACATTCGACCAAGCGCCTTGAACTGAATAAGGATTTTTATCAGACTATTGATATCTTTAAATGCTTCCTATCAAAACATCCAACAGGATCATAATGGGACCTTCCTGGACTATGATCAAATTTCACCACTGCATCCCTCTACTAGCTTGAACCAGAAAATGTTTGCTCGACTCAAGGTGAGCAATGTCGGAACCAGAAAAAAGGAGAAGAATTGTTCTCAGCGCGTCTGCCTCCTTCACTCAAGACTTTCAAATCGCTTTGAGCACATGTACCAGCTGTCTTCTGCCGGGGGCTTGGGTGTTCCCTCCATAGCTGTGGATGCCCCTCCAGCTACCTCTCCCTGTTCTAGTCAATCAACTGCACAGCCTGGACAATTAGCAAATTTAGGCATGACATGCCAACAACAAATGCTGACACTGCACATCCAAGTATGTCTGACCAAATGATGAAAGACAAGCATTGTAATTTAGATTTTTGTAAAGTAAGTGTGGAAGAGGTGAACAAATTATTGTTGATAATCAACAATGACAAGCCCCCGGGGTCTGACAACTTGAATGGAAAATTACTGAGGATAATAGCGGCCAACAATGCCTCTCCTATTTTCCATATCTTCAATTTAAGCCTACTAGAAAGTGTGTTCCCTCAGGCCTGGAGGGAAGGATAAGCTTTTTTCCCTACCTAAGAATAGTATAGCCCCATTATTAACTGGCTCAATAGCCAACCAATCAGCCTGTGTTTGATCAGATACAATGTTATTTTACAGTAAACAGACTTTCAGCATGCTTATAGGGAAGGACATTCAACAAGCACAGCACTTACACAAATTATTAATGATTGGCTAAGAGATATTGATGATACAATTATTTTGGAGGCTGTTTTGTTAGACTTCAGTGCAGCTTTTGACATTATCGATAACAGTCTGTTGCTGAAAAAACGTATGCGTTATGATTTTACACCCCCTGCTATATTGTGGATAAAGAGTTACCTGCCTAACAGAACACAGAGGGTGTTCTTTAATGAAAGTCTCTCCAACAACATTCAGGTAGAATCAGGAATACCCCAGGGCAGCTGTCTAGGCCCTCTTACTTTTTTCAATCTTAACTCATGCAAAGCCCGTATGTCTATGTATGTGAATGACTCAACACTATACACGTCAGCTGCTACAGCGACTGAAATGTCAGCAACACTTAACAAAGAACTGCAGTTAGTTTCAGAATGGATGGCAAGGAATAAGTCCTAAATATTTCTAAAACTAAAAGCATTGTATTTGGGACAAATCATTGACTAAACCCTAAACATCAACTAAAACTTGTAATGAATAATGTGGAAATTGATACAACAGTAGCTAGAATGGGGAGAAGTCTGTCTATAATAAAGCTCTGCTTTGCATTCTTAACATCCTAAAAAAACATTTTTATTATTATTTGGAAGGCAGGAAGGATTCTACATAGAACCATATATAATACTTCCCAGCATGCTCTATTGCAGGGAGATTTTTTTGAGTTGTTTGTTTTACTTTAATATCTGTTTTTGCATGTAGATTGATTGATTGATGCATTTTATGCTACACAAAGATAACTAACATACCGTTTTCTAAACTAATCTAATCTGTTAGTAATTTAAGTTTTTGCACCCGTTACTGAAATGGTTGTTCCAGTTTAGATGATTGTGGTAGTCTCACTATCCAATATTCCCTGCCCTGTTAGTCATTCTGAATGCAGGTTGTGGGTAATTAACATTTCTACTTGTTGGATGTCCTAACTCTGGCTAGATTCAAATAGGAATTTCACATCACTTTGCAAGCTATCATAATGTGACTTGCAGGCCTGCATGCCACTGTGATAAGATGTAACTAGGGCCTTAAAGAAAGGCACTGTTATACAGTATATGTAATCATAAATAATTCAAATCTTAAGGCTTATAAGGCCGGTGAAAGATGAAATGGTTCTTGATAGAACCCTTCATAGAAGGTTCCAGGCAGAACAGTTCAGAAAGTGTTCTAGGCAGAACTCTTCATAGAGGGTTGTAGATAGAACCATATACAGGGGGTTCTTTGAAGAACCCTATGTATCGGACATGAGTCAGTCATGGTTACATGATGAGGTAACCCTGCCTGCGAACTTCAAAAACCAGTGTCTGCCCTCAGCCCAATAGGGAATTTCCACTTGGAAATTCTAGATAAAAAACCTCTGCAAAGGGTTCTACCCAGCACCAAAAAGGGTTCCGCTATGGGAACAATCCGAAGAACCCTGTATGGTTGTAATTATTAGCACCTTTTTTTAAAGAGTGTACCAAAATGACTCCACATCCATGCTCTTTCCACCGTATGTCCATACAAGAGTGCAATAAATGCTTTGAGTTCATCCATAGACATGTCCCACATACTGTTTTGTTGTCTGTGCGTATGAGCGGCAGTACAATCACTGATGTGCAGCACATCCGCATGTCACTTAAACAAAGAAAACTGTTGAGTGCACTGGCAATTTGTCTCTTTGCGTGAGCTGTAGGGCCTGCTCTCTCGTTACAATATTGTTCTAAATTCAATCATCCTGTTCACCCTCATCATTCAGTTCATTCAAAACCAAACATCCTCATCATTCAGTTCTTTCAAATTCAATTGTGAAGTCACATGCACAATTATCAGTTTCTATCACTCATTCATTCATTCATTGACCACATTCATTCAGTGAGGAGAGTGACGCATTAACACCTAGTTGCCAACGCCCTATGGCACATTTGTCTTGGCCCCTTAAGTTTGTAATAGCTGTAAACATTCTGTCAACTGAGCAATGTAACATATAAATCGGGAAGGAACATTTTGGGGTGGTAGATTCACAACATCAAAAGGTCAGTGGCCATTGGCCTCCAACAGTTTTAGTGTTAACTAGACCGTCTGGCTAGCCTCACAGCTCTGCTGTCGTGGGAGAATACCAACCTGAAGTCGAACTGCCCGCACATGGTTCCCTTCAGCTAGCACTATGCAATCTATAACATACCTTAGCCACGAGGCATCTAATGAGCTAGCTCACTCCTGTCAAGGCTAATTCGCAGCAATGCTGAAAAGCCCACCCCCCATCCCCCCGCTCATTAAGTACAGCTTAGTACACCCAACATTCACTCATTTTACGGCTAAACTGACCAACTACTGATCAAATAATACTCTCAATAGCAAATAAACAACGCTATTCACACGGTTGTCTTCGACAACGTCGTACTAGCTAGCTAACACCAAAAGCCTCATGGCTAAGCATCGACTAGCCAAGCGTAACCTGGTTAAGCAATGCTTCCCCGGAGTTATTATGGCCCCTGCAATGGAAAACTAACATGCTCATACAGCTTTCTAACGAGTCTTGCAAGTGTTGCAAGATTTAATTGAGTACCGGCCTGTGTTAAACCTAGGCCATGCTACTAATCATCACAGCTAACACCAGCGACAGTAGCTAACCAGTCTGGCTATTTCTAGTTTTGCTAGTTTAGCTCTTGTATTTAGTTTGCGTAGGGGGGGTAACAGCACAGTTGATAACAGCACAGTTGACCGTGGCAGGTCTAGCAGGGCAGAAATGTGATGAACTGACATGTTGGAAAGGTGGCATCCTATGATGGTGTCACATTGAAAGTCATTGAGCTCTTGGCTGTGTGCTCGATTTTATACACCTGTCAGCAATGGGTGTGGCTGAAATAGCCTAATCTTCTCATTTGAAGGGGTGTCCACATACACTATATATACAAAAGTATCTTTGATCTTGACAACCCTCCTCCATGGAGCACGGCCAATACATACCAGTTGAGTCGCTGTCCTGTTGCCCAGGATTAGGTACATATTTATTTCTTCCTATATTGCCTGACGTCTTACGTCATAGAGCTGGCTCCTCTGTCCAGAGAGAGCCCTCTTCCGGCATCTATCCAGACTGACTTGCTGCAACCTAGTAGAAGCGACGAATTTGCACAGCAAATTTATGATCAGAGTTTTAACACCCAGTATTAAATTGAAGATTTTCTTAGAAATTATATGTGACCCACTGAAATTATGCTAAACTAACCACACCGTGGGTGTTGCAAATTCAGACTTAAATGCACACTTTATTAGAACTGATGCTGTTACACTTTCTCAATGTTAATGAATAGCACATGTAGTGTTACAGTATTTTTTGGGGTGTTGTTTTAACACTGTAGGGTGTAAAGCCTTCTTTGCATATTTCTCAAAGTGCCTTCGAGTGAATGTTTGTAAAAGATACATGGTTGTTGCATTCATAAATGTTCAGTCCTGAAGCATTCATCAAATGCCTTCCTGAGTGAATGTGAATTAAAAGTAAACCCTTTATGACCATACATTAGACATTTAATAAGACCCTTAGTTATGACCTAGCTTTTACCCAACATTGTGATCAGAAAATCCTGGCTCATGGGCCATATCAGACCTGCAAGTCCACAGTATGCTGGCTTTTGAAGTCATTTGTTATGCCTATTGGAATCCAGCTATAGTGAGGCTTTTCTTCTTACCCACAATATACATTCAGAAAGGTAAATAACTTGTTAAACAAAACTACCTAAACCCATTACCACAGCAATGGGTGCAACACGTCCAACCACTTACAGATTGTATTAGTTTATAAATGTTTTAGTTATTTATCTTAGATCAACAAATCTATCAATTTGCATGCAGGAAAATAGATATTAAAATAAACTATTCTAAAAATCTACCTGCGACAAAGCATGCTGGTATATGATAATGTGGCCCCTTCAATGTATTTTTCAGTCATAGAGTTAACAGAAATTAACTCAATACAGTCTAGTAACAACAACACGACGTGGTGTTGATTCCACTGTGATTCAAATATCACTAAATGTATTCACTGCAGGTGGCGTCAATTTCAATCCCACTTGTCTCAATCCCACTTGACTCAACACTCAGATATAACATGTTTTACCTCAACACAGAGATTTTAAGACCTGCCAATTTACTCCGTTGGTGATGCCATATGTTTCCCTCCTCATCTTCGAGCCCCTCGATGACCAGTGATTTTCCGGTCGGCAGTTAAAACCCTGCTTATGACCAGTCCTGGCAGCTATCGTCATACAGGCCTTATACCCTGGCAAATGAAGTAAGGAAAGAGACAGGCCAGCTCCTTATGCAGTCTCTCTGTTTTACAGTTGGAGCATTTTTACATGAATGAGTGGTGTGACTATACAGATTGTTCCTTCATACACTCTCTGTTTTCCCATGGCCCTATGCTCCTTGCAGGATCTTTTGGACAGCGAGGTTTATCGTTTTAAAAGGACAACTCCACCACTTTTAACATTTGTATTGTTATTATGATGTCTATTGACTACTTAGTGATTAGCAAAATTGGAAACTGCTTCTCTGTGACATTTTCATGTAGGATCCCTGGGATGACTAATATAAGAAAGTATGACTAATACAATAAATTATTGACAGTCATTTTCAGCGATCTATATAACCCGTCTGTAGTTGGAGTTGGCTATAAATATAATTTTGTAGGTTTTTGAGTGTCTACTTAAAATATTTCCAGATGTTTTTAGACAAAGACAAGCAGAGCATCATATGATATCTTATGATGCTCTGCTTGTCTTTGTCTAAAAACATCTGTAAATATTTTAAGTAGACACTCAAAAACCTACAAAATTATATTTATAGCCAACTCCAATATTTTATTTTGTTCAAGGATCAAACTCCATTGATTATATTCGGCAAAACCACTCCCACCATCACCGAGTGAAGTTGCGGCTATGCAGCTAAGACAGCCCTTGTGCGCTTTCCAAATAACCAATCATAGAGGTAGAGAAATATTATATATTTTGCTTTACTACTTCCCTTAGCGTCCCTAAGCGTATGTGTGGACTGTACTCTACCAGCCACTGTTCGCGCCTGCAGTTTGCCCAGGGTTTTTTCAAGTGAATGTACCTAACCCCATCTTTGAACCAGGTAGATTATTTTCCATTGTCACAACTGGCATTTCGCCAGTTGCCTTCCCTAGAAGTATGTCCCCGTCGTTGTCCAGTACTTGTGGTTCGCCTCTACCGGGATTGTAGGAGAGCTCGGGCAAGGGTGTCATGCTCTTTGCATATTGGGCAGCAACTTTCTCTTTTCTAAGATATCTTGTCAGATCATGGGGACCATTATATTGGTTTATAATGACGAGGGGCAAAACAGTATACTTATTTTTCACCATAATTTGCAAATAAATTCATTAAAAATCCTACAATGTGATTTTCTGGATTTTTTTTCTAATTTTGTGTACCTATGATGAACATTACAGGCCTCTCTCATGTTTTTAAGTGGGAGAACTTGCACAATTTGTGGCTGACTAAATACTTTTTTGCCCCACTGTATGCACGCACCACTTTTCCATTTTCTATTGTTTTGAATTTTTTGAAATAATGTATTTTTAAAATTTCATTTCACCATGTCCATTACATGAAAACCAAATAAAATCTATTTAAATTACAGGTTGTAAATGCAACAAAATAAGAAAAAGGCCAAGGGGGATGAATACTTTTGCTAGTCACTGTACCTGTCTGTCTCCAACAGACACTTTTGATAGGTACTTCCGAGAGTAGGCGGTCCTTAGGGAACCCCCTGTGGTACATCTCACTCACTCTTACTGACACTTAGCGTGATGTATTGTTGTCTCTAACTTTAGGTCATTCATCCTGTTGTCTGTGCCTAACAATGTTTGTACCATGTTGTGTTGTTGTCATGTTGTGTTGCTACAATGCTGTTTTGTTGTTGTCTTAGGTCTCTCAATAGGTAGTGATGTGGTGTCTGTTTTGTATTTATGTGTGTTTTGTCCTACTTTTTTTGGGGGGGGGGGGGCCCAGCCCCCAGTCCCACAAGAGGCATTTGCCACTTGATAGGCCGACATTGTAAATAATATTTTTTTCTTCATTGACTTGCCTAGTTAAATGAACGTGAAATATTATCAGAGAACCAAGGTTATGCAAGTAAGCTTAAGGTATGGAAACATACAATGTCTGGTCATAACCTGGACTAGATAATGGCCATGTCAAACACCATTATATTGCCAAAGTCCAAGAGAACCAGTGCATTACCCAGGGCCTTTCTGACAGATTGAGGAAGTTTTATTCTTGTGCACAGGTGGTTAGCCTTCATCCCTCCACCCCCTCCTGTTCACCCCATGAGTCCCTCGTCAGAAATTAAAACGCCTTGCTGAGGGTGTGAAATAAAGATTATGGCCTTGAAAAGCCCCAAGCAGCTGGCCTTCCCGTAAGGAGCCATATGGACCACTGGGAGCCAGGGCTATTTTGGCAATCTGTCCTGTTGAACATGCTAGGTTAAATTAAAGTTCAGCTTGCTGTCTGAGTAGGACGAGACCACAGCACTTATTTCCAGACCTTCCCTCCGGAACTCACTGGAATCCAGCCTGTAGCCATAGCAACTGGCAAGGTCTACTGTGCGCTTCTTTCTGCCGAATAGCCATAGGCACTTTTATTGGAGGCTACTCACTCACTTTTGCTTCTTTTGTCTCGCTAAAATAACTTATTTACATACTGAATTCAATTTTCTGTGAGGGAGTTATTTTAGCGGTGTCGAGAATGTCTAGCCTGCAGTCAAAATAAATAGTTTGTGACTTTTTTGTTTTTGCCATGTGTGATGCATTTATAATGACCTACATATGTATTTTATCACATACTGTACATGGAGTATAAGACTGGCTAAAAGTACTCATATCCAGCTCATAGCCCATTTACTTGTCACGCCTGCTCCCGCTCTCCCTCTCTGGCACTCAAGGGTGCCAGGCTGCCCTTCATTACACACACCTGTCACCATCATTACACGCAGTTGCGCAATATTGGACTCACCTGGACTCCATTACTTTGTTGATTACCCCCTCTATATTTGTCTGCTCCTCAGTTTGTTCCCTGTGTCTGCATTGATGTCGTTATTTCTCCTCGGTCCAGATGCTGTTTCTGTTCTGTTTCATGTCCGTTGTTTATTAAATGTTCACTCCCTGTACCTGCTTTTCGTCTCCAGTGTCAATCCTCACAATACTAGCCTTTGAACTGTATAATGCCAATGTTTATTACCTACAGGTAGTTCCAAGAGAATTTTACCAGACCTCCGTGGTTTACTTAATAACGCCAAAGATACACTCTTCTTCAAAGTCGCCTATATAGCCTACATTTAATGAATGATGGAACGTTTGATGCTAACTTGGTATACATTACCATTCCCAATGCAACGTTATATAATCTGCTAAGGCTCTGGTTGTAACCACATACAGGATGTTTAGTGTGTTTCAGTGTGTAAAAGCCTTTGCAGAATATACGTAGGATTCAGTCTTTTATGCTTATCCGGTCACACTGTGCAATGTTACCAAATTAAAATCTTGATATTCTCCTGGCGAGATTGTGCGATTTGCTTCAATTCTGTCATCACATTCTACGATTGGCTTGCGAAGCTACATCAACTGACATAGGCTACGTCAACTGCAGTGGTGTATTTGATCTGTACATGCACCAGCAGTGCAAGCCTCACTTTATTCTGTATGCAGGAGTGAAGTGAGTTTGGAAAAACTGAAAGTATTGGCTTTTGAAATAGTTTTAAAGTACAATATTTATATGTCCAAACTCAGATTCAAATAGGCTTCCCCAAAATAACATGGTCACTGTGGTAGAACGTTTATTTTGTTTGGCGATTTTGTGCATTAACAAAATCCCATCAGGCAGCCTGATTTCAGATGTGTCATGTAAACAAGATGATTAAGGAAATCGTTCTTCTTGCACAGCATGTAGGCTAAACGTTTAAATCTAACTATTTTAATTGGACTATTCTGTGTATACTCAGTGCCATCCGTGTTCCTATTGGTCAGTCACCGGGATTGGCTCTCAACACCAGCCACACTACACGATAAAGGCCCCAAAAATATGACGCTGCTTAAACGTTGTTGGAGCCTACGACTGCACGTAGTGGTACATAAATTGGCAGACCTAGACCCTGTCACACTGAACTAGCCAAGACATCCGACAATCGTTTATGACCTAAGAGTTTGACCACGATGTGGAAATGTTGTTGTGGCATAAGATGGCTAAAATCGTACAGTCTGCAAAGGCCTTAAAAAGGGTCAAATTTTTCACTCCTGGGAAGGGAGCACTCACCAAGAGTAATGTGCACTTTGGCCCATCTCCCTGTCTCCCACAAGTCTTGCTTAGTCATCTCCCCTGCCACTACCATGCACTGCCAATGCCAATACCCTGTGCCAACTTGACATGGTGACTTTCCCATCCACTCCACCATGGCTCCATCCCACTGCTAACGCAGCACACAGCTCGGCATGTCAGAGCCTCTAATGATAATGGCATGGAAGTGGTCGTAGTTTGAAAACGTAATGAGATGTGCTGTGATAGGGTTTGTCTTCTACATGCATGGCGAAAGCCATATGTTCTAAATGAGGAGTTATAGCGATGACTCATACAAGGTACAATGCTAACGTTTGTGTGTGTGTGACCTGGTTGTTAGGTGCTTGTGACCTGGTTTGAAGTTCAGTACGTGACATAGAAAAGTACTTTATGGAAAATCATCTAGAATATGATGTAAGATTAGGTAAATGTATGGAAAACAGGATAGAGAGATGACACAGTGCTAGATACTTTGCGGTAAAAGGTCACCCTCACACATTATTTTGCCTGTTCTATTCTTACACCTAGATTTTTTATGACTGTAATGGCCTGTGAAGGATCTGTCAAAGTAATCCTTTTAAGGTCATGGGCAAGACACAATGACTTGGAAATTAAATTAGAATTCAGGACAAACATCTTAGACCATATGTGACCTGCCATCTTTGAAATTATGACAAGGGTGCTGGTTCCACATTCCAATTAGTGCCCCTAATACCTGTGCATTTACATGATATATATATATATATATATATATATATATATATATATATATATATATATATATATATATATATATATATATATATACTGTAAATAGGAAGGTAGAGTAAGTCAAGTGTAAGTACACATTGTTAGTACAGTATTACCAATTAGGGATAACTGTGAGGTCAATATTTCAAAAAATATTAATTATGAAACACCCAATTTGTAACTATGTAGTTGGGTTCCTAATGCGTTTGAGCCAATCAATTGTGTTGTGACAAGTTAGGGTGGTATTCAGAAGATAGCCTTATTTGGTAAAATACCAAGTCCATATTATGGCAAGAACAGCTCAAATAAGCAAAACAAAATGACAGTCCATCATTACTTTAAGACATGAAGGTCAGTCAATAGAGATAATTTCAAGAACTTTGAACATTTCTTCAAGTGCAGTCGCAGAAACCATCAAGTGCTGGTGGTGACCTTCTTAGAACTACCCCTCCCGGATCCGGGAGAATTGTCATCAACTACACTAATTAGCATAACGCAACGGACAAAACATCTTACTAGAAAATATTTATATTAATGAAATCACAAGTTAAATATAGTGAAACACAGCTTAGCCTTTTGTTAATCACCCTGTCATCTCAGATTTTGAAATTATGCTTTACAGCCAAAGCACGACAAGCATTTGTGTAAGTTTATCGATAGCCTAGCATAGCATTATGTCCAGCTAGCAGCAGGCAGCTTGGTCACGAAAATCAGAAAAGCAATCAAATTAAATTGTTTACCTTTGATGAACTTCGGATGTTTTCACTCACGAGACTCCCAGTTCGACAGCAAATGTTCATTTGTTCCATAAAGACATTTTTTATAGCCGAAATACCTCCGTTTGTTCTTCACGTTTTGTTGAGAAATCCACCGGAAATTGCGGTCACGACAACGCCCCAAAAAAATAATATCGACAGAAACATGGCAAACGTTTTTTATAATCAATCCTCAAGGTGTTTTTCAAATATCTATTTGATAATATATCAACCGGGACAATTGGCTTCTTAGTAGGAGCGAGAGGAGCAATGTCTATTACGCACAAATCACTCAGAGCCACCAGCTGACCACTGATGCAATGTTGTCGTTCACACTCATTTTTCAAAATAAAAGCCTGAAACTATGTCTTGTGACTGTAGACACATTAGGGAAGCCATAGAAAAAGGAATCTGGTTGATATCCCTTTCAATGCTCAATAGGGAGTCATAGGAACGCAGAGGTTTCGAAATAAGAGTCACTAGGAACGTTGTTTGAAATGTTTGGACCAAGTTTATAGGTAACTTATGAGATACTTTGTAGTCATGTTGGGCGAGTTGGAACCGGTGAATTTTCTGAATCAAACGCGCCAAATAAATGGACATTTTGTGGATATAAAGAAGGAGTTTATCGAACAAAAGGACCATTTGTGATGTTTCTGGGACATTTTGGAGTGCCAACAGAAGATCTTCAAAGGTAAGGCATGAATTATATCGTTATTTCTGACTTTTGTGTTGCCCCTGGATGGTTGAAATATGATTTTCATGTGTTTGTATGCGGGGTGCTGTACTCAGATAATCACATGGTTTGCTTTCGCCGTAAAGCCTTTTTGAAATCTGACACCTTGGCTGGATTAACAAGAAGTTTAAGCTTTATTTTGATGTATTACACTTGTGATTTTATGAAAGTTAAATATTTATAATTCTGTAATTTGAATTTTGTGCTCTGCAATTTCATCAGATGTTGGCCAGGTGGAACACTACCATCCCACCTGCCCATAAGAAGTTAATAAAGGATGAGCTTTTTTCTGTTCATGTGAAATAGCACAGCAAACACCAATGTACAGTGCATTCGGAGAGTACTCAGACCACTTGACTTTTACACAATTTTTTTAGGTCAGAGCCTTATTCTAAAATTGATTAAATCAATCTACACACAATACCCCCTAAATCAGTCACTCCGGGATTCTGCGATCACATAATTCCACGCAAAATCAACCAATTGGCACATTTTATCCGAGAGCTCGCAATTTTGACTAATTACTGCGCTGTTACTAGACCAATCCATGGCCCATTCCAACGAGACATCAACAGTTTTTCCCCCCCTGGCCTGTCAGCATATTCACGTGTGAAGAAGATGGGTGATTGTTGATGTCTGACATACAGTACAATGAACAGAAATCCATCTCATTTGCCCCAAAAAATAATAGCTAAAAACCGTGCGAAACTATTTCCAAATGCTTTTGGAAACAAGAGAAGGTAAACAGTCAATTAGAATCAGAAAAGCAACCGTTCCCACAGCAGTGGTAGCAGGGAAGACTGTGGCAAGCGCTGAAATAATCAAGGTGAGTGGCGTTTTACTCCGCTAACCTTGGCTTTAGTAGGGTGTTCGGCACGCTGCTCTCCCCAGTCTGTCTATGGAGAGCTCTGCTCAAAGCACTGAGTGCAATTTGTCAGTTTTTTTGTTTTTAAACTCTCTGTAAAAGTTAATATGAATCACGAAAGCACAATTTTTCAGGATTTAGAAAAAATTGTCATACTGTTTTAAAAGTACATATCAACCACAATACTCTATTTCTACATGTTCTGTTCTTTATCTCCCTTATGACCCTTTCAGAAAAACAAATCACAATCAAATATTTTTAAGACAATTTATGATAAAGAAATATCGATCCTCAAATTGAAATCGATTGATCAGCTTTGAATCTTTTTTTTGAGAGAGCGTGCAAGTGGGAATGGGAGGTGCATCTCGTGTTGATAGCAAGCCCCAAGCCTGATGGAGAAGAGGTTAGTGTGAGTGGATTATGACAAGGCTGTTTTGTTCAGGCAAAATGTATCGTAGAATTTCAGAAAAACTGCTGCAAAATCAAGGCTGCAGAAATCTCCCAAAAATGGTGCGAAATCCAGGAGGGACTGCGAAATGACGAAGCAAAAACAGGTTTTTAGAAAAGTTTGCTAATTTATTCAAAATGAAAAACTGATATGACATTTACATAAGTATTCAGACCCTTTACTCAGTACATTGTTGAAGCACCTTTGGCAGCGATTACATACCCAAGAGTATTCTTGGGTATGAAGCTAAACGCTTGGCACACCTGTATTTGGGGAGTTTCTCCCATTCTGCAGATCCTCTCAAGCTCTGTCAGGTTGAATGGAGAGTGTCAGTACACAGCTATTTTTAGGTCTCTCCAGAGATGTAAGACCGGGTTCAAGTCCGGACTCTGGCTGGGTCACTCATGGACATTCGAAGACTTGTCCCAAAGCCACTCCTGCGTTGTCTTTGCTGTGTACTTAATTTTGTTGTCCTGTTGGAAGGTGAACCTTCGCCCCAGTGAGGTTTTGAGCACTCTGGAGCAGATTTTCATCCTGGATCTCTCTGTACTTTGCTACGTTCATCTTTCCCTCGACCCTGATTAGTCTCCCAGTCCCTCCCGCTGAAAAACATCCCCACAGCAAGATGCTGCCACCACCATGCTTTTACCGTAGGGACAAATAGTTACCGTTCAGGACAAATCCTGAATCCTGTTCCATCTTTGTTTCATCAGACCAGACAATCTTGGTTTCTCTTGGTCTGAGTCCTATTAGCTGCCCTTTGGAAAACTCCAAGCAGGCTGTCATGTGCCTTTTACTGAGGAGTGGATCCGGTCTGGCCACTCTACCATAAAGGCCTGATTGGTGGAGTAAAACAGAGATGGTTGTCCTTCTGTAAGGTTCTCCCATCACAACAGAGGAACTCTGGAGCTCTGTCAGAGTGACCATCGGGTTCTTGGTCACCTCCCTGACCAATACCCTTCACCCTTGATTATTCAGTTTGGCCGGGCAGACAGCTCTCGGAAGAGTTTTAGTGGTTCCAAATGTCTTCCATTTAAAAAGGATGGAGGTAACTGTGTTCTTGGTGATCTCAATGCTGCAGAAAAAAAAGTTATCTGCATCGACTCAATCCTGTCTCGGAGCTCTACAGACAATTCCTTCGACCTCATTCATGGCTTGGTGTTTGCTCTGACATGTCAACTGTGGGACCTTATATAGACAGGTGGGTGCTTTTCCAAATAATTTCCAATCAATTGCATTTACCACAGGTGGACTCCAATCAAGTTGAAGAAACATCTCAAGGATAATCAATGGTAACAGGATACACCTGAGCTCAATTTCGAGTCTCATGGCAAAGGGTCTGAATACTTTCTGTTTATTATTATAAATACATTTGCAAAAAATTCAAAGAAACTGTTTTCACTTTTTCATTATGGGGTATTGTCTGTAGATTGATGAGGAATATGCTTTATTTAATCAATTTTAGAATGAGGCTGTAACATAACAAAAATGTGGAAAAAGTGAAGGGGTCGGAATACTTTCCGAATACACTGTATACCTATAACTTTGGTGTTTCTTGAATACTAGTGTGCTGCAGAGAGATTTATGATATTGACCTGATGTAGTAAGGAATCACACATAGTTTGAAAGGGCTGAGTAAGGCTTTGATGTAGCAACATTGATTGTTTTGTGAAAATAAATAAATAATTGTAATCATGGCATACAATAGGACTTCAACCATTGCTAAAAGGCATATCAACCCCTTCACAGATTTCAACCAGGACCACCCTTTTGGCAGAAGCAGACTTTCTGGGTACATGTAAAGAAGAGTGACCTCTCCATCAAGGATACCTGGAGGAAAATAAAATAAAATATATGGAGGATTTAATTCTCTCTCTCTCTCCTCAATATCGCTCTTGTTCTCTTTTAGAGGCCTGTGCTGGCATGAATTTTAAGCCCTACTCTTGCCCGCAATGTTCAGACCCTACCCTACCCAGTACCAATTGCTTCTGCTAAATGTAAGGCCCAGCCCTGCCCGAAGCCCAAAATCAGAAATAACTTATTCTGTTAGTAAATCCATTAGCTGCTCCTCTCTGTCTGTCACTTGCTCCCTGCACGCAGCTTGCTCTGCAAATGGTGGCTCCGAGTCTGTGAATATCCATAGCAGTTGCTCTTCTCAATGAAGAGACATGAGACAGCAGTTAGCTACTTTTCATCACCCTAAACTCCAACAAAACTCAAGGCACATTATTATTTTCTGGTGAAATAATCTTTGACTTCTTTGATGAGGTTGAAGCACTTTAGTCACCATATTATGCTCTCAGTCAGATATGACTGTCCTGCGCAGCAGAGCATGTGCAAATGGCTCAGCCTTAAAATGTTAGTGATCAATTTAGGGATACCCAAGCCCTGCCCATACCATAGTTATTGTTGACAAAACAGGCCCTACACAGCCCTAACCCGATGTCGGTGCCTGTCAGGCTCGGGTCGTGTAGCAGATCTCTGCTCTCTTTGTGTGTATGACAGAGGCATAATCTAAAACAAATGTTTAACATTTTATTATTATAACAAATAAACCGTTTTTTCTCCAACATACTTTTTGTTGTTTCCTTCTCATATCTTTGTTGACAGCTGCAGCGCTAACCCCGACATTGGTTTTTCATCAGTGCTTTCACAGGACTTACGACAATCACAAAATGTTTTGTCCAGGATGAAGCTATAATTAATTACATGACCTAATCAGATTTTAAAATAAAAAAAATAAGTATTTAATGTATAGTATTATACAGTATTATTATGTAAAAAAAATATATACACAGGGATAAATCATATTTTTTAACTGTAGTCTACTTTATTAGTACTGTAAAACAAAAATGTATTCCTAACATTAAGGAATTCTCAAAAGTTAATCAGTTTATCTTATCCATTAAATCCTCATACAGTCCCAAATAAGGCCTTTGCCAAATCCCGTAGGGAGAACTGCAAACACATTCCTCCCTGGTGCAAGGGTCTTCAATGCTCTCCTCTGCACTTATTTTAGTGGGTATTTCTTGGCAATGCCCTCTAATATGCAATCTATGGCATCCATTGTTTTTCGAGAAGCAATGGAAAACCACATACCTTCTGAGTATACTGGCTTATGTAACCATTGAGTGAAAAAAAGCCTTATTAGGGACAGTGTGTCACATGGAATGACTGTATGGTTGCCAGTGGTGTACCGCAGTTTTGCGGGGCCCCCCACAAGGTCTCCTAACCTACTATTTTGCCATGAGGCAGTGATGGTTGCGTGCAATCTTCCTACAAGCATTGACATTGATTGTAATTAGTTTGTTTTTGCAACCATCGTGGCAGCACTGTGCCCGTTCTACGGATACTCTGTTTTTTCAGCCACTAAGAGGTAGAAGAAGCAAGTTTTCTGGTGGAAAATGTCAATAGTACTAGTTGAAATGGACCAACCTGAATAAAACTTGGTTTTAAACACGTTTTTTTAATAGCAAGGGACACAATTCACTTTACGGTTCCAAGTGTACTGTATGACAGAGCCATAGACCGTTTTTCAAACAGCACAATGTAAAAACTCTCTTGGTTGCATCAAAGCTATAGTCTGCACAGACCAATAACATAATTCAACTCAAAATATGCCATTCTAGTGATGTACTGGGCCGTACGCATTACCCTCTATACCAAGTGGTGACGCAGCCAGTCAAGATGCTCTCAATGTTGCAGCTGTATAACTATTTGAGGATCTGAGGACCTATGCTGAATATTTTTTATTTAACTAGGCAAGTTAGTTAAGAACAAATTCTTATTGATAATGACGGCCTACCCCAGCCAAACCCGGACGACGCTGGGCCATTTGTGTGCTGCCCTATGGGACTCCCAATCATGGCCAGGATGTGATACGGCCTGGATTTGAACCAGGGACTGCAGTGACACCTCTTGCACCAGTTTTTATTTGGCTTCCCACCAATCAAATCACTTCTTAAGCAAAACACACATTTCTGGTCTGCTTGAGTTTGTCTTGCATTAACTAGCTTGCTAAATCGGACATTTCCTAAGCCATGGATGGAGATGGGGATTTGTTTTTACTTAATTCTCTGTACAGGACAATGATTATGACGTTGATTCTGATCTAACCATAAGCTAATATGTTGTACCACTGGCCTGAGACGATTGAAGTTCAATATGTAGCCTAGATGTAGCCTAGTAGGCTCATGTTAACTAGCTAGCTAACTTAGCTGGTTCATTGTTGCCCATAGCCTATGACAACAAAAACTAAAAGTGTACTGTATGACATAACCATAGACCGTTTTTCAAACATGAAAGAGAGGAGCATGTCATTGGTGTCTACAAGTAGGGTGAGTTACTTGCGCAATACACACAGTACCAGTACCATGTACCAGCCACATGATGTTTAGCAACATTAGTTGGACTAAATAGTTTTTGGTGTCTTTTAAGTTTGTTTTCAGTGTATTAAACTAAGAATAATATATATATATATATATATATATATATATATATATATATATATATAGTGGATTTAATGTATAAGTTGAAATGGTGCTGAAATAGTGGAGGCAATGCTCCTGTTGTCTTTGTGCTACTTGCGGTAACTCCATGGTTCTAAATCAGTAGTTGTTTAGTAAAATATCAAAAAAACTTTAACTTGCTTGAACATGCTGCAGGTGATAAAACTGTTTGTTACATGCGATATTTGTGCACTTCACCAGACAGATGTTGTTCTCTGGTTTTGTGATGAAACAAGTGTTTGTGTAGGTGAATTTATTCCGCTACTGTGTGAATGTTGTATTTTTGTTGTCACGGCTTTATTGTATATCAGGATGAACGAATGGGTTATTTTTATTACACCTTTATTTAACCAGGTAGGCTAGTTGAGAACAAGTTCTCATTTACAACTGCGACCTGGCCAAGATAAAGCATAGCAGTGTGAACAGACAGCAACACAGAGTTACACATGGAGTAAACAATAAACAAGTCAATAACACAGTATAATTTTTTTTTTAAAGAGTCTATATACATTGTGTGCAAAAGGCATGAGGAGGTAGGCAAATAATTACAATTTAGCAGATTAACACTGGAGTGATAAATGATCAGATGGTCATGTGCAGGTAGAGATACTGGTGTGCTAAAGAGCAGAATTTTTTTTTGCAATTCGTTCCAGTCACAGGCAGCTGGAAGGAAAGGCGGCCGAATGAGGTGTTGGCTTTAGGGATGATCAGTGAGATACACCTGCTGGAGCGCGTGCTGCGGGTGGGTGTTGCCATTGTGACCAGTGAACTGAGATAAGGCAGAGCTTTACCTAGCATGGACTTGTAGATGACCTGGAGCCAGTGGGTCTGGCAACGAATATGTAGCGAGGGCCAGCCGACTAGAGCATACAGGTCGCAGTGGTGGGTGGTATAAGGTGCTTTAGTAACAAAGCGGATGGCACTGTGATAAACTGTGTCCAGTTTGCTGAGTAGAGTATTGGAAGCAATTTTGTAGATGACATCGCCGAAGTCGAGGATCGGTAGGATAGTCAGTTTTACTAGGGTAAGTTTGGCGGCGTGAGTGAAGGAGGCTTTGTTGCAAAATAGAAAGCCAGTTCTAGATTTGATTTTGGATTGGAGATGTTTGATATGAGTCTGGAAGGAGAGTTTACAGTCTAGCCAGACACCTAGGTACTTATAGATGTCCACATATTCTAGGTCGGAACCATCCAGGGTGGTGATGCTAGTCGGGCGTGACATCTGATGTAAACGAGCATAGAGTAAACAACGCAATTATCCCAACATTGGTTGTAATATGGCTTTTTGATTGGCTTGGCTTGACTTCCTCAGTGATTTTTACCCACCCACCACTACTCCGAAGAACTTCCACTACAGCCACATTGATGTGGATGGGGGCGTGCTCGGCCCTCTGTGTCCTGTAGTCCACTATCAGCTCCCGTTGTCTTGCTGAAGTTGAGGGAGAGGTTGTTGTCCTGGCACCACACGGTCAGGTCAGTCACCTCCTCCCTATTGGCTGTTTCATTAGTTGGTACAGCCTCCTCCCTATAGGCTGTACCAACCATTGTCAGCAAACTTAATCAATCAAATATATTTATAAAGCCCTTTTTACATCAGATGTCACAAAGTGCTATACATAAACCCCCAACCAACCAGCAAGCAATGCAGATGTAGAAGCACAGTGGCTAGGAAAAACTCCCTAGAAAGGCAGGAACCTAGGACGAAACCTAGAGATTAACCAGACACATATTTATGCACAATATATTTCTAGCGATTATGAACTTTGTTGCAAGCATGGTTGACTGCTGTCATGATTACTGAAATAATCGTATAATGCAAGGGATAGTTTGTGTTCTCGACTAGATATAGAGTGCCTTGCGAAAGTATTCGGCCACCTTGAACTTTGCGACCTTTTGCCACATTTCAGGCTTCAAACATAAAGATATAAAACTGTATTTTTTTGTGAAGAATCAACAACAAGTGGGACACAATCATGAAGTGGAACGACATTTATTGGATATTTCAAACTTTTTTAACAAATCAAAAACTGAAAAATTGGGCGTGCAAAATTATTCAGCCCCCTTAAGTTAATACTTTGTAGCGCCACCTTTTGCTGGGATTACAGCTGTAAGTCGCTTGGGGTATGTATGTCTCTATCAGTTTTGCACATCGAGAGACTGACATTTTTTCCCATTCCTCCTTGCAAAACAGCTCGAGCTCAGTGAGGTTGGATGGAGAGCATTTGTGAACAGCAGTTTTCAGTTCTTTCCACAGATTCTCGAATTGGATTCAGGTCTGGACTTTGACTTGGCCATTCTAACACCTGGATATGTTTATTTTTGAACCATTCCATTGTAGATTTTGCTTTATGTTTTGGATCATTGTCTTGTTGGAAGACAAATCTCCGTCCCAGTCTCAGGTCTTTTGCAGACTCCATCAGGTTTTCTTCCAGAATGGTCCTGTATTTGGCTCCATCCATCTTCCCATCAATTTTAACCATCTTCCCTGTCCATGTTGAAGAAAAGCAGGCCCAAACCATGATGCTGCCACCACCATGTTTGACAGTGGGGATGGTGTGTTCAGCTGTGTTGCTTTTACGCCAAACATAACGTTTTACATTGTTGCCAAAAAGTTCAATTTTGGTTTCATCTGACCAGAGCACCTTCTTCCACATGTTTGGTGTGTCTCCCAGGTGGCTTGTGGCAAACTTTAAACAACACTTTTTATGGATATCTTTAAGAAATGGATTTCTTCTTGCTATTCTTCCATAAAGGCCAGATTTGTGCAATATACGACTGATTGTTGTCCTATGGACAGAGTCTCCCACCTCAGCTGTAGATCTCTGCAGTTCATCCAGAATGATCATGGGCTTCTTGGCTGCATCTCTGATCAGTCTTCTCCTTGTATGAGCTGAAAGTTTAGAGGGACGGCCAGGTATTGGTAGATTTGCAGTTGTCTGATTCTCCTTCCATTTCAATATTATCGCTTGCACAGTGCTCCTTGGGATGTTTAAAGCTTGGGAAATCTTTTTGTATCCAAATCCGGCTTTAAACTTCTTCACAACAGTATCTCGGACCTGCCTGGTGTGTTCCTTGTTCTTCATGATGCTCTCTGCGCTTTTGACGGACCTCTGAGACTATCACAGTGCAGGTGCATTTATACGGAGACTTGATTACACACAGGTGGATTGTATTTATCATCATTAGTCATTTAGGTCAACATTGGATCATTCAGAGATCCTCACTGAACTTCTGGAGAGAGTTTGCTGCACTGAAAGTAAAGGGGCTGAATAATTTTGCACGCCCAATTTTTCAGTTTTTGATTTGTTAAAAAAGTTTGAAATATCCAATACATGTCGTTCCACTTCATGATTGTGTCCCACTTGTTGTTGATTCTTCACAAAACAATACAGTTTTATATCTTTATGTTTGAAGCCTGAAATGTGGCAAAAGGTCGCAAAGTTCAAGGGGGCCGAATACTTTCGCAAGGCACTGTATAATAATGATAAGACTATGGAGTGCAAAAACACTAGTGCGCATGGTTTTGATTCCCAACCTCAAAACCAGAAAACAAGAAGAGCTAGGTGATTAGTCTCCCTTTCCCTTGGACTTTTCCGATCCTTAACTGCACATGGTAAACTGTACTCCAAAGGGTAGTGTTTCACAGCCCTCTCATTAAAGCTGAAACAAAGTAGGGACACTGTGAAGTGTGGACTCTAAAGACCAGAGGCTGTTTCTAACCTAAAACTTCTCTCTCCTCTGAAGTTTATTTAGATACAGAATGTCATTTTCTTCAATGAAATGCTCTCTAAGGGGGATTTAAAAAAAAACTTTGTCATTTTAAAAGGGTGAGCACATGGGTAAGCTATTTTCAAGGGGATGCGTTAAAGATTGACTCGCTTTAATGGCTTGAAGACAAATCTAACCCACCAAAAGCTTGAGTGCAATCGGCAACAGGACGAGTCGACATTAGGGCCACCAGCCGATAGGGGACCCCCGGCCCAAATAATATGTATTTTATTTTTATTGTTTAATTCAGTTGGGTCTCAACTTACTATTGATAGTAAGAATACACCAGGTGCATTTTCTAAATTTGGTTGTGCATCAGCAGCACTCAATTAGCCATGTCATCTTCAAAAGGGTCGATTGGTAGTCTTGCCAGCTATCTAAGCATGTAACGATAATGGATATGTCTCAAGGGGCCCTGGCCCTGGTAAAATGAGTAGAATTTCAGGAAATTATCTTTAAAACATGGGTCTCCAACCCATGGCAAATGTGGTATAAATATTTGTTATAAATTAAAGTTTCTCTGCTCCATGGCAAAATGTGTAGAATTGCAGGAAATGAAAATGTATCACTTTGCTACGAGGTGGGGGGACCCCCCAATCAAATCTTGCTTAGTGACCCCAAAAGGCTAGGGTCAGCCCTGGCAATCACTGTAATGTCAAAAGAGCCACAGCATGAATCATTCACAATAGTCTCACTTGGAGTGGTATCTCTTGAGGAGCCATGCCTGCAGAAATGAAGAAAGAGAAACAGTGTAGCCTGAGGGCTAACTCCTGTCCAAATACTCCACCAAGCACAAAGCAAGATAATTAGAAAATAATGCATTGATGCTGAAAATGAAGCACAGAGGAAACTTCAGGGAATCACCAGCAATTATCAGTGGGTCCTGTGCATTCATTGCCTTCTTAATGAATCCACACTAAGAATTATCACCACAGAGAGGTTGATTTACAGACCATTTACATTTCAGTCATTTAGCAGACTTTCTTATCCAGAGCGACTTACAGGTGCAAAAACATCAATTTTCATACTTTTTTATACTACTCATTTCAATGGTGTTTACAGTCAGCTGATACCAATATTATCGATTGCATTGGTAATATGGGCTCTAATCTTCTACATTGTTAACTATTAAACATGTCCATTAAAGCACAATTCCATTCACGTTTTATCTGAAAATTATTAAAGTTAAAGTTAGATTACAGTTAAAGAAGTCTGAATCACTTCAGCTGAAGCGGCATTGTGTTCAGCCAATTTGGTCATACCATGTAGCATTTAGCTATTTGATTTAGAATTTTAGGACCTGTGTCGGTAAAAAAAATATATGTAAAAATGATTACATAGAATTTGGTCTTACTGCTATTAGCCCATAGAAACACATTTAATAACACATTCATGACAAAGAAAAAATGGTGCATTCATTTAAGTATCTAACCCAAACCGTTTGGACTCTGCAGACATTTTCATGAGAAGACCAATTTTCGGGATGTCTCCTGTAGAGGTCGACCGATTATGATTTTTCAACGCCGATACCGATTAATCGGCCAATTTTTTATTTTTAAAATTTTTAATAATGACAATTACAACAATACTGAATGAACACTTTTTTAAACTTAATATAATACATCAATAAAATCAATTTAGCCTCAAGTAAATAATGAAACGTGTTCTATTTGTTTTAAATATTGCAAAAACAAAGTGTTGGAGAAGATAGTAAAAGTGCAATATGTTCCATGTAAAATATGTGCCATGTAAGAAAGCTAACATTTCAGTTCCTTGCTCAGAACATGAGAACATATGAAAGCTGGTTGTTCCTTTTAACATGAGTCTTCAATATTCCCAGGTAAGAAGTTTTAGGTTGTAGTTATTATAGGAATTATAGGACTATTTCCCTCTATACCATTTGTATTTCATTAACCTTTGACTGTTGGATGTTCTTATAGGCAGTTTAGTATAGTTTCCGTCCCTCTCCTCGCTCCTCCCTGGGCTCGAACCAGGAACACATCGATATTGGGAGTTGATAGGCTTGAAGTCATAAACAGCGCAATGCTTGACACACAATGAAGAGCTGCTGGCAAATCGCACGAAAGTGCTGTTTGAATGAATGTTTACGCGCCTGCTTCTGCCTAACACCGCTCAGTCAGATACTTGTATGCTCAGTCAGATTATATGCAACGCAGGACATGCTAGATAATATCTAGTAATATCAACCATGTGTAGTTAACTAGTGATTATGATTGATTGTTTTTTATAAGATAAATGTAATGCTAGCTAGCAACTTACCTTGGCTTACTGCATTCGCGTAACTCCTTGTGGAGTGCAACGAGAGAGAGGCAGGTCGTTATTGCGTTGGACTAGTTAAGGTTGCAAGATTGGATCCCCCGAGCTGACAAGGTGAAAATCTGTCATTCTGCCCCTGAACAAGGCAGTTAATCCACTGTTCCTAGGCCGTCATTGAAAATATGAATGTGTTCTTAACTCACTTGCCTAGTTAAATAAATATTAAATAAAGGTGTCAAAAAGTAAAAATAAATTGCCAAATCGGCGCCCAAAAATACCGATTTCCGATTGTTATGAAAACGGCCCTAATTAATCGGCCATTCCGATTAATCGGTCGACCTCTAGTCTCCTGGTCTGACAAACAACGCTGTAGCTCTGCCACCTTCCGCCGCAAATGCGGAAGGCCAACATCGTGTCAATAAAAATATTTTCCGAAGACAGTCAGGGTACCAATAATTACGTCTAATACACCAGATGTATGTCCTTCAACCAATTATTTAAAAAATTGCACACATAATAAGTTAATAAGGATAATTGAGTTGCTAATGGCAGTCTGCAGTACCCTGGTCAGCCTTTAACTTGAGTTATTCAATGAGATGGAGCAGACAGAGCATTGGTTGCATCACTGCCTGGTATGACAACCGCTTGGCCTCTGACTGCAAGGCACTACAGAGGGTAGTGCGTTCGGCCCAGTACATCACTGGGGCCAAGTTTCCTGCCATCCAGGACGTCTATACCAGGCGGTGTCAGAGGAAGGCCCTTAAAATTGTTAAAGACTCCAGCCACCCTAGTCATAGACTGTTCTCTCAGCTACCGCACAGCAAGCGATACCCAGATCTAGGTCCAAAGACTTCTTAACAGTTTCTACCTCCAAGCCAAAACACTCCTGAACAGCTAATCAAATGGCTACCAAGCCTATTTGCATTGCCCCTCCCTCTTTTACGCTGCTGCTACTCTGTTTATTATCTATACATTGTCACTTTAACTCTACCTACACGTACATATTACCTCAATTACTTGGACTAACCGGTGCCCCTGCACATTGACTCTGTACTGGTACCCCCTGTATATAGCCTTGCTATTGTTATTATTATTTTATTTTTTTATATATATTTATTATATTATTATTATGTTACTGCTGATTTTTTATTATTTGTTACTTTTAACATTTTTTTACTAAACGCTTTTTCTTAACTGCATTGTAGGTTTTAAGGGCTTGTAAGAAAGATCTACCTACACCTTTTGTATTCGGGGCATTTTTTCAAATAACATTTGATTTGATGTTATGTCTCCATGAGACGCCATCTTAACTTGTTATGGCTGTGGGCAGTATTGAGTAGCTTGGATGAATAGGGTGCCCAGAGTAAAATGCCTGCTACTCAGGCCCAGTTGCTAATATATGCATATTATTAGTAGATTTGGACAGAAAACACTCTGAGGTTTCAAACAGTTGTTTGAATGATGTCTGTGAGTATAACAGAACTCATATGGCAGGCAAAAACCAGGAAGTGGGAAATCTGAGGTTTGTAGGTTTTCAACTCTTTGCCTATCGAATATACAGTGTCTATGGGGTCAAATTGCACTTCCTACAGCTTCCACTAGATGTCAACAGTCTTTATAACCTTGTTTGATGCTTCTACTGTGAAGGAGGGGGGAATGGGAGCTGAATGAGTCAGTGGTCTGGCAGAGTGGCATGAGCTGTTCACGCGAGTTAGCTTGAGTTCCATTGCATTTCTGAAGACAAAGGAATTCTCCAGTTGGAAAATTATTGAAGATTTATAATAAAAACATCCTAAAGATTGATTCTATACATCGTTTAACATGTTTCTACGAACTGTAATATAACTTTTTGGACTTTTCGACTGAACTAAGCGATCGCACATTGAGCATTTGGATTACTGGGCTAAATGTGCAAAAAAAGGAGGTATTTGGGCATAAATTATGGACTTTATGGAACAAATCAAACATTTATTGTGGAACTGGGATTCCTGGGAGTGCATTCTGATGAAGATCATCAAAGGTAAGTGAATATTTATAATGCTATTTCTGACTTCTGTTTACTCCACAACATGGCGAATATCTGTATGGCTTGTTTTGTTGTCTGAGCGCTGTACTCAGACTATTGCATGGTGTGCTTTTTTTAAATCTGACACAGCTGTTGCATTAAGGAGAAGTGTATCTATAATTCCATGCATAATAGTTGTATCTTTTATTAATGTTTAATATGAGTATTTCTGTAAATTGATGTGGCTCTCTGCAAAATCACCAGATGTTTTTGAACTACTGTACATAACGCGCCAATGTAAACTCAGATTTTTTTATATAAATATGAACTTTATCGAACAAAACGTACATGTATTGTGTAACATGAAGTCCTATGAGTGTCATCTGATGAAGATCATCAAAGGTTAGTGATTCATTTTATCTCTATTTCTGCTTTGTGTGACTCCTCTCTTTGGCTGGAAAAATGGCTGTGTTTTTCTGTGACTAGGTGCAGACCTAACATAATCGTTTGGTGTGCTTTTGTCGTAAAGCCTTTTATGAAATCGGACACTGTGGTGGGATTAACACCAAGTTTATCTTTAAAATTGTGTAAAATACTTGTATGTTTGAGGAATTTGAATTATGAGATTTCTGTTGTTTTGAATTTGGCGCCCTGCACTTTCACTGGCTGCTGTCATAACGATCCCATTAACGTGATTCAAGCCAAAGCAACTGGAAAATATACATGGCAGGCATTGTCACCTTAGCTTGCTACATAACTTTTGAGTGATAGGAAGCCCGAGCACCACCACCAATCAGCCTACAACACTGCGAACACACCCACAATTATTATGACAACTAGTATAGCCATGTCACACAAATACGACTTGGTCACTTGTAACTTGCTGTTTGGACAGTTAGTATTCAAAAAGGGATAAAACATAAAAAATACATTGATTTGAGCATCAAGGCCTGCAGTGTGAACAAGGCTTAAGTCTCCCGAATTACAAAGAGAGCACCTCTAACTCCCTGGCAAAGGCCTCTCTGTTTTCATAACACATTCTTTATGGGGATTCATTGCCCTATGTGAAAGCTACTGTCACTCTAATAGTGTTGAATCCGCCTAATATTGTTCAGGCAGGTGTTTAACGAAGAGGCCCTCTTGGAGACTGATGGGATTAACAGCTGTTTTTTCATTGCTTTGTGGAGAAGAGAGTGCCTAAAGCAACAGTGTTACACAAAGTTATGCTGTACTTTCTAGGAATGTATGCCCCAAAGGTGTATTTCTCTGTAGTAAGAGTATACAATGGTAAATATGTATGTGTACAGTGTATATGTCCCTGTCCAATTTTCAGGATCAGTCTCTGATATGATTTATTCAGCCAAAACCGATGTTAAAACAGCTTTCTAATTGTATTATATTGCAACGAAGACACGTTTGTAAAATGTTTATGAACATTAAAGATCATTTCCTTAAGGTCTTTGGACCTTAAGCCCCCTCTGGGTGTCAGGGCTAAGTTATCATCATACACAAACTACATGGTGGTAGAAATGGGATTTCATGGTTTTAGCATGGTTTGTATGACTGTGCATGTTCAGTCTGTGATTTCTTGAAACGTATGGGTCAAAATGGGTGAAGGGCGATGATTGATGCATCCACTGCTTGTTCTATTACCCTTTCTCTCCCCAAGCGGTGCACATTGATTTTCTGAGATGTGGTTGAGAATCACAATCAGTCTTGGGCAGAACTAGAGGGCACGTCATGTGGTAGAAATGAAGACTTCCCTACTCTGAACCCACACTGTATAGACAATCATGTTTTTACGGTAATTTCCTGGCAGCCAGTTACCTGTAAGTTACTATAAAAAAGGCACAGTATGTTACCGTAAATTCCAAATAAACATTGGTTTAACCTTATCAGTCCCGAGACACAAATTTTTTTATTTTCATTTATCTGTTTGACCAGCCATTATATTTAGCCTCACAATGAAGTGTTTACCATTTTCTTTTAAGGATTATCAGGGCTGCAAGTAGAACACAACATTCCTGAGTTTTCTTGACTTTTTTTTTTTAAAGATCAAAACTAAAACCTCATAAAATAATTTATATGAATGCTGGAAGTATAAAAATGGTTTGCTCAGTGGGAAATGAATATCCAACTAGTCAGTGACAACTGTGTGGAGTTTGAGGTTGCTTTCCCAAAACTCATGTGAGCTTATTACAGTATTACAGACACTATGTCCTGGACACCCCTTACCATCTAACGACTCTTGTGTAACTTGTGAGCATCATAGAGCAAAATGTGTGTGTTCGTGAGAGTCCCAGCTTTTCATAAATAGCTTTCAATAGTTTGCTGCTCAAACCATTCAGTCTACAGACGTTTTTGTAAAAATACCCATTGTTAAAAAGGGGTTAAAAGTCCTAAATCATGCCAGCGTGATGGTGGGACTCATAAAAGGTAATGTAATGTACTGTTAAATCAACGTTTATTTGGAATTTACAATAACATTTGGTATCTTTTTTTACAGTGCAGATCAGGAGGGGTCTCCAATGTATTTGGGCTCTCGAGTTGGGCAGTGGTCTCTGTATCTCAGTGCAAGAGGCGTCACTGCAGTAGCTGGTTCAAATCCAGGCTGCATCACATCCGGCTGTGATTGGGAGTGCCATAGGGTGCCGCACAATTGGCCCAGCGTTGTCCGGGTTTGGCCGGGGTAGGCCATCATTGTAAATATGAATTTTATCTTAACTGACTTGCCTAGTTAAATAAATAAAAATACAGTGCCAAGACCCAAGATGAGGGATGGGCTACCTTCATTGAACCGAAGCTAAACTCCTGCCTTTTACCCCAATGCTCTTTCTTGAGCAGATATTTGAATGATTTGGTATTCTCTGATTACATTTCTAAAGCATATCTAACAACCCCATGTCTGAGCCCTATATAGTAACCCCCTTGTACATTCTCTAATCAACTCCACACAGCAGTATCAGTAAAACTGCTCCAGTGACCACATTTAATAGTTATAACTAATTCTATTAGCAGGGTGTCCAATTTATTTCCCAAGGCCTATTGTAGTCTCCAGTGGGTGTACAGTTTACAGCACAGAATGTGGGATCCAATGACACTACCATAACCACATACAATTAAATAGTCTTTCGACATTAGATACATATGATCCTTGTGAAGGTCCAAGAGTAATGCCATTACGGACAACCCCAAAGCCTCCTTGTGATATATTAGCTGGGAAAGGGCTGTGGCAATCCTCTGAGGGCTGCCTGGCCGCTGCAGATCGGTGGTAGTTGTAGCCAGGGAAACTGATAGTTTAGGGATTTTAAATAGGCCTCCTGGTGAGCACTGTGGCAGCCAACAGTGCAGCTGCATTTTACTCACTCTGCAGGGATGGAGAGAAGCTGCAGATAGCCATAGGCCCACAAGTCACTAATATGATATACAAGGATATGTAAATGAATGCATGCAGGTATACTACATATACATGTCTGTGATCTAATGTACAATGATAAGCATAATCACCCAGAAGGTATATCAGGTCAATTCAATAAGGATAATTCTACAATAATCTCATTTACTGTATGCCATTAGCTGTTCATTCTTAATGTGGATGTAACCAAAAATAGCTGTACAATTAAAGTATTTGTTATATTGAAGTATTTATTATACACAGAATATCACCCATGACAACACAAGCCTTTAGGAAAATTCTTTTGAACACGAACATGTGGCTATGGTTGAGTGGGCGGATAATAAAAGACTACCTTTAAAAATGGATTGACATGTCTCTCGACTCAAGTTGTATTGAATAAAAAATCATCAATAAAACCATTAAAAGTCCTATGTTTAACCTTATCTGAAAGCGTCTGCTTTCATTTATATTCATCGGTGTCAAATTGATTGTGAAGTGATATTTTTGACAACCAGTGCAGCTTTCCTAGTGGGCATATGGCACAACCATTAATAATTAAGCTTGTCACTGGAAATTGAGGTCAATTGAAATATAATTGAACTGAAGGTGGACTAACAGGTTGGTGTAACTATTCTGAGAGAATGAAGATTACCCCTCCTGGGTTTAGACAGATTAAGTAGTGCAGTCTTTGGAGCCAAGTAGGTTGATGGGTAATGCAAATCTGAGTTTAAGCCAAGGGTGTTTGTCTGTTACAGGAGGTGTGAGGCAGGGATTAGTCGGTTAGTCACACGATGAATGTGGACCAAGTTAAAACACAGAGGCATAATAGCCACCCATATGGATGTACTCATTTTCTACACCCCCCCATGTGGGGTGCCATGACCCACTTTCCTAGTCACCCTATCATTACCTGCGGACCAGAAGAAATTGTCAGTGACACAGCAGTGGGTCCCCAACCACCATGGGACAGTGCCACATAAGTCACGGCGATTGAGGGTTTTACACTGTGGGTGATTGTATGTGCCAGTGGCTCTCTTGGTCACCCATCTGATTTTAGTAAGGGAAGAAGCATATTGAGCAATTTACTTTGCTGACAATGCCGTTTCTAGGCATAAGCTAAATAAGCGACCGCTAGGGGGCCCTCAACTCCCCTGAAAATGCAAAGTCAGATACACAACATGCATTCTTCTTGTTATGTTAGTCACTGACAGTCACTCAATTAGTCCATGTAAGTATCATGGCCAAAAGACTGAGCGGGCACGTGCCCAGGGGCTCCAACCTCCATGGGGCCCCATTGAATGTGTTAGTCACTCATATCATATGAACAAAATGACATGGCAAAATGTGTAGAATTGCAGGAAATTAGCTTTAAAACTGCAACATTTTCTCTCTGCCCCATGGCAAAATTAGTAGAAAAATGCAAAACAATTATCTGCCCCATGATTATTTTGTTTGCATTGCATAATATTTGCTTTAAAACTGCAACAAATCTCATTTAGGGTCCCCAAAATGCTAGAAACGGCCCTAGTTGCTGAGATATGATCAAATGCATCGGGAGACAATGTGTCTGGCTCCCATAGAGGGAGTCTGTTTAATGTCAGGGAATTCGGTGTGGCACAGTGTCTTGTTGTTACCTAAGGCAAAGATTAGTGAAATGTTGTTATTTTTCCACTTTCTTTGCCAGATACCACTGATAATTACATCAGGTTCTCACGGAAAAAGCGTGATAAAGCGATGGGAGCCTGCCTAGGGATTTTTAATTAATCAATATCTTTAATTGGTTGGTCTCCATTAAATCAATGCAGTGTTTTATAAATGTTTTTATTTTACCTGTATTTAACTAGGCAAGTCAGTTAAGAACACATTCTTATTTTCAATGACTGCTTAGGAACAGTGGGTTAACTACCTTGTTCAGTGGCAGAACAACAGATTTTTAACTTGTCAGCTCAGGGGTTCGATCGTGCAACCTTTTGGTTACTAGTCCAATGCTCTAATATCCTACAGTGTTTGTCCCTACATTTGTATGATCACTTAAGGGAAACCAATCACCTCTGTCCTTACATCGATCATATCGATTCATATTAAATTGGTCCTGTTCTTGTGTCAACACAATGTTGAAATCAAACCGAAAGTAAAAGAGCTTTGTGTATGATGTCAGAAATGGGAGGATTCCAACCGTCTACATAATAGTCATTTATCAAATTTTGTCTGAAAAGGCCAGCTGGTTGTGTAAGGTAATGCGCAAGTTCCTTGAAGTCAGTAAGGAAGAGATTGTTGAGCTGTGAACTGTGTAAGACACCTTGGAGTGTAGAGACCTTTCCTGTTAGGTAGAGCATCACAATCTTGTTAGTTTGACCTGGATCCGTCCAGGCTGAAATGTATTGAAGGGAATCCAACCGGACTGAGATGAATTTCAGACATGCTCGAAAACAATGTCAAGAGGTTAAAGTATTTGATGTCATCTGCATCACAAAGGTGAAGTGAGGACAGGGCCTTTAATTGATCCCTGTTGGACTCCAGTTAGTTGAGTTTTCTGGAAGGAAGGACCATTAGATCCACTTTCATTCTGACCATGATGGTAATCTGGCACCAGCCAATACACAGGGGAACAGTGCAAGGTGGGAGAACAACAAACCCAGGCAAAACAGTGACACACCGAGCATTGATAATCTACACTGGTAGGTCAAAGCTGTCTTCCACTCTGAATTGAGTTGCTTTTGTTTTAAAGGCCCCTTACACAGACTAGCATGACTGTAATGTAATTGTGAAATAAGAGTATCAATAGTTAGATACATAATATATTGGCAAGTGTCACGTCAAAGTAGTAACTGAAATGTAATGGCAGAATGATTGAGGTCCCAGAACAATCCCACTTTTACACACAACATTTCATAAAATTAACTACCATACCCATCTATAGACGCCAAATGTTATGCCAGAGGTTGTGGACCTTTTTCACATTCTCACCTGCTACCACATGATTTCTCCTGGTACAAAAACCGCAGGTGCTTGCACTCCTGTCCACCTATATTCTTAGGACTTAATGCAACAGTTAAACAAAGCTCACTCCTGACTCTTCAGCACACTAGCAGTTAATGTCCCGTGGCAATTCTGCACAATTTGGGAGAGAAAGCAGAGGGTCTTCTCCCGCTGGTTCTAATGCTATTGAAAAAGGCTCCGTAAACGATGACGCTGTGGTGGTCCTTGTTTACACAGCTGCAAGGTGAGTTGAGCTGGGGCTTCCTCAGTATTCCTAGCACACTGAGAGGAGGTGGATTACAGGCTTTTCTCCTGCTCAGCTCACCAAATCATATTCATACCTCTCCCCCTGCCGACCGAAGACTGGGTGTCTGCCACAAACCAACACAAGAGACCCATTATTTATTAAAATTTTTTTTATATATATATTTTTTTACATCTGCTTTCGCAGCGGGATATGGATTTTGTGGGGAGATTAGTCTCATACTGTAGATATGAAGGGATTTTTACATGAGGGCACAGCTACACCAATAAAATGACAGCAGCCTTTATTCCACTTACCCTTGTGGCCACATTGTCAACTGGCTCTCCTCTGTCCTTGGCACATAATTCATTATTAGCGTGATTGATGGGCTTAAGTCCACACAACTTTATGAGATAATGATTTAAAACCCTTAACCTACAGACATTGAGGCTGTCATTCTCATCACTAGAGTTATATTCCCTAACACTGTATGGCATTCTATGAACTGGGACGATGAAAGCAACAAATACATTAATGGAAATGGCACCAGGAACAAATGATTTAATATCAGGTTTTGTATATTCTAAACTCAATTAACAATAGTGTTGTTGGCCTCCCGGGTGGCACAGTGTATAAGGGCGCTGTACTGTATCAGAGTCCCTGGGTTCGCGCCCAGGCTCTGTCGTAACCGGCCGCGACCGGGAGGTCCGTGGGGCGACGCACAATTGGCCTAGCTTAGTCCGGGTTAGGGAGGGCTTGGTCGGTAGGGATGTCCTTGTCTCATCGTGCACCAGCGATTCCTGTGGCGGGCTGGGCGCAGTGCGCGCTAACCAAGGTTGCCAGGTGCACGGCGTATCCTCCGACACATTGGTGCAGCTGGATTCCGGGTTGGATGCGCACTGTGTTAAGAAGCAGTGCGGCTGGTTGGGTTGTGTATCGGAGGACGCATGACTTTCAACCTTCGTCTCTCCCGAGCCCGTACGGGAGTTGTAGCGATGAGACAAGATAGTAGCTACTACAACAATTGGATACCACAAAATTGGGGAGAAAAAGGGGATACAATTTAAAAAAACAAAAGTGTTGTTGATTTTACTGTAATACTATTGCATACCTGAGTTAGAGATGTAGGTATAACGTAGCCTCTTTATAAGCCATTGATTTCATTTGATAATGTATTATAAGCCAATCATATCACAACTCTAAAACTTCTGTTGACATATACAAATAAAATTTTCACCATACATTGTATCTATCCCCTTCCACTACCTTTAACACACATTGTTAAAGGTTCTATATCTATACTTGCTGGGCAATGAAGCGTGTTTTATATATGCATATCAAATGGATTCATGATTTTACAGTAAGAATAAAAGGTGGAGAAATTAAATTAGGGAAAAGTAGCACATGGGAACTGATGAGAAAATGATCGTCATCATGAAATTATGCCAGAGATGTACTGTAATCAACAAGCACAGCAACAAAAAGTGAATCCAATCAATTGTCAAAGCAGCAAATATAAAACACATTCTTCATACAGCTCTTGTAATCAAATACAGACGCTCAGCACAATAATAAATCCTCTTTCAGAAAGACAATTACTTGACATCATAACAGATTCCATCATTTAAAAAATAAGCTTGTTTCTTTTCCATTTTCTAACAGTGTCTTGATAGCCCAAATGCTTCCCACTGTGGCTCATCATATTTCTTCCCCACTGCCACCTCTCTGACATGGAGCTGAGGATCTCCCAGAGCAGTAGGTCCTGAGGGACCAAGACAAAGTGTTCTTGGACTAACCTTAGTTATGACTGTGCCCTCTGAGCACAGAAATCAAATGAATAAATGGTTACTTTTAATGAAGCCACCCAGCCAGCCTTCAGGAGACAGTCCTCCAAAGTGTTTTTTTGTCATTTTTACATCTTTCTGATAGCCAGTTCTTGCCAATACATTTCTGTCTGGGTCATTGACCATGGACTGCACCTAGCTTGTGTGGTTCAAAGAAACCCTACTGAAAGCTGTCAGCTTTTTTTCCATTGTGAAGAAAAACAATGGCATTCTATCCTGCACTCTCCCTTTCATAATTTCTGATTTATATTTTGTTTTACTTTAGATCTCCAAATAATTAAGCCAACCTAATTCACATGCCACAATTCACTGTGCCACTCTTAATATTTCTGTGTCAGTTAATCATAGTTTTTTCGAATCATCAATATAATGTATTTTTCTTCATTAAATGACTAAGTTGAGAACATATCCTAAAACAGTGAATACTTTAATTCAAGTAAAGTCTTAGTTCAGTTTCACAGAACTTCTCCTTGCCTGCTTTCCAGGAAATGAAATCTTCAATGTTTTTTTTCCATTTGAATTAAGACATGCTTGTCAGAGCATTGTTGGTGCCCTGTCCTATCCATTAGCCTACAAATTATTGTGATGTCAAGCTCATCAAGTGCAAGACTGAATGGATATTCAAACACTCACTGTCGCTATGGCAACATCTGGTGGCATTTAGAAAACATGCAGTGCATCGCTTGGATGAATATTAAACTGTTTTATAAGCACATACTTGCAGATTGCAATGATTTATACCTCATTGTTTTATTTTCAATATCAATTTTGCACCACTGTTAGAAAGTCCTGTTTTCTAAATGTGTCCAACAGATGGTTGTGTGATTGAGTGAACAGTTACAAATAAAATAGGTAAAAAGGACATTTACATCCACAATGGATAAATATATTGACAAAACAATTCAGATTGCAGCTAGTGTCACAAAATTTAAGGGAAAGAATATGGGTTGTCCAAGAAAATCTCCAGTCCCTAGTTAGTCTATAACTATGGTCTGGAGTTTTTCATGGTCAGGTCACATAGACATGTCCATAGCAGAACCTCTTTTAATGTAGTTGAAGTCATTGCCATATTCTATGGCCTTCTAACCACAATGTATTCTCAGCCAATCAGAATTAGACCTCAGAATGCCCTCCAACCACATCAACTAACACCAACCCATTCACAGTTCAATGTATGCTATGCTTGACACTGATGTTTGACCTTCCTATCATTTGCTTGGGACCCTCTGAACATCACGAGGAGTACGTTTCTATCTCTGATCTGTCCTAACATATCTTAGTTGACGGAGCTAAAGAGTAACCATGATCATGAGAGTTAGCTGAAGTGAGAGGTGTCAAAGCAGGCTTGCGTTTGATACCAAGACCTGGTCCTGGGGCTCTTGTTAAGATCAAAAGCATCTTGAACTTTACCCAGTACTGGGGCTGTTACGGTGACCATATTACCGGCAGTCACAAATCATGACAAGTCAAATTGCACATGATGGTTTAGTCACGGTAACTAGGCTTCTTCAAAACTGCGCTCTGATGCTGCTGATGGTCATCAGTAGCCTACCAAACTTGCTAACTGAGGGGCTCATGAGACCTCTTTGAGTCAGTGGTCTGGCAGAGAGCCTCGGTCTCATGACGCGCGCTCCCGACAGAGTTACCTTGCATTCCAGTGCTTTTCTGAAGACAAAGGAATTCTCCGGTTGGAACATTATTGATGTTTTATGTTAAAAACATCCTAAAGATTGATTCCATACATCGTTTGACATGTTTCTAAAGGACTGAAACTGAACTTTTCGAGTTTTTGTCTGGATGAAGTGCCTGCGCCTCATGAAGATGGATTACAGGGCTGAATACGCTAACAACAAGTGGCTATTTGGACATAAATGATGGAACTTTATGGAACAAATAAGTCATTTATTGTCGAACTGGGATTCCTGGGATTGCCTTCTGATGAAGATCATCAAAGGTAAGTGAATATTTATGGTGTTGTTTCTAACTTTGTTGATTCCAAAATGGCTGCTATTCCTCTGGCTGTTTTGGGTTCTGAGTGTCGTTCTCAGATTATACTTTTCCCGTAAAGTTTTTTTGAAATCTGACACAGCGGTTGCATTAAGGAGAAGTCTATCTTTAATTCTAAAGTCTATCTTTAAATAACACTAGTTTATTTTATCAATGTTTATTATGAGTATTTCTGCTAAAATCACCGGATGTTTTGGAATCAAAACATTACTGCACGTAAGGCGCCAATGTAAACTGAGATTTTTGGATATAAATATGCACATTATCGAACAAAACATACATGGATTGTGTAACATGATGTCCTATGAGTGTCATCTGATGAAGATCATCAAAGGTTAGTGATTAATTTTATCTATATTTTTGCTTTTTGTGACTCCTATCTTTGGCTGGAAAAATGTGTTTTTTCGACTTGGCTATGACCTAACAATCATATGTTGTGCTTTAGCTGTAAAACATTTTTGAAATTGGACACGATGGGTAGATTAACAAGATGTTTATCTTTCATCTCAAACGAGTTTCTAAAGACGGTTGACATCTAGTGGAAGCCGTAGGAAGTGCAACTTTATCCATATCTCAATGTGTATTCGGTAGGCAAATCTTTGAAAAACTACAAACCTCAGATGTTCCACTTCCTGGTTGGATTTTTCTCAGGTTTTCTCCTGCCATATGAGTTCTGTTAAACTCACAGACATCATTCAGAGTGTTTTCTATCCAATACTAATAATAATATGTGTATATTAGCATCTGGGACAGAGTAGGAGGAAGTTTACTCTGGGCACACTATTCATCCAAAAGTGAAAATGCTGCCCCCTATCTTAAAAAGGTTGAAGCTTGGTCGCAATTGGGTCTTCCAAATGGACAATGACCCAAAGCATACTTCCAATGTTGTGGCAAAATGGCTTAAGGACAACAAAGTCAAGGTATTTGAGTGGCCATCACAAAGCCCTGACCTCAATCCTATGGAAAATTTGTGAGCGTGTGCGAGTAAGGAGGCCTACAAATCTGACTCAGTTACACCAGATCTATCAGGAGGAAGGGGCCAATATTCACCCAGCTTGTGGAAGGCTACCAAAAATGTTTGACCCAATTTAAAGGCAATGCTACCAAAAACTAATTGAGTGTATGTAAACTTCTGACTCACAGGGAATGTGATGAAAATAAATAGAAGCTGAAATAAATCATTCTCTACTATTATTCTTCACATTCTTAAAATAAATTGGTGATCCTAACTGACCTAAGACAGTGAATTTTTACTAGGATTAAATGTCAGTAATTGTGAAAAACTGAGTGTAAATGTATTTGGTTAAGGTGTATGTAAACTTCCAACCTTTCCTTCCCCAGGATTCATTGTTTCTGTTTCTGTGTCATGTCTGTGCGTTGTTCGTGTTTTGTATTATGTTACATTTATTTATTGAAACACTCACTCTCTGAACTTGCTTCCTGGCTCTCAGAGCACAACGTTACATTTTGGAACATTAATGCTTATAGTCTACTGCCCTGTGCGCATTGCTGCGCTTACAATGTGAAGAAATAGCCTAATTGTAAAATGTTCTGATCTGTTGCATCAGCCTCATTTCTTATAAAAAAATGTTTGATGCAAGTGGTTGTATTAATTTGGGATCTATCGCATCCCACAACCGTCCTGGCGTATGTTTCGAAAATATATTTCTCGCACATAAGGAGAAGTACTATGTGGTATAGTAGATTGACACAGGCTAGTGCTTTTGCGGTTCGTTAGGCCTACTCTTCTTCTAACATATTCAATATGCGCCTCGGAATTCGATAAGGACGCTAGCAGTTGCGTCCGCGATGTTCCTGCCTTCACTTGTAGCCTACTTCGGAGCTGAGATGCATGTGAGAAGGACCCAATCACGTGATGTTCATTGGCTATTAAGAATGTATATATCTGAGTGAGCCATGTGAATAGGAGGTGCTTCGGAACACGACCCAAGGGCACAACGGAAACTGGCCGCAAGGCCATTATATTTTTGTGGGCATTATGGCCACATGAGGGGGATACCGCCAGGAAATTTGAGGCCTGGTGATAATATTATCAAGTGCTTGTGAAATTGTGAATGAGAGACTAAGTGTGAGTAGCCTGCGCAAGAAACAAAGCAGAGCTCATGTTTTTAGCATCATGCAGCCTTAGAATGTATTCAAAATCTTAACATATGTTTGTATCACAACTAAATTAAGCATACAGGAGGAACTATTTCTTTCCACTCTGTGCACACTCCCTCGGAAATGGTTTGGAGAACATATCCTTTCTATTTTATTCAGCAATGTTCAAATGTTTTTTTCATACTATAAAATAATAGCAAAAAATGCTACGGAATTCTAAGCAAATATTGTCTCTTAAATGAACTAGTGTAGCCCACAGCCATAAGGCATAGCCAGATCAGGGCCTAACATAAGGACAACTTGGAGTATGCTATTCTGAAATAGACTACATTTTCTTCAAAACATGTTTCTTTAGACCTGTCTAAAATAAATCATGGATTTATTGTGATGGTGTAGGCTATATTAAATGGGTTTATTAGACTTTTTTAGATGTAGATGTTACAATGGTCTGCATCAGTGGCTTGTAGGCTATGCGTGGAAGCCAGGAGAGAAACACATTTATGTTAATTCATGTTCAATTACAGTGACACCGGCAGTTATTTGCTTAACAATCACCGGCTGACAATATATCATGACTGCCACAGCACTTACCAGGCTGTGACATTAATCTTTACCATTTGACATCAGTCTCTCTGTCTCCAATCGATGAATGACAGGGGATGTATTTTCCGTTCCTCCATTTTTATGTGAGTGAGGTTAGTGAGGGTGAAGGGAGGATAGAGGGCACATGGACGGCCAGACTGTGCCGACACAGCATGACTGAAGCCAGTGGGTACCAGTGGGCGCCAGCTGGGCCGTGGGCATGGTGCCCTTCATCCCTTGGCTAATCAGAGGCGATCAAGTAGGCAGTCACCCCCCACTCGACACACATGGGAAATGTAGGGCAGCACATTCACAACAGCGCGTCTGCTGTTGACAGATCTTCCCCATAATATGGTATTATCATTCTTTATTGGACTCCAGTGTTGTGACTTTGATTGTGACTTCAATTTCTCCACTCAAAGACTGTTGCTGTAGTCAGAGAAAGAGAGCGAGAGAGAGAGTGAGCCGATATCTTTTTGTTAACAATGAAAGTCTTACTTTTAATAGGCTAAGTAAAAGGAGATATGGTCTAATGTTAGTTCCGAAACAATGACATGCAAGGTGACTGTACACACTGACTTCCTGCAGATTCCTACAAATGCCAGAAATGTTCCCTTCCCTTAGGTTTCCCTTAAGAAACAAGAGAATACCAATTGGATTGCACTTAATGCATCATTACCACTTTTCATATCATGACACTACGAACAGGGGATGATGTCCAAAAGATAGCCAAGTTATTGGTTCAATAACACATAAAGGCAACTACAAGTGTAGGCGTGTGGTTCACCGTTTGCACACTGGGGTAGCTAAATGTATATCACCATTGTGTTTGGCTCATTAGATGTAGGTAAGAGTGTTAACGTCTGTGCAAGCTTGTGTGGTCCTAGGCTAGGTACCAAATAACACCTTATTTCCATTTGGGATGCAGCCCTTGTGTAGTCCTAGTTATTGAATAAAATATGAATGTTTCCCATATGCTGTGTATAAAGGGTGAAACCAAGTTAGCATTTCAGTGTTTAATACTCAGGGGGGAGGTGGCAGAAAGGCGCAATTAGCTTGGAATACTGACAAAAAAAGCTGTGGCAGAGATACTCTTTATGGGCTCCGTCTTTGTCTCTTTAAACTCTTTTTTGGGAGAGATCTGTTGGAGGTTATATCATTATGATAATTTATGTCAGTGTCCTTACAAAAAAGTCCGACATGAATAAGAAGTCCTGCAGGATATCCCACTGGGATTTGGGGGCCACTTTCCTGTTGGACAATTTCTGCAGGAATCCTGTCCTTAAGGACTACCTGCAGGATTCCTACAGGAATTGTCCTACAGCAAAATGGGTCCAAAATCCTGTGGGATATCCTGTAGGTAAGATTCCTGCAGGTAATGGCACAAGATTTTCAGGGACATTTTCCTGTAGGACAACCTGCAGGATTCCTTCCTCATCCTTCAAAGATAATTTAATGTAGGTGATGTTATTTATGAATATGCAAGGTTTATTTGGGAACATCTTGTTCTGAAAGAAGCCACATATAGTTTACAGTTGGCCAACATTGTTGGATGATAGAGTTAATGAACATTTTAGTAATTTAGCAGATGCTCTTGTCCAGAGCGACTTAGTTGGTGAATGAGGAGCAGATTTCATCAACCTTCTTTTCAAAGTGGTTGAAAAAGGCATACGCAGAGAGGTAGGAGGGAGGGGTGGTGGATTAAGGAGGGAGGAGAAGCTGGAAAAGCGTTTCCTAGGGTTAGAGGCAGAAACTTGACATTTAGAGTGATAGGAAAGTGGCTGTAGCAGCAGATACAGAGGTGGGAGAGAAAGGTTGATAGAGCCTCCAGAAGTTTAGTAATGGTTCAAAGTTTAAACTATTACTGTGCAATCAGGGCTTTGTCTCTCATTAATTTAATTGGAACTACCCATCCCGGATCCGGGAGAATTGTCATCTACACTACACTAATTAGCAAATAATCTTAGTAGAAAATATTAATATTCATGAAATCACAAGTGAAATATAGCGAAACCCAGCTTAGCCTTTTGTTAATCACTCTGTCGTCTCAGATTTTGAAATTATGCTTTACAGCCAAAGCAAGACAAGCGTTTGTTTAAGTTTATTGATAGCCTAGCATAGCATTATGTCCAGCTAGCAGCAGGAAGCTTGGTCACGAAAATCAGAAAAGCAATCAAATTAACCGTTTACCTTTGATGTTTTCACTGACGAGACTCCCAGTTAGACAGCAAATGTTCATTTTGTTCCATAAAGATTAAGATTATTATACCCAAAATACCTCCGTTTGTTTATCACGTTATGTTGAGAAATCCAACGGAAATAGCGATCATGACAACGCCAAAACAAAATCCAAATTATATCCATAATATCGACAGAAACATGGCAAACATTTTTTATAATCAAATCCTCAAGGTGTTTTTCAAATATCTATTCGATAATATATCAACCGGGACAATTGGCTTTTCAGTAGGAGCGAGAGGAAAAATGACTACCTCTGTCTTTTACACAAGAATCATTCTGAGAGCCCTCAGCTGGCCACTTACGCAATGTAGTCGTTTACGCTCATTCTTCAACATAAAGGCGTGAAACTACGTCAAAATGCTGTAGACACCTTAGGGAATACGTAGAAAAAGCAATCTGGTTGATATCCCTTTCAATGGCCAATAGGGGTGCATAGGAACACAACAGTTTCAAAATAAGAGGCACTTCCTGATTGGATTTTCCTCAGGGTTTCGCCTGCAATATCAGTTCTGTTATATTCACAGACAATATTTTGACAGTTTTGGTGGAAACTTTAGAGTGTTTTCTATCCTAAGCTGTCAATTATATGCATATTATAGCATCTGGTCCTGAGAAATAGGCAGTTTATTTTGGGAACGTTATTTTTCCAAAAATAAGAATTAGTGCTCCATGCTGACTGGCTGCTCTGGCTGCTCCATGCTGACTGGCTGCTCCATGCTGACTGGCTGCTCTGGCTGCTCCATGCTGACTGGCGGCCCTGGCTGCTCCATGCTGACTGGCGGCCCTGGCTGCTCCATGCTGACTGGCGGCTCTGGCGGCTCCTTGCAGACTGGCATCTCTGGCGGCTCCTTGCAGACTGGCAGCTCTGGAGGCTCCTTGCAGACTGGCAGCTCTGGCGGCTCCTTGCAGACTGGCAGCTCTGGCGGCTCCTTGCAGACTGGCAGCTCTGGCGGCTCCTTGCAGACTGGCAGCTCTGGCGGCTCCTTGCAGACTGGCAGCTCTGGCGGCATCTTGCAGACTGGCAGCTCTGGCGGCATCCTGCAGACTGGCAGCTCTTGCGGCTCCTTGCAGACTGGCAGCTCCTTGCAGACTGGCAGCTCTATGCAGACTGGCAGCTCCTTGCAGACTGGCAGCTCCTTGCAGACTGGCAGCTCCTTGCAGACTGGCAGTTCTGAACAGGCGGGAGACTCCGGCAGCGCTGTAGAGGAGGAAGGCTCTAACAGCGCTAGATAGGTGGGAGACTCCGGCAGCGCTGAAGAGGAGGAAGGCTCTGGCAGCGCTGGACAGGCGAGGCGCACTGTAGGCCTGATGCGTGGTGCTGGCACTGGTGGTACTGTGCCGAGGACACGCACACGAAGCCTGGTGCGGGGAGCTGCTACCGGAGGGCTGGGGTGTGGAGGTGGTGACGGATAGACGGACCGTGCAGGCGCACTGGAGCTCTTGAGCACAGAGCCTGCCCAACCTTACCCGGTTGAATGGTCCCGGTCGCCCTGCCAGTGCGGCGAGGTGGAATAGCCCGCACTGGGCTATGCAGGCGAAACGGGGACACCGTGCGCAAGGCTGGTGCCATGTAAGCTGGCCCAAGGAGACGCACTGGAGACCAGATGCGTAGAGCCGGCTTCATGGCACTTGGCTCGATGCCCACTCTAGCCCGGCCGATACGCGGAGCTGGAATGTACCGCACCGGGCTGTGCACCCGCACTGGGGACACCGTGCACTTCACAGCATAACACGGTGCCTGCCCGGTCTCTCTCGCCCCCCGGTAACCACAGGAAGTTGACGCAGGTCTCCTACCTGGCTTCGCCATACTTCCTGTGAGCCCCCCCCCCAATACATTTTTGGGGCTGACTCTCGGGCTTCCATCCACAACGCCGCGCTGCCTCCTCATACCAGCGCCTCTCCGCCCTTGCCGCCTCCAGCTCTTCCTTGGGGCGGCGATATTCCCCAGGCTGTGCCCAGGGTCCTTTACCTTCCAACTCATCCAAATAATGCAGCCTCTCCCACTGCTGCTGCTTGTTACCACGCCACTTGGTCCTGTTTTGGTGGGTGATTCTGTCACGGTTTTCTGTATGGGAAAGAGAGTCGGACCAAAATGCGGCGTGGCTATTGAGATTCATGTTTAATAAAAACAAAGTAAACACGAATCAATACAAAAACAATAAACGTAATGTGAAAACCGAAACAGCCTAAACTGGTGCAAAGTAACACTAGACAGTTACAAGGACATCAGGACAATCACCCACCAACACCAAACAGGCTACCTAAATATGGTTCCCAATCAGAGACAATGACGAACACCTGCCTCTGATTGAGAACCATCTCAGGCCAAACATAGAACTAGACAAACTAGACATGTAACATAGAATGCCCACCCAGCTCACACCCTGACCAACCAAAACATAGAAACATACAAAGCAAACTATGGTCAGGGTGTGACAAAATTGTTAGTTATCTGCACGAAAGAAGCCTTTACTATAAATCATCCACACACCAATTTATTTACAAACTAACTAAATAATCACAGAAATGCATAAACAAACAAACAGTAGATATTGGCTACTAACAATGACAGGGAAGATTCCATAGTGGGCTAAGCAAAAACAGTTTGTTTATAATACAATCAGAGAAGAGAAGGGTTTTTGGGAAGGAAGGCTAAGGAACATTGCTCTTTATCGAATCTGGGAAGCTATTCTCACATACAGTTGAAGTCAGAGGTTTACATACACCTTAGCCAAATACATTTAAACTCAGTTTTTCACAATTCCTGACATTTAATCCTAGAAAAAATCCCTGTCTTAGGTCAGTTAGGATCACCACTTTTTAAGAATGTGAAATGTCAGAAAATAGCAGAGAAAATTATTTATTTAAGCTTTAATTTCTTTCCACAAGCTTCCCACAATAAATTGGGTGAATTTTGGCCCATTCCTCCTTATAGAGCTGGTGTAACTGAGTCAGGTGTGTTGGCCTCCTTGCTCGCAAATGCTTTTCAGTTCTGCCCACAAATTTTCCATAGGATTGAGGTCAGGGATTTGTGATGGCCACTCCAATACCTTGACGTTGTTGTCCTTAAGCCATTTTGCCACAACTTTGGAAGTATGCTTGGGGTCATTGTCCATTTGGAAGACCCATTTGCGACCAAGCACATGATTTTCCCTCCTTATAATGCCATCTATATTGTGAAGTGCACCAGTTCCTCCTGCAGCAAAGCACCCCGACAACATGATGCTTCCACCCCCATGCTTCACGGTTGGGATGGTATCCTTCGGCTTGCAAGCCTCCCCCTTTTTCCTCCAAACAAAACGATGGTCATTATGGCCAAACAGTTCTATTTTTGTTTCATCAGACCAGAGGACATTTCTCCAAAAATTACGATCTTTGTCCCCATGTGCAGTTGTACCACTTCTGCTCCTGCCATAAGTGGTGTTCATCTGCCCAAATGTATTTCTGCAGGCATGGATGTGCCTCAGGGCCAAATGGGAACAATATGGAGGCGTCGCTGTGTTCTTTGCAAAATGATGTCCCCCATCACCTGCACCACATGCTTGGTGACCCTCTGCTTTACAGCAGAAAGAGACTGCTATGGCACCTGGCATCAGCAGCACAATATTGTAGAGGACTGAGGGTCTTCCAAATATTGAAAGTGTTATTTTGTAAATGTATTTTTTTTCATGTTTTTTTTCTCAATTTTTGCGGGAGGGGGGGGTGTTAGAATACCATTTTCGTATTTTGTATATAGTTATTCTATTCAAAATGTATAACATCACCAATTTGGCCACATGGGTACATTAGGGCTACTTGTGTGGGACACCTGGGTGACTTCATGATAAATGTCATGTAGCACACGCATTTTGGAAGTTATCAATCTGAAACTTTGCACAAGTACTGTTGCCCTCTTATGTTTTTCATTGAAATTGTCCCCATCATCCTATCTGAATGTTTGTTTTGTCTTGTTCATTTTAAAGATGATACAACAATAAAAATAAAAGCGTATGTTTTTTTTCATTGTATTATCTAAACCAGATCTATTGTGTTATATTCTCCTACATTCAATTCACATTTACACACACTTCAGAGTGTTTTCTTTCAAATGGTACCAAGAATATGCATACCCTTGCTCCTGGGCTCGAGCTACCGGCAGTTAGATTTGGGTATGTCTTCAGGCGGAAATTGAAAAAAGTAGTGGGGTAGCTCTAAGAGGTTTTAACTTGGCTTTCAAAGACCTTAGAAAGGCAGGGTAGGATAGATATAGGTCTGCAACAGTTTGGGTCTAAAGTGTCTCCAATCTATGGGATTCTCAGACGATACAAAAGAGAGGTTGAACATGCTAGTAATAGGGGTTGCAACAATTTCAGCAAATCATTCTAGAAAGAGAGGGTCCAGATTGTCTAGCCCGGCTGATTTGCAGGAGTCCAGATTTTGCAGCTCTTTCAGAACATCAGCTGGATGTTTGGGTGAAGGAGAAGTGGGGGAGGTTTGGGGGAGTTGCTGTGGGGAGCGCAGGGCTGTTGACCGGGGTAGGGGTAACCAGGTGGAAAGCATGGCCAGCCGTAGAAAAATGCTTATTGAAATTCTCAATTATAGTGGATTTATCGGTGGTGACAGTGTTTCCTATCCTCATTGCAGTGGGCAGCTGGGAGGAGGTGCTCTTATTCTCCATGGACTTTACAGTTTCCCAGAACTTTTTTTGAGTGTGTGCTACAAGATTCCCATTTCTGCTTGAAAAATCTAGCCTTATCTTTCCTAACTGCCTGTGTATAGTTGATCCTAACTTCCCTGAAAAGTTGCATATCACGGGGGCTGTTCGATGCTAATGCAGAACGCCACAGGATGTTTTTGTGCTGGTCAAGGGCAGTCAGGTCTGGAGAGAACCAATAGCTATATCTGTTCCTGGTTCAATTTTTCTTGAATGGGGCATGCTTATTTAACTTTTAAAGAATAACCAGGCATCCTATACTGACGGGATGAGGTCATTATCCTTCCAGGATACCCGGGCCAGGTCGATTAGAAAGGATTGCTCGCTGAAGTGTTTTAGGGAGCGTTTGACAGTGATGAGGGGTGGTCGTTTGACCGCAGACCCATTACGGATGCAGGCAATGAGGCATTGATCGCTGAGATCTTGGTTGAAAACAGCAGAGGTGTATTTGGAGGGCAAGTTGGTTAGGACGATATCTATGAGGGTGCCCTTGTTTACGGATTTGGGGTTGTACCTGCTGGATTCATTGGTAATTTGTGTGAGAATGAGGGCATCAAGCTTAGATTGTAGAATGGCCGGGGTGTTAAGCATGTCACAGTTTAGGTCACCCAGCAGCACGAGCTCTGAAGATAGATGGGGGGCAATCAATTCACATATAGTGTCCAGGGCACAGCTGGGGGCAGAGGGTGGTCTATAGCAAGCAGGAATAGTAAGAGACTTGTTTCTGGAAAGATGGATTTTTAAAGTAGAAGTTCGAATTGTTTGGGTATAGACCTGGATAGTAAGAAAGAACTCTGCAGGCTATCTCTGCAGTAGATTGCAATACCGCCCCTTTGTTAGTTCTATCTTGTCGTAAAATGTTATAGTTAGGGATGGAAATTTCAGGGTTTTTGGTGGACTTCCTAAGCCAGGATTCAGACACGGCTAGTGTGCTAAAGTAGTGAATAAAACAAACTTAGGGAGGAGGCTTCTAATGTTAACATGCATGAAACCAAGGCTTTTACGTTTACAACAAATGAGAGCACCTGGGAAGTAGGAGTGGAGCTAGGCACTGCAGGGCCTGGATTAACCTCTACATCACCAGAGGAACAGAGGACGAGTAGGATGAGGGTACGGCTAAAGGCTATCAGGACAGGTAGTTCAGTGCATTCAGAGCAGAGATTAAAAGGAGCAGGTTTCTGGGCGTGAGTGAATAGATTCAAGGCATAATGTACAGACAGAGGTATGGTAGGATGTGAGTACATTGGAGGTAAACCTAGGCATTGAGTAATGAGGCATGCGTAGCCGGGTGATCAATAGGGGTCCAGTGAGTGGTTGGGCTGGCTGGAGATATGGAGATTCAGACAGAGGAAAGTCTGTTTTGGCCTCCGCGTGCGGTGACGTTGATAGGCCAGTCATGATGGGTTCTGAGTAGCAGAGTGGTCCAAGTCCAATTGGCAAAATAGTTATAGTGGCCCAAGAAATTGGCCGATGGATCTATACAGCTAACAGTCCAATATGCTCTAGCCAGCTAGCAGCAAGTGGGCCGCAGCTAGCAGATGGGCATTCAGGGGATGGCGCGGCGCGGTGTAGAGGCCAGTTGAGTACCCCCTCGAGCAGATTAGGTCGTAGTCCAGTCGTGAAGGATCGGCGGGGTTCCGTGCCCTGTACCTGCAGTAGAAGGGGTCTGGGTATTGTAGCCCAGGAGTGGCTGATTGGCCTCTTTAGCTAGTCGGGAGAAAGGGCGTAGCATGGGCTAGCTCCAGGCTAATTGGTGCTTGCTCCGGGACCGACGTTAGCCAGTACTCGGAGAGCAGCTAGCTAGCTGCGAAGGTCTAGGTGAAAATGTCCAGAGCTTGCGGTAGGAATCCGGGGATATGGAGAGAAAATAGTTCCAGTATGCTCCGGTTTGAGTCATGTTGTACAATCTGGTGAGAGCTTTCCGAGCTAAGGGTTAGCTGATGACCACTAGCAGTGGTTAGCTGACTTAGTGTATGTTAACTTCTGACCTACTGGAATTGTGATACAGTGAGTTATAAGTGAAATAATCGGTCTGTACACTATAGTTTAGACATTTGTGGAGTGGTTGAAAAACGGGTTTTAATGACTCCAACCTAAGTGTATGTAAACTTCCAACTTCAACTCTAAATACATATACCACTAATGATCGCTCATTCGGAAAAGCAATGCACTGTATTTACGTGAAGCTGGTGATGTGAGGCTCTGGTTTGCCCTGTCCTTTGTGGAATCTTCTGGGTCGTCGTGTGGTCACGTGGTCTGAGAGGTTCATCTCGCTCTGGAGATTTGTCCACGTCGGTCAGTGTTCTCGTACTAGATTTGCGCATAGTTCAGCTGCTGTCTGATATATGCTAGTTTAGTATGCACTTCTTCTTTAGGTGATCAATAGTTCAGAGTTCATTTCACATGTGGGGCAAGCTCTAACATTTCCTGGCCTGTAGGGTTGAAATTAGAATTAGGCCTTTTTAAACAAGTCCTCCCGTTATTTGGAACATAGGTGACTTTAGGTCACAGGGGCTTTTATAGAAATGTAGAAAGGGGTTGGTTCATAATTTCCAACCAATGCCTATTCACTTGGGTGTGGCTACTGACTTAGTTAAACTTTTCAGGTTAGAAAATTTTCTCATTTTAAAAGTAATCATATTACATAATTTCGAAAATAATCTTTACTCATTCATTTTATACAATAACTAGATGTAAACCTCATAACTGAGGCACCTATATAAACAGAGTTAGGGTAATGTGAATATATTGTCTTTCATGAGGTCACAAACAGGAAACAAAACGGACTAAGTCATAGCTGGCTTCTCCAAAATATGAATATTGTTCAGTTCTCAAAAAATGGGATGGAGGAAATTTGGGCAGGATAATCCCTTTGTTTTACTGTGAAACTCTCTCTCCATACTGCATGGCCAGGGAGAGTCTCTTTACGGAATTTATGACGTGGGGGTTAAGTTACTCCCAACAGGAGAGGGGGGGTTTTCACATCTCTGCTAGCAAATTCACTGAAAGTGCTAGCGTCATGACACTGTGTTGAATTTGCCCCAAACACAACACTTTGCATTCAGGACAAAAAGTACTTTTTTTGCAATATTACTTTAGTGCCTTATTGCAGACAATATTTGCATTCTGTACAGGCTTCTTTCTTTTCACTCTGTCATTTATGTTAGTATTGTGGAGTAACTACTATGTCTTTGGTCCATTCTCAGTTATTTCCTATCAAAGCCATTAAACTGAGTGTTTTAAAATCAACATTGTCCTCATGGAGAAATCCCTGAGCGTTTTCCTTCCTTTCCGACAACTGAATTAGTAAGGACGCCTGTATCTTTGTCGTAACTGGGTGTATTGATATACCTCCCAAAGTGTAATTAATAACTGCACCATGAGCAAAGGGATATTCAGTGTTTTCTTTTTAGGTACCCTTCTTTGCAAACCATTGGAAAATCTCCCTGATCTTGGTGGTTGAGTCTGTACTTGAAATACACTGCTCGACTGAGTGACCATACAGATAATTGTATATGTGGGTAACAGAGATTGGGTAGTCATTTAAAAATCATGTTAAACACTATTATTGCACGTCCATGCAACTTATTATCGGACTTGTTGACCTTTTATAACTAGGGGGCAGTATTTTCATTTTTGGATAAAAAACGTTCACGTTTTAAACGGGATATTTTGTCACGACAAGATGCTCGACTATGCATATAATTGACAGCTTTGGATAGAAAACACTCTGACGTTTCCAAAACTGCAAAGATATTGTCTGTGAGTGCAACAGAACTGATGTTACAGGCGAAACCCAGATAAAAATCCAACCAGGAAGTGCCCCATATTTTGAAATCCCTGGATGCCAATGACTCCTTATATGGCTGTGAATGGGCTACGAATGAGCTTACGCTTTATACGTATTCCCCAAGGTTTCTACAGCATTGCGACGTCTTTTTACGCATTATGTTGAAGAATAGCCGTAAGGGACCACATTGAGCAAGTGGTCAAATGATGGCTCCCGCAGAAAATCTTGCGTAAAGTACTGAGGTAGCCATTATTCCAATTGCTTCTAATAAGAAACCAATTGACCCAACGGATATATTATTGAATAGATATGTGAAAAACACCTTGAGGATTGATTCTAAACAACGTTTGCCATGTTTCTGTCGATATTATGGAGCTAATTTGGAAAAAGGTTTGGCGTTGTAGTGACCGCATTTTCCGGTCGATTTCTCAGCCAAAAAAAGGACATTTGCTATCTAACAGGGAGTCTCCTGAGTGAAAACATCCGAAGTTCTTCAAAGGTAAATTATTTAATTTGATTGCTTTTCTTATTTTCGTGAAAATGTTGCCTGTTGCTAGCAGAGCCTAGCATAGCATTATGCCATGATAAACTTACACAAATGCTTGTCTAGCGTTGGCTGTAAAGCATATTTTGAAAATCTGAGATGACAGTGTGATTAACAAAAGGCTAAGCTGTGTCTCAATATATTTCATTTGTGATTTTCATAAATAGGAACATTTTCTAGGGGTATTTATGTCCGCTGCGTTATGCTAATTAGTTTGAGGCGATGATTACGCTCCCGCATGCGGGATGGGTAGTATCAAGATTAAGCACATTTTTACTCCTGAACTTATTTAGGCTTGCCATACCAAAAGGGTTGAATACTTATTGACTCAAAACATTTCAGCTTTTCATTTTTAATTAACTCGTAACATTTTCTCAAACATAATTCTACTTTGACGCTATTGGGTATTGTGTGTAGATCAGTGACACAACATCTCAATTGAACCCATTTTAAATTCAGGCTGTAACACCACAAAATGTTGAAAACGTCAAGGGGTGTGAATACTTTCTGAAAGCACTGTAGTACTTAAACTCATGAATAACATAACCCAGCTAAAGACATTTGCCCCAATAGAGGCAAGTTCCCTGCAATCTGTACAGTTCTATGTTCAGTAAATTGGGCTTAATAATGTTAAATAGCTGACTCCGCTACCTGAAGAGGAAATTATTTCAGCCTGTCTGATTGCTGATTACATCTTGACTGGAGAATGCAGAGGAGATCTGTGGAGGTCTCTGTGTGGCAGCAATTCCAATGATCAGCAGATATGGCCCTGTGTGCTGTAGCAGTGTGTTGCAGTCTCAATGCCAGGCTGCCAGCTTCAGAGGTACCTTCTGCTTGGCAGGGTCCAGAGTGGTCACACACTGCCAATGCAGCGAGCTGACAGCTATGTAATCTCACTACTAGCAAGATGTCAGAAATAAGCATTCTCCTGGCAAGCTTAGTCTTCAACGTCCGACTGTGAAGGACCCAAGTATTTTTCTTCAACCAAGGTGTCGACATGCTAACAGGGTGTTAGATAGCCCGGGGTCTAGGATTTGCAAGTCAACTTTTGCATTTCATTTTCAGCGGCTGACTTATGGTGTGTATTCAGGTTGTAAAAATGTAATATCTCTTTAGAGCAGGATGACAGAGGAAGAGGCCAGAGACAAAGTAATCTCATCTGACTTTAGATCTGTGTACTTGACATAACATCTTTCAAAGATCTGTCCAGATTCCCAGCAGCAGCCTATCTTGTCAGTACATTCCAGCCATAAGTGCACTCAATTGATGACTCCATACAGGTCACATGGGATGTATCCTTCACTTGATCCAGAGCTGTATCAAACTGTGAAACAGAACCAAAATATCCTATTGAAAGTGGCAATCATGCAGTTGAAAGAATAACAAAGTGGTCTTGGGCCACTGTTTTGGTACAAAGCTGAGGAATGGGGCTGGATAAATGTAACCATTCAAATTCATAAACAGCTAAGGATGCAAGGACGGACCATCCATGATATTAGCATTATAGTTTATACAGTGTTTGTTTACATTTACTTTGTTCACAAACATTGGAGTAAAACAAGCTTATTCCTTGGGATCTGATGGGGTACGACAGTTGAACCAAGGCCATGAGACATAAGTTATATTCTTCAAGAATTAATGGGCACTCATAAACTAATGAGCTTCAAAAGTTAAGGTTAAGGTGCAGACTGTCATCTTAATTTGAGGGTGTTTTCATCCGTAATGCATGAACTGTTTAGAAATGACAGCACTTTTTGTACAAAAGTATTGGGACAAACTCACTTACTGTATGTGTATTAAGTCAAATGTTTGGTACTTGGTCCAATATTCCTAGCTAGCAATAATTACATCAAGTTTGTGACTCTACAAACTTGTTGGATGCATGTGCTGTTTGTTTCGGTTGTTTCAGATATACTTTGTGCCCAATAGAAATGAATGGTAAATAATGTATTGTCATTTCGGAGGGACTTTTGTTGTAAATAAGAATATAATGTTTCTAAACACTTCTAAGTTCATGTGGATGCAACAATGATTGAGGACAGTCCCGAATGAATCGTAAATAATGTTGATTGAGATAGTTATAGATGCAGAAATAACTTTCTCACTCATCATTATTCACAAACAATTCAGGACTATCCATAATCATGAACTATAATATTGTGGCACAAACAAAGACCTTTGAAGACCTATGTCATAATTAGGTGGCCTTTCACAAGATTTAAAGTTCAGTTCAAAATAAATGTTTTGCACGAGACACAAAGTTTAGTTTAAAAAACAAGGGGATTCTAAAGGAGCACAAAACAAGTATTTCAGGTAGGGCTTCTGTTGCTTTGAGAATCACCTGGAAAACAGGTCGCTCTGATATGGGATGCCCTTCATTTCCAAAAACCTGAAAGACAAACATCAGAGCAAAATGAAGGTTCTCCACCAGTTCAATGTGAGTTAGTTGCTGCTCATCATCAACCACTGTTAAGATAACGGATAGGATATCTTAAGCAAATATCACAGTGTTATCCATTCCTTAGACACTTGTTATTTCTGAGATTGTGCACACTGCTTTATCCAGTCCGTCAACAGGTAGCAGAGTGAATCTATCTTTGAGCTAAAGATTCAAGATGGACTCACAACCTCTGCTGACAGCTCAATTTAACAACCCCAATAAACACATTCATGTCCTGCACAATATTTAGTAGAATATCAAAATGTGCCACTGAACAAATTCTGTTTGATGTAAATGCATGACATTTGGTGTCAACATAGTACAAGTGTATACAGAAAGGCCACATAAAAATGTTACAATTATCATACTTCCAGTTTCAAAGTTGGGATTTGGAAAAAAATCATCCAAATTACTTCAGCATATGTATTTTGAAATACATTTCATATATTTTTTTAAGAATATATTATTATTTGACCTGTTCTTATCCCAAATATGCCAAATATATTTGCACACAGGAAAATCACATTTTTGAATGCATTTTAAGTGAAGGCTCTGGTAATTGGTAGAGGTGGCAATATGGCTGATATCCTGAAAGGCTACGGAACAAAGGAACTGAGTGGTTAGCGTTGAGAGAGGATATGTGGGATCAAGATTAAGTACACTGGTATATACACGTCCATGCATAAACACACACTTTTTATTTTTAACTAGGCAAGTCAGTTAAGTACAAATTCTTACTTACAATGACAGCCTAACCTGGACAACTCTAAGCCAATTGTGCGCCGCCCTATGGGACTCCCAATCACGGCCGGTTGTGATACAGCCTGGAATCGAACGTGACGCCTCTAGTACTGAGAGGCAGTGCCTTAGACCGCTGTACCACTCAGGAGCCCTTTGTAGCCATAACACAAACACAAACATGCTGTACACATACAGTACGCTTTTCAGTTCTGCCCACACATTTTCTATAGGATTGAGGTCAGGGCTTTGTGATGGCCACTCCAATACCTTGACGTTGTTGTCCTTAAGCCATTTTGCCACAATTTTGGAAGTATGCTCGGGGTCATTGTCCATTTGGAAGACCCATTTGCAACCAAGCTTTAACTTCCTGACTGATGTCTTGAGATGTTGCTTCAATATATTCACTTAATTTTCCTCCCTCATGATGCCATTGATTTTGTGAAGTGAACCAGTTCCTCCTGCAGCAAAGCACCCCCACAACATCATGCTTCCACCTCCGTGCTTCACGGTTGGGATGGTGTTCTTCGGCTTGCAAGCCTCCGACTTTTTCCTCCAAACATAACGATGGTCATTATGGCCAAAAAGTTACATTTTTGTTTCATCAGAAAAATTACAAGATTATGTTTTCTTGCATCAAATGTTTGTTTTATGCAACATAATAGAGTATTCTGTTAACTATTGTGTGTGTGTTCTACTGTGGCTGGGCCTCTGAGAGAACACTGACAGGAGAGATTTACGATGTATTTTGAGTGATAAAACCCAAAGAGCATTACATAGCAGGAGTTAATGTTTCTGTTCTATACCGTACCAGGGAGAAATGGCTCCAGTTTTGAGTCGGAGGGCCAGACACTGGTCTCTAGACAATGAAAAATGTTGACACAGCAGATACTGTCTGCAATGTATTATAGGTATCTTTCATACAAATCTTAACCCTGTGATCCATTCTATATATCTGTTGTCTGTCATGTAGGTTGAAAGGGGTGTATCTTGGCTATAACAGACCTTGGTACTGTTGTCTCGGGGCTCTCAATAAATCATCTGAGCGTGAATCGTCGAACAGCCAACATTATCTTAGAGCACTCAATATATGTGCATTGTATTAATCTGAAACTGAGTGGATTATTGAGTGGATTATTGACTGAAGCGTGCCAGCTAAACTGAGTTTTTATGGATATAAAGAAGGACTTTATCGAACAAAAGGACCATTTGTAATGTAACTGCGACCTTTTGGTGTGCCAACAGAAGAAGATCTTCAAAGGTAACGCATATATTATATCGCTATTTCTAACTTTCGTGTTGCTACTCCCTGGTTGAAAATGATTTGTTATGCATTTGTGAGCTGGGCGCTGTCCTCAGATAATCGCATGGTTTGCTTTCGGCGTAAAGCCTTTATGAAATCTGACATGGCGGCTGGATTAACAACAAATTAAGCTTTATTTTGATGTATTGCACTTGTGATTTCATGAGAGTTTAATATTTATAGTAATTTAATTTGAATTTGGCGCTCTGCAATTTCACCGGAAGTTGTCGTCCCACTGATCCGCAAGAAGTTAATGACAACAAAGTCAAGGTATTGGAGTGGCCATCACAAAGCCCTGACCTCAATTCCATAGAAAATGTGTGGGCAGAACTGAAAAAGCGTGTGCGAGCAAGGAGGCCTACAAACCTGATTCAGTTACACCAGCTCTGTCAGGAGGAATGGGCCAACGCTCATCCAACTTATCGTGGGAAGCTTGTGGAAGGCAACCCGGAACATTTGACCCAAGTTAGACAATATAAAGGCAATGCTACCAAATACTAATTGAGTGTGTGTAAACTTCTGACCCACTGGGGATGTGATGAAAAAAATTAAAGCTGAAATAAATCACTCTACTATTATTCTGACATTTCACATCCTTAAAATAGAGTGGTGATCCTAACTGACCTAAGACAGGGAATTTTTACTAGGATTAAATGTCAGGAATTGTGAAAAACTGAGTTTAAATGTATATGGCTAAGGTGTATGTAAACTTCCGATGTCAACTGTGTATATATAGGGCTATATATTAATTTAGAACATAATTATCTATTTGAATTGAGTTGATGGAGAGAGAGAGAGAAAATCAGCGAGAGAGTGCTTGCCTGTGCACTTCTTGCAATAGACTACATCCAGTTTGCTGAGTAAAGTGTTGCAGGCTATTTTGTAAATGACATCGCCAAAGTCAAGGATTGGTAGGATAGTCAGTTTTACTAGGGTATGTTTGGCAGGATGAGTGAACGAGGCTTTGTTGCAAAATAGGAAGCCGATTCTAGATTTCATTTTGGATTGGAGATGCTTAATTTGAGTCTGGAAGGAGAGTTTACAGTCTATCCAGACACCTAGGTATTTGTAGTTCTCCACATATTCTAAGTCAGAACCGTCCAGAGTAGTGATGCTAGCCGGGCGGGCGGGTGCGGCAGCAATTGGTTGAAGAGCATGCATTTAGTTTTACTTGCATTTAAAAACAGCTTGAGGCCACGGAAGGAGTGTTGTATGGCATTGAAGCTCGTTTGGAGGTTTGTTAAAAACTTCTTCAGGATTGGTGGGTCCCCTGTGGGATAGTTGAGCTAATGTAGGCTAATGCGAGTAGCATGAAGTTGTAAGTAACCAGAACATTTCCCTTGACATAGACATCTGACATTGGCAGAAAGCTTAAATTCTAGTTAATCTATCTGCACTGTTCAATTTACAGTAGCTATTACAGTGAAATAATACCATGCCATTGTTTGAGGAGAGTGCACAGTTTTGAACATGAAAAGTTATTAATAAACAAATTACGCACTTTTGGGCAGTCTTGATACAAAAAAAGAAATGCAATGGTTTGTTGGATCAGACTAAAACTTTGCACATACACTGATGACATCTAGTGCCCAATATCTAATCTGGAAAAGGGGGCCAATCCTTAACCTCTTAACCTCTTGAAGCTAGGGGGCACTATTTTTATTTTTGGAAAAATAACGTTCCCAAAGTAAACGGCCTATTTCTCAGGACCAGATGCTAGAATATGCATATAATTGACAGCTTAGGGTAGAAAACACTCTAAAAAAATATTGTCTGTGAGTATAACGGAACTGATATTGCAGGTGAAAGCCTAAGAAAAATCCAATCAGGAAGTGACTCATATTTTGAAACCATTGTGTTCCTATGCATCCCTGTTGGCCATTGAAAGGGATATCGTAAAAGACAGAGGTAGCCATTTTTCCTCTCGGTCCTACTGAAAAGCCAATTGTCCCGGTTGATATATTATCGAATAGATATTTGAAAAACACCTTGAGGATTGATTATAAAAAACGTTTGCCATGTTTGTCGATATTATAGATATAATTCAATTTTTTTCCCGGCATTGTCGTGACCGCTATTTCCGGTGGATTTCTCAACAGAACGTGACAAACAAACGGAGGTCATTTGGGTATAAAAATCATCTTTATAAAACAAAAGGAACATTTGCTGTCTAACTGGGAGTCTCGTCAGTGAAAACATCCGAAGATCATCAAAGGTAAACGATTAATTTGATTGCTTTTCTGATTTTCCTGACCAAGCTTCCTGCTGCTAGGTGGACATAATGCTATGCAAGGCTATCGATAAACTTACACAAACGCTTGTCTTGCTTGGCTGTAAAGCATCATTTCAAAATCTGAGACGACAAGGTGATTAACAAAAGGCTAAGCTGTGTTTCCCTATATTTCACTCGTGATTTCATGAATATGAATATTTTTTGTAAGATTATTTGGCTGTTGCGCTATGCTAATTAGTGTAGTTGATGACAATTCTCGCGGATCCGGGATGGGTTGTTCCAAGAGTTAACAGTGTCCAAAGAAGGGCCAGATGTATACAGAATGGTGTCGTCTGCGTAGAGGTGGATCAGAGAATCACCAGCAGCAAGAGCGACATCATTGATGTATCCAGAGAAAAGAGTCGGCCCAAGAATTTAACCCTGTGGCACTCCCATAGACTGCCAGAGGTTCGGACAAGAGGCCCTCCAATTAGACTGAACTCTATCTGAGAAGTAGTTGGTGAGCCAGACGAGGCAGTCATTTGAGAAGCCAAGGCTATTAAGTCTGCCAATAAGAATGTGATTGACAGTGTCTAGGTTGATGACAGTTGGCTAGTTGGCTAGGTTGATGAAGACAGCTGCACAGTATTGTCTTTTATCGATGGCGGTTATGATATCGTTAGGACCTTGAGCGTGGTTGAGGTGCACCCATGACCAGCTCAGAATCCAGATTGCATAGTGGAGAAGGTACGGTGGGATTCGAAATGGTCAGTGGTCTGTTTGTTATCTTGGCTTTTGAATGTTTTTAGAAAGACAGGGCAGGATGGATATAGGTCTACAACAGTTTGGGTTAGAGTGTCTCCCGCTTTGAAGAGGGGGATGATCGTGGCAGCTTTCAAATCTTTGGGTTTCTCATACGATACGAAAGAGAGGTTGAACAGGCTAGTGATAGGAGTTGCAACCATTTCGGCCGATAATTTTAGAAAGTGAGGGTCCAGATTGTCTAGCCCAGCTGATTTGTAGGGATCCAGATTTTGCAGCTCTTTCAGAACATCAGCTGTCTGGACTTGGGTGAAGGAGAAGCAGGTGGGGGCTTGGGCAATTTGCTGTTGGCCGGGGTAGGGGTAGCCAGGTGGAAAGCATGGCCAGCCATAGAAAAATGGAAATAATCGACTTTATAGTGTCCCAAAACGTTTTGGAATTAGTGCTACAGGATGCAAATTTCTGTTTGAAAAAGCTAGCCTTAGCTTTCCTAACTGACTGAGTATTTTGGTTCCTGACTTCCCTGAAAAGTTGTGTATTGCATGGGCTATTCGTTTTTGTGCTGGTCAAGGGCAGTCAAGTCTGGGGTGAACCAAGGGCTATATCTGTTCTTAGTTCTACATTTTTGAATGGGGCATGCTTATTTAAGATAGTGAGGAAAGCACTTTTAAAGAACAACCAGGCACCCTCTACTGACTGGATGAGGTCAATATCCTCCCAGGATACCCGGTCCAGGTTGTTTAGAAATGCCTGCTCGCTGAAGTATTTTAGGGAGCGTTTGAAGGTCGAGGGGTGGTCGTTTGACTGCGGACCCATTACGCACGCACGCAGGCAATGAGGAAGTGATCACTGAGATCCTGATTGAAGACAGAAGAGGTGTATTTAGAGGGCAAGTTGAGATAATATCTATAAGGGTGCCCATGGTTACGGATTTAGGGTTGTACCTGGTAGATTCCTTGATAATTTGTGTGAGATTGATGGTATCTAGCTTAGACTGTAGGACGGCCGGGGTGTTAAGCAAGTCCCAATTTAGGTCACCTAACAGTACGAACTCCAAAGATAGATGGTGGGCAATCAATTCACATATGGTGTCCAGGGCACAGCTGGGGGCTGAAGGGGGTCTATAACAAGCGGCAACAGTGAGAGACTTGTTTCTGGAAGGTGGATTTTTAAAAGTAGAAGCTCGACTTGTTTGGGCACAGACCTGGATAGTATGACAGAACTCTGCAGGCTCTCTGCAGTAGATGGCAGTTCTATCTTGTTGGGGATGGAAATTTCAGGATTTTTGGTGGCGTTCCTAAGCCAGGATTGAGATACTGCTAGGACATCAGGTTTGGCAGAGTGTGCTAAAGCAGCGAACTTAGGGAGGAGTCTTCTAATGTCAACATGTATGAAAAAATGACTTTTACAGTTACAGAAGTCAACAAATGAGAGCGCCCGGGGAATGGGAGTGGTGCTGGGGGCTGCAGGGCCTGGGTTAAACTCTACATCACCAGAGGAACAGAGGAGGAGTAGGATAAGGGTACGGCTAAAGTCTAAAAGAACTGGTCATCAAGTGCATTTGGAACAGAGAGTAAAATAAACAGATTTATGGGCGCGGAGGAATAGATTCAAGGAATAATGTACAGACAAGGGTATGGTAGGATGTGAGTACAGTGAAGGTAAACCTAGGCATTGAGTGACGATGAAAGAGGTTTTGTCTCTAGAGGCACCAGTTAAGCCCGGTGAGGTCACTGCATGAATTGAGGATGGAACAAAAGGGCATATTGGACAGGGCTGGGAAATATGTGAAATAAGACCATAATCACTAACCAAAACAGCAATAGACAAGGCATTTTGACATTAGGGAGAGGCATGTGTTGCTGAGTGATCATAGGTTCTTAATGTTTTGTATACTCAGTGTAGATCAGTAGAATAGAGTGAAGTAGAATTCAGTACAGTACACAGACGAGCACACTAGAGTTAAGAACACTAATGTACTATACTGAACGATACTGTAGTGAACTCTAGTCTACTTACAGTGCTTTCAGAAAGTAGGCAGACACCTTGATTTTTTCCACATTTTATGTTACAGCCGTATTCTAAAATGTATTAATGTATACCCCATAATGACAAAACAAAAATTTGTTTTTAGAAATAAAAAACAGAAATATATCATTTACATAGGTTTTCAGACCCTTTACAGCTTTGGCACCAATTACAGCCTCGAGTCTTCTTGGGTATGACGCTACAAGCTTGGCACACCTGTGTTTGGGGAGTTTCTCCCATTCTTCTCTGCAGATCTTCTGAAGCTCAGTCAACTTGGATGGGGAGCGTTGCTGCACAGCTATTTTCAGATCTCTCCAGTGATGTTTGATCGGTTTTAAGTCCGGACTCTGGCTGGGCCTTTGAAGGACATTCAGAGAATTATCCCAAAGCCACTCCTGCATTGTCTTGGACGTGTGATTAGGGTCATTGTCATGTTGGAAGGTAATCCTTCGCCTCAGTCTGAGTTCCTTAGCGCTATGGAGCCATTTTTCTTCAAGAATCTCTCTGTACTTTGCTCCCTTCATCTTTGCCCTGATCCTGACCAGTCTTCTAGTCCCTACTGCTGAAAAACACCCTGCCACCACCATGTTTCCTCCAGATGCGACGCTTGGCATTCAGGCCAAAGAGTTGAATGTTGGTTTCATCAGAGCAGAGAATCTTATTTCTCATCGTCTGAGAGTCTTTAGGTGCATTTTGGCAAACTCCAAGCGTGCTGTCATTTTTACTGAGGAGTGGCTTCTGTCTGGCCATTTTACCATAAAGGCCTGATTGGTGGAGTGCTGCAAATATGGTTTTCCTTCTGGAAGTTTTTTAAAATCTCCCCAGAGGAACTCTGTAGCTCTGTCAGAGTGACCATTGGGTTCTTGGTCACCTCCCTGACCAAGGCCATTCTCCCCTGATTGCTCAGTTTGGCCAACTCTAGGTATTTGTGGTTCCAAACATCTTCCATTTAAGAATGAAGGCAACTGTGTTCTTGGGGACCTTCAATGGTGGAGAATTTTTTTCGTACCCTTCCCCAGATCTGTGCCTCGACACAATCCTGTCTCCGAGCTCTACGGACAATTCCTTCGGCCTCGTGGCTTGGTTTTGCTCTGACCTACATTTTCCAATGTGGGACCTTACAGTATAGAGACAGATGTGTGCATTTCCAATTCATGATCAATCAATTGAATTCACCACAGGTGGACTCCAATCAAGTTGTAGAAACATATAAATGATGATCAATGGAAACAGGATGCACCTGAACTCAATTTCGAGTCTCATAGCAAAGGGTCTGAATACTTATGTAAATAAGGTATTTAAAAAAAAATATATATATATATATTTGCAAACATTAAAAAAACTGTTTTCGCTCTGTCATTACTTGGTATTGTGTGTAGATTGCTGAGGATCCTTTTAAAATGTAATCCATTTTAGAATAAGAATACTCTGAAAGAGATCTGTTGACAAAATATCTAATGTGATTGGTCAAAAGACCAATTAGTGGAAAAAATAGTATAATTGGGCTGCCTAAACGCAGCCCATGAAGAAAATTACATTCCATAATTCTGAATTTCTGTGCAGTACTGTCACGTTCTGACCTTAGTTACTTTGTTATGTCTTTGTTTTAGTTTGGTCAGGGCATGAGTTGGGGTGGGTAGTATGTTATTTTTTCTATGTTGTGGTTATGTGTTAGGCCTGGTAAGGTTCTCAATCAGAGGCAGGTGTCGTTCGTTGTCTCTGATTGAGAATCATACTTAGGTAGCCTTTTCCCACCTGTGTTTTCTGGGTGATTATTTTCTGTTTTGTGCCTTCACCAGACAGGACTGTTTCGTTGTCGTTTCGTTCTTTCACTTCCTCTTCAGAGGAGGACAAATTATGTTACAGAATCACCCCCAACCAAGGACCAAGCAGCGTGGTATCGGGCAGCAACGATCTCCAGACTCATGGACATGGGAGGAGATTTTGGATGGAAAAGGACCCTGGGCACAGGCTGGGGAATATCGACGCCCCAAGGCAGAGCTGGAGGCAGCGAAAGCTGAGCGGCGGCGATATGAGGAGGCAGCACGGTAGCTTCGACAGGCACGAGAGGCAGCCCAAAAATGGGAAGGGCACACGGGGAGTGTGGCAGAGTTAGGTTTGAGACCTGAGCCCACTCCTCGTGCTCACCGGAAGAAGCGCAGTACTGGTCAGGCACCGTGTTATGCGGTCAAGCGCATGTTGTCGCCAGTACGCGCTTATAGCCCAGTGGGCTATAGGCCAGCCCACCGTAAGTGCCAAGCGAGAGTGGCAATCCAGCCAGGGCTTGTTGTGCCAGCCCAGAGTGTTTGGTCTCCGGTACGCCGTTTCGGCCCAGGGTATCCTGTGCCGGCTCTGTGTGCTGTGTCTCCGAGGCGCTGGGAGGGTGCAGTGCGTTCTATGCCTGCGTTCCGCCCGTGTCGGGCGAATGTGGGTATTGAGCCTAAGGGAGAGGTACAAGTGGTATTCACCAGATCTCCAGTTCTCACCCACAGCCCGGTTCAACCTGTGCCTGCACTCTGGATGGTCCGGGCTAAAATGTTGATCCAGCCGGGAGGAGTGGTGCCAAGGCTGCGCACCAGGGCTCCAGTGCTCCACCACAGCCCGGTCCATCCGGTGCCTCCTCCAAGCACCAGGCCTCCTGTAGGTCTCCCCAGCCTGGTGGGTCCTGTGGCAGCCCCACGCACCAGCCTGTCTCTCCGTCTCCTCCCTCCAGGTCCACCCGTCTGTCCTGAGCTGCCAGAGCCGCCCGTTTGTCCTGAGCTGCCAGAGCCGCCGTCTGTTCTGAGCTGCCAGAGCCGCCCGTCAGTCAGGAGCTGCCAGAGGCGCCCGTCAGTCAGGAGCTGCCAGAGCCGCCCTTCACTCCGGTGCTGCCGGAATCGCCCTTCACACCGGCGCTGTGGGGGATGCACTTCCCAAGGCGCCACTTAAGTGGGCCGAGACTATGGTGGAGTGGGGCCCACTTCCCGCGCCAGAGCCGCCACCGCGGACAGACGCCCACCCAGACCCTCCTATAGGCTCAGGTTTTGCGGCCGGAATCCGCACCTTTTGGGGGGGGAGTACTGTCACGTTCTGACCTTAGTTACTTTGTTATGTCTTTGTTTTAGTTTGGTTAGGGCGTGAGTTGGGGTGGGTAGTCTGTTCTTTTTTCTATGTTGTGGTTATGTGTTTGGCCTGGTATGGTTCTCAATCAGAAGCAGGTGTCGTTCGTTGTCTCTGAATGAGAATCATACTTAGGTAGCCTTTTCCCACCTGTGTTTTGTGGGTGATTATTTTCTATTTTGTGTCTTCACCTGACAGGACTGTTTCGTTGTCATTTCGTTCTTTCACTTTGTTGTTTTGTTATTCAGTGTTCAGTGGATTTATTAAATATTAACATGGACACATACCACGTTGCGCATTGGTCCGATCTGGACTATTCCTCGTCAGAGGAGGACGAAAAACGTTACAAGTACAGATCAAGGCCCAATGATGAACTTATGTTACCGCAATTCTGTTACCAGGTGTAAACGTTCAATAACCAAAATAGATTTTTTTACCAACTCAAGGTGTCACGTCATAGCTGACAGTCCATTCTTTCTGCAGACATCTTTGAATCTTAATTCAGAGCAGATATTTAACAGTTTGGGAAAATGTGGTCACAAAAACTGAGGGAGATTTAATAAAAGTCTGTTACCAAATTTTGCATCTGCACAGTTATTCCACTAAATGTTTTTGTAAAATGTTCTGTGTAAATGGTTAAATGTATTCCTTTTGCATGGAGTTGTATGGTTTGTTCAACTTTGAGTCTGAGCACAATTCTGTTACCGTGAAATTGCCCTACTTTACGTTTAGTCGTGAACACCAAGTGAGTGCTTCCTATTATAGTCATGATGAGGTTGAGATAGTTTCCCGATGTGCATAATCAAGGCTATCAAGGCCTTCAATCAGCATGATGACTATCTTTGCTTGTGTTAGCCGTAGTCATGTCTCCACTGAAGAATGAGGGGTCCTAGTGCTGCAGGTAATTTCTCAAGGCCCTTCATAAAATCTTCCACCGTTACTAATCCTCCGGCCTGGAGTGCAATAACACTCATTATTGCTCAATAACCCAGAGGCAATGTCCAACATCGAGCGTTTGGACCCCGTCACCTCCAGGCCACTAGCAAAGGGAGCACATTGCACCCCCAACCACTCACCTCTGCTTTTAAAACCACACGACTGTGCCTGACGAGTCAGCCAAGAGACAAAATCATGACCCGTGATTATTTGATACTGTGAATGGATTACACATTCTCCAGTCCCGGAGGACTGGAATATTTTCAATAGATGAAAGGATGTGCCCAAGCTGTGTACCATATATGAGCCTCTTCAATCTCCAGTAAGAATGTTAGGTTCTTTCGTCTTTAGGGGACAATAAAAGCATGGAATCTCTTGTCAGTAGCTAGTGTAAAAATGGGCAGTAGTCTCATGCAGTACCTTTTTAATGTAATTCTTACCTAAAGTGCAATGCACATTCTACATTATGGAAACACATAAGGCCAACCAAAAATAATAATAAGAGACTTGCTTGGGCCAAGAAACATGAGCAATGGACATTAAACCGGTGGAAATTTGTTCTTTGGTCTGGAGTCCAAATGAGAGATTTTTGTTACCAACCTCTGTATCTTTGTGAGACGCAGTGTGGGTGAACGGATGATCGCTGCACAATTAACCAGCATGTCTACCACAGCATTCCGCAGCGATACGGCACCCCATCTGGTTTGGGCTTAGTGGGACAATGACCCAACACTCCTCCAGGCTGTGTAAGGGCTATTTTACCAAGAAAGAGTGGGATGGAGTGCTGCATCAGATGAGCTGGCCTCCACAATCACCCGACCTCAACCCAATTGAGATATTTGGGATTCCTTAGTGAAGGAAAAGCAACCAACAAGTGCTTAGCATATGTGTGAACTCCTCCAAGACTGTTGGAAAAGCATTCCAGGTGATGCTGGTTGAGAGGATGCCAAAAGTGTGCAAAGCTATCATCAAGGCAAAGGGGGGCTATTTGAAGAATCTCAAACATAAAATATATTTTGATTTGTTTGACACTTTTTTGGTTACTACATGATTCCATATGTGTTATTTCATAGTTTTGATGTATTCACTATTATTAGAAAATAGTAATAAAAAATAAATACATTTGAATAAGTACTGTAGGTGTTCTAAAACCTTTGACCGGTAGTGTATTTTATTAAAATATGCCAGTGAGGCAATATGTCTTCAAATATGCACATATTTGCAAATCCATTTTTCTGGACACTGGATGAAGTTCAGCCTAAATATGTAGTGAGCTTTAAAATTATTGATGTATGTCCATTTTAAAGTGGCTAAAATTAATTCACATGTCAATGACAGTAGTATGATAAACTAAATAAAATACACATTTTCATCAATTTTTTTACATTTTTATATTTTGAAAATACTAATATTAATGGACAAACATACCAACAAATCGTAAAAATGTCAGTATAGCCTGTAGTGCCTGGCCTTAAATCTGAAAAGATAGATCTGACAATATCTCCAGGCTTATAGAATGAATTGAGACATTAAAGGTGAGAAGACAAAATGTATATTTCTCGAATGTGAAAAGGTGCTTTAGTGTGAAGGAAAAGAAAGTGCCATTAATGCTTTACATTATGTCAACACTCATCAAACGACCATTGACACATGAGTCCTTTGGATATACATAACCCCTTTCAAAACCAAAAAATGAAACCTGCTTTAATTTCCAAATATCCTGAGAGAGAAAGCCTGAAGAGGTTCTAAGCCTCATCGTCGGTAGTTGTTAATAAACCCTTCGTGTATCACCTCAAATAGGTTGGGAATGAGGCAATGGTGCACCAAGCATAAGACACTGAGTTCCACATCAGGCAAATGTGTTGTCATGCTAAGCATCTCTCTCAGCTGTCAATGAAACCCATTGATTTGTGTGTGTATGTGTTTGTGTTTCCAATCGGGGATTTGAGAAACAGAAACAGAACTACCAACCCCACTCACCGTGGACATTCCCAACAAACCACACTTTGTGAAGACTATCAATTAACATAATTTTTAAGAACTAGAAGTGAAATAGGCCTCAGAGGGGAGAGGGAACCCAACAACTCCTTCACAGCTTGGCTACTTATACACACAAATTAATACTTTGTGAATAATTGACATGCAATGAGGTTGGTGGCTGGGTAAGCACTGGCTATTATCAAAGCCAGATTTATATAGGCTATTAACCAAAATTGACAAACAATTTTCACTAAATGTAAATAACCAATGTAGCCAAGATACACAAGAGATAGCCTCTGATGGCGGCATATTTCATATCATCTGACAAAATGACACACTGCTCAACTCATCTCAGCCATAGAACGATGTAGTACCAACAGTTACAACGTATAGGTGGCACTAAAGTACCAATATATGGAAAATTTAATCAGAATAATTGGCAACAAATTCCACAGACTTTCACAATGTATTTACAATTATTCTAATGCTCAGCATGCTCAAACACGCACACACACACACAATACTATTATTATGTGAAATATTATTATACACAAATAAATGTCCATATCAACAATCGAAATGACCGGAAAATGCAGTTCAAAACATAAAAAGTGGCTCATTAAAACACAATTCTAGCTTGATAAATCAATATCTATATTCTCATGATTCAACAGTAACCTAACCTGTAAATTGCAAAGCAAAATGCATTTAAATCTAGAATTCTTATTTGATACAATAACCGCCTCCGTTTTGGTAAAAATATGAGGGATGGGCCTGGAGACATGCAACCGCTCTCAAATTCGTAGACAGAGCTATGGATGCAAGGACTGCCCATTCATGATATCAAAATTATAGTTTTAACCATGTTTTGAATCTATACAGTTTTTGTTATATTTAAATTGTTTACAAACATTGGAGTAAAACAAGCTTATACTTTGGTTCTGATGGGGTACAAAAGTTGAACTAAGCTCATGAGGCTTTTATAACTTATATCCTTCAAGAAATAATGGGGATACAGTGCATTCGGAAAATATTCAGACCCCTTGACTTACCACATTTTGTTATGTTGCAGCCGTATTCTAAAATGTATTAAAGATTTTTTCCCCTTCATCAATCTACATACAATACTCCATGATGACAAGGCAAAAACAGGTTTTTAGAAATGTTTGCAAATGTATAACATTTTTTAAAACAGATATACATATTTAAATAAGTATTCAGACCCTTTGCTATGAGCCTTGAACTTTAGCTCAGGTGCAGCCTGTTTCCATTGATCATCCTTGAGATGTTTCTACAACTTGATTGGTGTCCACCTGTGGTAAATTCAATTGATTGGACATGATTTGGAAAGGCACACACCGGTCTATATAAGGTCCCACTGTTGACACTATGTCAGAGCAAAACCAAGCCATGAAGTCGAAGGAACTATCCGTAGAGCTCAGGACAGAGCCCAAACATCTCGAGAGACCTGAATATAGTTGTGCAGCAAAGCTCCCCATCCAACCTGACAGAATGTTCTTGTGCCTGTCTCCACCCCCCACCAGGTGTCTCCCATTTGATCCTATTACCCCCTGTGTATTTATACCAGTCGTTTCTGTTTGTCTGTTGCCAGTTCGTCTTGTCAAGCCAACCAGCATGTTTTTCTAGTCCTCCTGGTTACAGGTTTTCAGAGACCTTTTCTTGCTGAACTGAGCCGGCCTGCCCAACCTCGAGCCTGCCTGCCATCCTGTACCCATCTGACTCTGACCTGGTTTATGAACTTCTGCCTGTCCTTTGCCTGCCCCTTGTCTAGTAATAAATATCAGACTCAAACCATCTGCCTGCTGTGTCTGCATTTGGGTCTCGTCCTGTGTCTTTATACACTCAGGAACATTCACTACCCTCTTGGTAAGCAAGTCCAGTGTGTATTTGGCATTATGTTTTAAGTTATTGTCCTACTGATCTCCCAGTCTCAAAACACCAGTCTAAACGTCAACAGTGAAGAAGCTAATCGGGGATGCTGGCCTAGGCAGAGCTCCTCTGTCCAGTGTCTGTTCTTTTGCCCATCTTAATCTTTTAATCAACTCTTCCTAGAAGGCCAGCATCCCGGAGTCGCCTCTTCACTGTTGACGTTGAGACTGGTGTTTTGTGGGTACAATTTAATCAAGCTGATTTGGTGAGGTCATGTTGTTCTTCACATTAGCGTCTCTAGCAAACACACTAGATCAAAAAGTTTGTCACGTGCACAGGATATAGAAAGTGTAAAAGTTTAAGGGAAAAGGTTACTCTCATAGTGGAGGCTTTTGTTTAGACATGTATAGTTGAAGACAGAGGTTTACATACACTTAGGTTGGATGACTAAAACTCGTTTTTCAACCACTCCACAAATTTCTTGTTAACCAACTATAGTTTGGGCAAATCGGTTAGAACATCTACTTCATGCATGACACAAGTAATTTTTCCAACAATTGTTAACAGACAGATTATTTCACTTAAAATTCACTATCACAATTCCATTGGGTCATATGTTTACATACGCTAAGTTGACTGTGAAAGAACGAAACGAAACAGTCCTGTACGGTGAATACACAAAACAGAAAACAATCACCCACAACTCAAGGGTGAAAACAGGCTGCCTAAGTATGGTTCTCAATCAGGGACAACGATTGACAGCTGCCTCTGATTGAGAACCATATCCGGCCAAACACAGAAATATAATAAATCATAGAAAAAATAACATTAAGACTGCCCACCCAACTCACGCCCTGACCATACTAAAACAAAGACATCACAAAGGAACTAAGGTCAGAACGTGACAGTAATCCACCCCCCCCCCCCCCCAAAGGTGCGGACTCCGGCCGCAATACCTGAACATATAGGGAGGGTCTGGCCGCGGGACGTGGACCCCACCCCACCATGGTCTTTGCCCGCTTCCTTACCCGCCTCCGTGGCGCCTTTAGAGCGGCGACCCTCGCCGCTGACCTCGGACTGGGGACCCTAGCAGAGGGCCTCGAATGGACGGGACATTCTGGCAGCGCCGGACAGGCGGGAGACTCCGGCAGCGCCGGAGTGAAGAAGGATTCCGGCAGCGCCGGAGTGAAGGGCGGTTCGTTGTGCTATTGGAAGGTGACACTTCATCCCAGTCTGAGGTCTTGAGCGCTCTGGAGCAGGTTTTCATCAAGGATCTCTCTGTACTTTGCTCTGTTCATCTTTCCCTCAATCCTGACTAGTCTCCCAGTCCCTGCTGCTGAAAAACATCCCCACAGCATGATGCTGCCACCCATGCTTCACTGTAGGGATGGTATTGGCCAGGTGATTAGCCGTGCCTGTTTCCTCCAGACGTGACGCTTGGTATTCAGGCCAAAGAGTTCAATCTTGGTTTCATCAGACCAGAGGATCTTGTTTCTCATGGTCTGAGAGTCCATTAGGTGCCTTTTGGCAAACTCCAAGCGAGCTGGGGAATGGCTTCCGTCTGGCCACTCTACCATAACGGCCTGATTGGTGGAGTGCTGCAGAGATGTGTGTCCTTCTGGAAGTTTCTCCCATCTCCCCAGAGGAACTCTGGAGCTCTGTCAGAGTGCCCATCTGGTTTTTGGTCACTTCCCTGACCATGGCCCTTCTCCCCTGATTGCTCAGTTTGGCCGGGCGGCCAGCTCTAGGATGAGTCTTGGTGGTTCCAAACTTCTTCCATTTAAGAATGATGGAGGCCACGGTGTTCTTGGGGACCTTCAATATTTCAGAATGTTTTACGTACCCTTTCCTAGATCTGTGTCTCGACAAAATACTGTCTCGGAGCTCTACAGGCAATTCCTTCAAACTCAAGGTTTGCTTTTTGCTCTGACATGCATTGTCAACTGTGAGACCTAATATAGACAGGTGTGTGCCTTTCCAAATCATGTCTAATCAATTGCATTTACCAATTTCGAGTCTTATAGCAAATGGTCTGAATACTTATATAAATAAAAAAAAAAATGTATATATACATTTGCAAAAATGTCTAAACCTGTTTTCACTTTGTCATTATAGGGTATTGTGTGTAGATTGCAGAGAAGCCACCGTGCTTCTACAACTGCATTGCTTGCTGTTTGGGGTTTTGGGCTGGGTTTCTCTTCAGTACTTTGACATCAGCTGATGTAAGAAGGGCTTTATAAATACATTTTATTGAACATTTTATTGATTGGGATTTTATTTAATACATTTTAGAATAAGGCTGTAACCTAACAAAATGTGGAAAAGGGGAATGCACTTTACGAGATGAGATTCCTATTTTGTCAAAATGAAGTCGAAGAACCAATCATCATGTCACCAGACTAAGACCCTTGAAATGTGTTGGAAAGCAGCATCAAGCCCATTACTGTTTACTTTCATCACCTTATAAAGTTAAATCGTAAATCGTGTTTTTGTCATTTTTACCCCCAATTTCGTGATTACGATCTTGTTTCATCGCTGCAACTCCCCAACGAGCTCGGGAGAGGAGAAGGTCGAGTCATGTGTCCTCTGAAACTTAACACGCCAAACCACGCTTCTTAACAGCTGCTCGCTTTACCCAGAAGCAAGCCAGACCAATGTGTAGGAGGAAAAATCGTTCAACTGGTGACCGAGGTCTGCCTGCAGGCGCCTGGCCCGCCACAAGAAGTCACTAGAGCGCGATGAATCAAGTAAAGTTGGTGCTGTGAAAACGAAATTCCATAAGTGCTGAGAAAATCAAAACAAAGTGTATATTTTAACAGCATCTATCAGAAAAGTACATTCTCAGTAATTAAATACATTTGATGATTTGTCATTCCTGATTTGGCATGCCATTTTTCTTATATTAATTAACTTCAGCTATGTTGTTACAGCAGTGATTTCTGAAACAATATAAAAATGTACAGACTGCTTGGTCAATTAGTCAAAAAAGTAGTTCATGCTACAGGCAAGTGTGCACACACACTGAAGATAAAGAAGCATGGTTCATGTAACTCTTAAAGACTATGTGAACTAGAGCGGGAGGGTTGGGGTGGGGGATGTGTTCAGTAATATGGTGTCGTAGCTCAGTTTAGTATTAAATACTGTTCCTTTTAAGAAAGAATCAGGCACGTTGTGTGTAAACAGAGCTGTAAGAATTGGATGAGTGAGATTTGTACAAGTTGTTAACATGTTGATCTGTTGAGACTCACACTATAGAAGCAGGCTCGTGCAAGTCTACTTACTTACTTCCACATTATCACTAGCCTCCACCCCTTGATACAGAAAGGCCTGCTCCTCTCCGGGCTGACAGCAGGACCCAGCGTTGATGAGTGATTTATGGTGGTAATCATTAGCAGGAGAGAGGGAGGATGGAGGATGTGGAGAGCTGCTCCGCACTGCTTGATCGAGTGTGTCTGGAAATGGACGCCTGTTCTGCGTTGAGCACTGAGATTTTATCAGCGTGTCCCCTCTGCCAAGCCTGGGCCCCTGAGCAACGAGCTAAACCTGCAGGTGTCTGATGGAGGTGATTAGAGAAAAGGACAGTACTGGAGAGTATGACATAGATGTGAAGAGGTGTTTCTGTCATTTAATGTGTATTATGAAATGTTTTTAAAATCAGTAATACCAAGTAACACACACAACATTCTGTACATGCATGCGCACACATAAGTACACACACACACACACTCGGATGAGATGGATTTGAAGAGGTTTTGATTTGCAGTGTTATTAAATAGATCATTCTACTAAAATTGTGACTTTTTGACCAGCTATTTTTATATAACTCTTATTTAAAAAAAAATTGAACTTATAAAATAGTGTCGTGTCTTTAGTATATATGTGAAGACTTATTTTACCAAATCAATTCTCTGTGTAATTATTATTATGTGATTAAACTAATCATGTAAACTTTAATTAACTAGGATGTCAGGGCACCATGGAAAAATGTTTATGGAGTCTCTATTTCCCGAATCGACTCTTGAGATATTTTCATATCTTTTCAATAAGTCTTCCATTAATGATTATTAATTGTTACCTCCTTAGTCTCATTCCAAACGTCGTAAAATGATTGGTTATCTGCACGAACACCCTAGTTTCATAATGAATCAGCAATATACAAATTGGCTTAATTATTTATTTACTAACTAACTAACTAATCACAGAAATACATAACAAACGAACAGTAAATATTGGTTACTAACAATGATAGAAATGTCCCTAGTGGGCTAAGCCAATGTGATGGCTTGGTAGACAAAAGGAAAGGGGTGGGGATTGGGACTGAGAAAGAGAAAAAGCGGGAAAGACTAAATGGATTCACTACACAGTCTATAATTATATTAATTGAAATGCTAATCCTTTGTACATGAATGGCCGCTCATTCAAGAATAATTGCAAATTATATATTTACGCCCGTATGTCGTTGTTGTCTTCTCTGTTCGAATCATCGATCGTCCTGTAGGGTTCATCAGAGTCTCTGGTTAACTTTCCCAGAAGTCACAATGTCTTTCGTGGTTGGAATGGAGTACCATTCGGAAATGTTTTCATAGAATGAATGCTTCGGCAGTTGTCGGTATTCTCTTTCTAGACTTTCTAGCTCCAGACTAGTAATTATACGTCTAAGATTTGCTCTTATTCTGTAGTGATCAATAGTCTCAGAGTTTAACCATTTCCAGCCGTGTAGCCAATGCTCCACGTGGTATGGTTTTGTCCTTTGGTAGAGTTGTATTGCCAACTATTTCAACATGTCACATCAACTACATGTTTTATAGTCTTCGACCATTTGCAACTTTAGCTTACACCGTGGTTTGAGTGGTCTGGTGTGAATTTCATCAGGAGTGGTTTTTATACATTTCAGTAGAAAAAGGCGGTTCCATGACACCGACGTAATGTCTATGCTCATGTAGCGTGGCCACTGACTAGTTAATCTTTATATGAAAATCCATAATCTCATTTAGAAGGTTAACATCACATCTTTCACAAATAGTTTAATGTTTAACCACATACAGCGGGGAGAACAAGTATTTGATACACTGCCGATTTTGCAGTTTTTCCTACTTACAAATCATGTAGAGGTCTCTAATTTTTATCATAGGTACACTTCAACTGTGAGAGACGGAATCTAAAACAAAAATCCAGAAAATACAATTGTATGATTTTCAAGTAATTAATTTGCATGACATAAGTATTTGATCACCTACCAACCTGTAAGAATTCCGTCTCTCACAGACCTGTTAGTTTTTCTTTAAGAAGCCCTCCTGTTCTCCACTCATTACCTGTATTAACTGCACCTGTTTGAACTCGTTACCTGTATAAAAGACACCTGTCCACACACTCAATCAAACAGACTACAACCTCTCCACAAATGCCAAGACCAGAGAGCTGTGTAAGGACATCAGGGATAAAATTGTAGACCTGCAGAAGGCTGGGATGGGCTACAGGACAATAGGCAAGCAGCTTGGTAAGAAGGCAACATCTGTTGGCGCAATTATTAGAAAATGGAAGAGGTTCAAGATGACAGTCAATCCTCGGTCTGGGGCTCCATGCAAGATCTCACTTCGTGGGGCTTCAATGATCATGAGGAAGGTGAGGGATCAGACCAGAACTACACAGCAGGAACTGGTCAATGACCTGAAGAGAGCTGGGACCACAGTCTCAAAGAAAACCATTAGTAACACACTACGCCGTCATGGAATAAAATCCTGCAGCGTACGCAAGGTCCCCCTGCTCAAGCCAGCGCATGTCCAGGCCTGTCTGAAGTTTGCCAATGACCATCTGGATGATCCAGGGGAGGAATGGGAGAAGGTCATGTGGTCTGATGAGACATAAATAGAGCTTTTTGGTCTAAACTCCACTCGCCGTGCTTGGAGGAAGAAGAAGGATGAGTACAACCCCAAGAACACCATCCCAACCGTGAAGCATGGAGGTGGAAACATTATTTGGGGATGCTTTTCTGCAAAGGGGACAGGACGACTGCACCGAATTGAGGGAAAGATGAATGGGGCCATGTATCGCGAGATCTTGGCCAACAACCTCCTTCCTTCAGTAAGAGCATTGAAGATGGGTCGTGGCTGGGTCTTCCAGCATGACACTGACCCGAAACACACAGCCAGGGCAACTAAGGAGTGGCTCCGTAAGAAGCATCTCAAGGTCCTGGAGTGGCCTAGCCAGTCTACAGACCTGAACCCAATAGAAAATATTTGGAGGGACCTGAAAGTCTGTATTGCCCAACCTGAAGGATCTGGAGAAGGTCTGTATGGAGGAGTGGGCCAAAATCCCTGCTGCAGTGTGTGCAAACCTGGTCAAGAACTACAGGAAAGATATGATCTCTGTCATTGCAAACAAACGTTTCTGTACCAAATATTAAGTTCTGATTTTCTGATGTATCAAATACTTATGTCATGCAATAAAAAGCAAATGATTTACTTAAAAATCATACAATGTGATTTTCTGGATTTTTGTTTTAGATTCCGTCTCTCACAGTTGAAGTGTACCTATGATAAAAATTACAGACCTCTACATGCTTTGTAAGTATGAAAACTTGCAAAATCGGGAGTGATTTAAATACTTGTTCTCCCACTGTACGCTTCACAATATTTAGATGTAAACCTGACAGCTGGGAAATGTACGCTTTAAGAGATATCATCGTTTTTTTCCTGTCCTTCATGAGATCACCAAATGAAACACACTCATCATAACTGTCCCTTAAGTATCCACAGACCATTCCCACATCCTCAAAGGTGGAAATATTGTTAAGTTCTCCCATTTTGGGGATTTAGGAGTTTGGCCAAGAGAGGTACTTTGTTCTCTCAGACTCTGTCAATAGTGCATGGCAGTTTCTACCAGATATTTACTACCTGTTGAAAAGTCATAAAACTGGAGAGAAAGGGAGAGAGAGGGCGGGTTATCATCCTCCTCCCAGGGCACGTCAAGACAATAGTAACCCCAGAACAATGTAAATTCAAATAAAGGACAGCTTAAAGCATTTTAATATTTTTACTACATTAAATAAATGTAAAAAATGCTTGTGTTGACTTTTTGTCAAATAACCTTTGATCTAGTAAGAAGCTGGCAAGGATGTTACCTTTTTTTTAAATAGTGTTTTCTATAATGGGGTAACATCAGTGACATGTAATTGAGGGACATATATTCCCTGTAAATTCTTTCTAATATTTCAAAAAATATATAAACATTTCACCTGTATTATGACATTTACAGCTATCATTTATTTCATCACATTCCCTGTGGTTCAGAAGTTTACATAGACTCAATTAGTATTTGGTAGCATTGCCTTTAAATTGTTTAACTTGGGTCAAATGCTTCCGGTAGTCTTCCACAAGCTTCCCACAAATAGTTGGGTGAATTTTGGCCCATTCCTCCTGACAGAGCTGGTGTAACTGAGTCAGGTTTGTAGGATCCTTGCTCGCACACGCTTTTTCAGTTCTGCCCACAAATGTTCTTTAGGATTGAGTTCAGGGCTTTGTGATGGCCACTCCAATACCTTGACTTGGTTGTCCTTAACCTTGTTGGGATAGGGGGCAGCATTTTCACTTTTGGATGAATAGCATGTCCAGAGTGAATTGCCTCCTACTCTGTCCCAGATGCTAATATATGAATATTAGTATTAGTATTGGATAGAAAACACTCTGAATTTTCTAAAACTGGTTGAATGATGTCTGTGTGTATAACAGAACTCATATGGCAGGCGAACAGGAAGTGGGACATCTGAGGTTTGTAGTTTTTCAAAGCTTGGCCTACAGAATACACAGTGGGATGTGGATTGCACTTCCTACGGCTTCCAATAGATGCCAACCGTCTTTAGAAACTGGTTTGAGGATTCTACTATAAAGGAGGGGCTCATGACACCTATTTGAGTCAGTGGTCTGGCATAGTGCCTTGGTCTCATGACGCACGCTTTCGACAAAGTTACCTCTCATTACAGTGCTTTTCTTCAGACATAGGAATTCTCCGGTTGGAACATTATTGATGTTTTATGTTACTGCCCCTTGGTGACAGGGGGCAGTATTTTCACGTCCGGATGAAATGCATGCCCAAATTCAACTGCCTGCTACTCATCCCCAGAAGATAAGATATGCATATTGTTAGTAGATTTGGATAGAAAACACTCTGAAGTTTATAAAACTGTTTGAATCATGTCTGTGAGTATAACATAACTTATTTAGCAGGCGAAACCCCGAGGACAAACCGTTTTTGTGTGTGTTTTTTTTGAGGTCACTCTTTTTTCAGTGGGTTTTCATTGGGAATCCAGATTTCTAAGGCACCTTCTTGCAGTTCCTATCGCTTCCACTGGATGTCAAAGGTTATTATTTTGTGTAATGAAGAAGTATGGCCAATTTGAACCAGGGTCACTAGAAGTGTACTGTTAGAGGCGAGCGACCAGAAAGCATGCTTCAGTTTGTTTTCTTCCTGTATTGAACACAGATCACCCGTCTTCAATTTGATTGATTATTTACGTTAAAAAAAATAACTAAAGTTGTATTACAAAAGTAGTTTGAAATGTTTTGGCAAAGTTTACAGGTAACTTTTGAGATATTTTGTAGTCACGTGAGCAAGTTGGGGCGGCAGGGAAGCCTAGTGGTTAGAGCGTTGGACTAGTAACCAGAAGGTTGCAAGTTCAAATCCCCAAGCTGACAAGGTACAAATCTGTTGTTCTGCCCCTGGACGGGCAGTTAACCCACTGTTCCTAGGCCGTCATTGAAAATAAGAATTTGTTCTTAACTGACTTGCCTAGTTAAATAAAGGCAAAAAAAAAAAAACAGTGTTTTTCTGGATCAAACGCGCGAAATAAATGGACATTTTGGATATATATCGACAGAATTAATCGAACAAAAGGACCATTGGTGATGTTTATGGGACATATTGGAGTGCCAACAAAAGAAGCTCGTCAAAGGTAAGGCATGAATTATAGGTGTATATCTGCGTTTTGTGTCGCGCCTTCAGGGTTGAAATATGCTTTCTCTCTTTGTTTACTATCGTGCTATCCTCAGATAATAGCATCGTTTGCTTTCGCCGAAAAGCCTTTTTGAAATCTGCCATGTTGTCTGGATTCACAACAAGTGTATATTTAATTTGCTATCTTGCATGTGTGATTAAATGAAAGTTTGATTTTAATAGTAATTTGTTTGAATTTGACGCTCTGCATTTTCCCTGGCTTTTGGCCAGGTAGGACGCTAGCATCCCACATATCCCAGAGAGGTTAAAACTTCTTCGGGATCTGTGTCCCTTCCACAGGACGGTTGAGCTAACGTAGGCTAATGCAATTAGCATGAGGTTGTAATTAACAAAAATATTTCACAGGACATCTGATATTGGCAGAAAGCTTGAATTCTTGTTAATCTAACTGCACTGTCCAATTTACACTAGCTATTACAGTGATAGAATACCATGCTATTGTTTGAGGAGAGTGCACAATTTTGAACATGAAAAGTTATTCATAAACTAATTAGGCACATTTGGGCAGTCTTGATACAAGATTTTGAACACAAATTCAATGGTTCATTGGATCAGTCTAAAACGTTGCACATACACTGATGCCATCTAGTGGCCAAAATCTAAATTGCACCTGGGTAGGAATAATACATTATGGCCTTTCTCTTGCATTTCAAAGATGATGGTACAATTTTTTTTTAAAGAATGGTTGTTTTTTTCCTTTGTATTATCTTCTACCAGATCTATTGTGATATATTCTACTACATTCCTTTCACATTTCCATAAACTTCAAAGTGTTTCATTTAAAATGGTACCAAGAATATGCATATCCTTGTTTTGAGATTATTGGAAAATAAGACTAAAGGTGAGGACACCACAGTTCATCAGACACAAGACTGAATCCAAACATACCACTGTTGCATTTTACATTTACTGTACAATTCACCACATTTCTTGATAACAAAATCTGAAAATACTCTGGATACATTCAGTAACAATAAAATTATTGGAAACTAACTCTCCCAAGTGTACACAGTTCATAAGTAATTTCAATGCACTTATGACTATGAAGAGTCTTCAACTTGCTACGCTAGCTAGCTACTGTTACACAAATGATTGTGTTCCTATGGTTGAGAAGCATATTTTGAAAATCTGAGATGACAGTGTTGTTAACAAAAGGCTAAGCTTGAGAGCTAGCATATTTATTTCATTTCATTTGCGATTTTCATGAATAGTTAACGTTGCGTAATGGTAATGAGCTTGAGTCTGTATTCACGATACCGGATCTGGGATGGGTAGATCAGAGAGGTTAATGCGAGTGTAGCGAAATGCTTGTGCTTCTAGTTCCGACAGTGCAGTAATAACCAACAAGTAATTTAACCTAACAATTCCAAAACTACTACCTTATACTTTATGAAAAAAAAAAAAAAGTAAAATACACACAAGTGTATAGGGATAAAGAATATGTACATAAAGATATATGAATGAGTGATGGTACAGAACGGCATAGGCAAGATGCAGTATATGGTATCGAGTACAGTATATACACTGCTCAAAAAATAAAGGGAACACTTAAACAACACAATGTAACTCCAAGTCAATCACACTTCTGTGAAATAAAACTGTCCACTTAGGAAGCAACACTGATTGACAATACATTTTGCATGCTGTTGTGCAAATGGAATAGACAACAGGTGGAAATTATAGGCAATTAGCAAGACACCCCCAATAAAGGAGTGGTTCTGCAGGTGGTGACCACAGACCACTTCTCAGTTCCTATGCTTCCTGGCTGATGTTTTGGTCACATTTGAATGCTGGCGGTGCTTTCACTCTAGTGGTAGCATGAGACGGAGTCTACAACCCACACAAGTGGCTCAGGTAGTGCAGCTCATCCAGGATGGCACATCAATGCGAGCTGTTGCAAGGTTTGCTGTGTCTGTCAGCGTAGTGTCCAGAGCATGGAGGCGCTACCAGGAGACAGGCCAGTACATCAGGAGGCTGTAGGAGGGCAACAACCCAGCAGCAGGACCGCTACCTCCGCCTTTGTGCAAGGTGGAGCAGGATGAGCACTGGCAGAGCCCTGCAAAATGACCTCCAGCAGGTGACAAATGTGCATGTGTCTGCTCAAACGGTCAGAAACAGACTCCATGAGGGTGGTATGAGGGCCTGACGTCCACAGGTGGGGGTTGTGCTTTACAGCCCAACACCGTGCAGTACGTTTGGCATTTGCCAGAGAACACCAAGATTGGAAAATTCACCACTGGCCCCTGTGCTCTTCACAGATGAAAGCAGGTTCACACTGACCACATGTGACAGAGTCTGGAGACGCCGTGGGGAACGTTCTGCTGCCTGCAACATCCTCCAGCATGACCGGTTTGGCGGTGGGTCAGTCATGGTGTGGGGTGGCATTTCTTTGGGGGGCCTCACAGCCCTCCATGTGCTCGCCAGAGGTAGCCTGACTGCCATTAGGTACCGAGATGAGATCCTCAGACCCCTTGTGAGACCATATGCTGGTGCGGTTGGCCCTGGGTTCCTCCTAATGCAATACAATGCTAGACCTCATGTGGCTGGAGTGTGTCAGCAGTTCCTGCAAGAGGAAGGCATTGATGCTATGGACTGGCCCGCCCGTTCCCCAGACCTGAATCCAATTGAGCACATCTGGGACATCATGACATTGTCTTGCTCCATCCACCAACGCCACGTTGCACCACATACTGTCCAGGAGTTGGCGGATGCTTTAGTCCAGGTCTGGGAGGAGATCCCTCAGGTGACCATCCGCCACCTCATCAGGAGCATGCCCAGGCATTGTAGGGAGGTCATACAGGCAAGTGGAGGCCACACACACTACTGAGCCTCATTTGAGCCTTTGACTTGTTTTAAGGACATTACATCAAAGTTGGATCAGCCTGTAGTGTGGTTTTCCACTTTAATTTTGTGTGACTACAAATCCAGACCTCCATGGGTTGATACATTTCAATTCCATTGATAATTTTTGTGTGATTTTGTTGTCAGCACATTCAACTATGTAACGAAAAAAGTATTTAACAAGAATATTTCATTCATTCAGATCTAGGATGTGTTATTTTAGTGTTCCCTTTATTTTTTTGAGCAGTGTCCATATGAGATGAGTAATGTAGGGTATGTAAACATTATATTAAGTAGCATTGTTTAAAGTGGCTAGTGATATATTTTACATCAATTTCCATCAATTCCCATTATTAAAGTGGCTGGAGTTGAGTCAGTGTGTTGGAAACTTTCTCCGGTGAGATACTGTACATTCAGCCTCATGCGAATTGAAGGAAATTATGAAACACATTGTTGGGGGAAGCCTGGCTTCCCTTGGCATCCATGAATACACTCCATTTGTAGGAGACACTATCCCCAACACTGCAAAAACCCAGCACTTTGGGGATTTCACTGTAGTGGACAAGTCAGATTGACTGAGGGGAAATATTAAAGGTTAATGCATGAGCTGACCTGTGTGCAGTTGTGACTAAACCGTAGTTATATTTATTGATGTAAACATTCACATTGACACGGGGGGGGGGGATCTTCAAGGAACAGAAGCTCCGGGCATATCTAACTGTCTTTCCTTTAGCGGCTATCAGACAAGAAGCAAACCACACTGTGCCTTTAAGACCCTCAGACCCTTGTTTGGTGATGTCAACAAACAAATGTCTCTAGAGTGAAATGATATGTAAAGCATTATTGCACCTTGCTTTGCTATTATAGGATGGAAATCTGTACCATATACTGAGCAAAAATATTAATGCAACATGCAACAATTAACAATGTTATTCAGTTGCAGTTCATATAAGGAAATCAGTCAATTGAAATAAACACTTTACATGTTGTGCTTCTATTTTTGTTCATCATAGCTGTGGACTCTGATTCTTTGATCATTTGGGTGATTGATTTCTTGCCTCTGCTCTGTGGTAATTATACTGGCCTTTGGCAATGTTGCTAGTGCACATATTAAAAACAGAAAGGAAGAGTTTATTTGGGGTTATTATGATCCCAATTAACTACTAGGAGTTTATGACGCACCTGCAAAGATGAATGGCCAATAGTAACAGAAAGAGGAGCAAGGTATGTATTTACCCTTTTCTAGAGAATCTAAGCTACTTTATCACGCCCACGTAGCATGTGAATAGTAGAATACATGCTAATAGAGTAAATTATGTGAATATTTGTTACCCCTTTCTGTGTAAGTAGAACAAGTGCAGCCTGTTATGGCAGAATCCGAGATTTAATATTAAAACAATTAAATATTATATATAAAGTCTATAAATAGTATATAAAGTATATAAGTATATAAATATTTCCATCCATTCCAGGAATTCTACAAGGCATGTGATGTGATTGTCACTTGAAGGCCAAATAAATATGCTGAATTTTTCTTGGAGTCAATTGACAAGCCTTACCATCTCAGACACTGGCTCCTTTTCTAAGGGCTACAGCAAATATGCGGGATTATATTTTACACTGTGAGTTAAACCTAATGACATCTATCACCTTGATGAGCTACTTCATAAAGCAGCCAGTCACTCCTTACATCCCACTCCGGCACAATGTAAACCTGATTGAGTTTTTATGACTATGGTGAGTCATTGTTCCTGTGGAAAATGACATTATAAATACATCCATTTGGCGAGCCATCCAGCTGGATATATAAGCTCCAAGCGTCTCATCCAGTGGCAGCAAGCCCCATCCACAGCAGCACAATATGCAAAGGCTTCAGAAGGTTTCCTTGTGCATCGCTGCATGCATCTTGCTGAAGGGTGTACTGGAGGTCACTTGAGCCCGGTCCGCCACCTGGGCTACGCTACAACACACTCCAACAGACATTCCACACGTGTTCCCATCTGGGACTGGCAGCTTCACACACACACACACTGGCTTTAGGTAATTGCAAAAGTTCCAACAAGGATAGTAAAACAAGGAAAATGTAGCTTTAATTTAGTATCTTACATGTGTGATTTAATGAAAGTTAGATTTTTATATCATTTTATTTGAATTTGCCGCGCCGCATTTTCCCTGGCTTTTGGCCAAGTGGGACGCAAGCGTCCCCTATACCATAAAAAGTTATGGACAGTATAACAACATAAATGTATCTCTGAATGTGTATATTTCCCAGTTATCAGGTTTACATCCAAATGTTGTGGAACTTGTAGGATTAAATATTAAACTATTTGTGAGGTGAAATGTGATCTTAGCCTTCTAAATGAGAAAATGTTTTTTCATGTAAAGTTTATCCAGTCAGTAACCACGCCCATGCGAGCACAAACATTCTGCCAAACATAATGGAACGGCCTTTTCCCCCAAGTGTTTCAAAGGACCTGCTGAAGAACTCTCTATAGACCAGTTACGTGCAGCGTCAGCTGAATACGTTACAAATGGTTACGCTAGCGTCCTCTATCCTAGAGAGGTTAAACAGGTCAACATTCACATGGCCAGACAGATTACCAGGACGTTTACACTGAGCATGCGCTGACCAACTGGCAAGTGTCTTCACTGACATTTTCAACCTCTCCCTGTCTGAGTCTGTAATACCAACATGTTTCAAGCAGACCACCATAGTCCCTGTGCCCAGGAACACTAAGGTAACCTTCCTAAATTACTACCGACCCGTAGCACTCAAGTCTGTAGCCATGAAGTGATTTGAAGGTTCACACCAACACCATTATCCCAGAAACATTGTAAATAAGAATTTGTTCTTAACTGACTTGCCTAGTTAAATAAAGGTTAAATAAAAAAAAATCTTAAAACTTTGTTGTTGTTTAAGGGCTTGGAAGTAACGATTTCACTGTAACGTTGTATTTGGTGCATGTGCCCTCTTCATTTCTTTCCCCAAGCTACTCTCCGCCAATGAGACGTCCCAGCTCATGGTGCATCACATCTTCTGGATCCATGGACTCCCAGTGGACATGGTCTCCGACCGGGGTCCTCAGTTCTCGTCCCGGTTCTGGAAGGTGTTCTGCACACTCATTGGGTCATCAGTCAGCCTGTCCTCAGGGTTCCAACCGCAGTCCAACGGCCAGTCGGAACGAGCCAATCAAGAGACGACGCTTCGCTGCCTGGTCTCCGCCAACCCAACCAACTGGAGCCAGCAACTTTGGTCAAGATGTTTGTCCGCCACTGTCGTCGTACCAGGAAGAGAGCCCGGTCGGCCCTTCTCAAGTCAATCTCCAGGTATTGACAACAAGCGGACCAACACCGGACCCTGGTTCCTCAGTATCATCTCGGGCACAAGGTATGGCTGTTCACCCAGGATCTGCCTGTCCAGGTGGAGTCTCACAAACCTTTCCCCCGCTTTATCGGCCCTTTCCCCATCTCCAAGGTCATTAGCACCTCTGCTGTTTGTCTTCTGTTGCCCCGTACCCTCTGTATATATCCCACTTTTCATATGTCTAGAATCAAACCCATGTCTCACGGCCCTTTGACTCCTGTTTCCAGGCCCACCCCTCTCACCCGTCTCATCGACGGCTAACCACCGTACTCCTGGAGGTTCGACCTCGGGGCAGGGGATTCCAGTATCTGGTTGACTGGGAGGGTTATGGACAGGAATAAAGGTGCAGGGTCCCTGCTAGGGACATCCTGGAACCAGGCCTCATCGCTTATTTCCAACGCCGGCACCCCAGTCAACCAGGTATGCGCCCTGGTAGGGTGGTACTGTCAAACCTTGTTCTCTTTCACCTGTCTTTGTGCGTGTCTTCACCCCCCTCCAGGTGTCGCCCATTTGCTTGCCCCATTATCCCATGTGTATTTACACCTGTGTTCTGTTTGTCTGTTGCCAGTTCGTTTTGTTCATCAAGCCTACCAGCGTTTTCCTCCTTGCTCCTGTCCATTTCTAGTTTTTTTTTGCATTCTTTCTGCCCTGACCCTAAGCCTGCCTGCCATTCTCTACCTTGTCACACCACACTGGATTATTGACCTCTGCCTGCCCTGACCCTGAGACTGCCTGTCGTTTTGTACCTTTTGGACTCTGATCTGGATTATCGACCTCTGCCTGCCCCTGAACTGTCGTTTTGCCTGTTCTAGTAATACATTTTTGTTACATCGACACTGTCTGTATCTGGGTCTTCCCTAAAACGTGATACAGTTGCTTGTGAAAGTATTCACCCCCTTGGCATTTTTCCTATTTTGTTGCCATACAATCTGTAATTAAAATAGATTTTTTGGGGATTTGAAACATTGGATTTACACAACATGCTTACCATACCTTAAGGGAACATTTTGACATTTGCCATAAGCTTAGTGAGAAAGTCCACATTGCAAATGTACGGTCCCTTTACTAGACGTCCGAAAACATTTGTAAAATTTGCGGACCGTGTCGGGCCGTGCGGCAGGGCCGGATCTTCCAGGAAGTCATCAAACTAACTCTCTCGGATATTCGGTTTCCGTTTTATAAAATAATCAAATTTTGGTCATTTTTCCGCTGTCCCGGTAAATCACACAAGAGGGCGAATGGAATCATATTGCAAGTGTACATAACATCACGAATCACAACGTGGCCTTATCTCCTAAACGGAAAATATTTCGAAGCCGAAACTTGGTGAGCATAGGTTTGGCATAACGGGCATTTGGCCCCGAACAAGATGGCGTCTAGGCCTCAACGGTTTTTGAGTTATGGCCATTTTTCTGGGATTAAAGGTCCAAAATGAAAATAGATCAATAATTTTTCCGCTTCACGTCAAAGTAAAGGAACCTACGGTGTCAATAAAGAAAGAACCAGCCATTTATCTATCGTCATTTAAGAGAAATCGTACAATGTCAAATTGGTGATGTTCAAAAATAGGTGGCTTTTAAAAAAAACAGTTACAGATCCAGTTGCAGCGTGTTCATACAAATCTTTTTAACTTCTTCGATATAGGGGGCGCTTTTAATTTTTGGATGAAAAATGTTCACGTTTTAAACAAGATATTTTGTCAAGAAAAGATGCTCGACTATGCATATAATTGACAGCTTTGGAAATAAAACACTCTGACGTTTCCAAAACAGCAAAGATATTGTCTGTGAGTGCCACAGAACTGATGTTACAGGCGAAACCCAGATAAAAATCCAATCAGGAAGTGCCGCATTTTTTAAAACCGCCTCATTCCAATGACTCCTTATATGGCTGTGGAGGAGCTAGGAGTCAGCTTACGTTTTCCACGTTTTCCCCAAGATGTCTGCAGCATTGTGACGTATTTGTAGGCATATCATTGGAAGATTGACCATAAGAGACTACATCTACCAGGTGGTCGCTTGGTGTCCTCCGTCGCAATTATTGCGTAGTCTCCAGCTGCAGTATTTTTCAGTTTGCCTTTGATGAGAAACCGACTGCCAGGAAGGATTTTTCATCGAATAGAATTGTGAAAAACACCTTGAGGATTGATTCTAAACAACGTTTGTCATGTTTCTGTCGATATTATGGAGCTAATTTGGAAAAAAGTTTGGCGTTGTGTTGACTGCATTTTCGTTTTTTTTTCTTAGCCAAACGTGATGAACAAAACGGAGCTATTTCTCTTACACAAATAATATTTTTGGAAAAAATGAACATTTGCTATCTAACTGAGTCTCGTCATTGAAAACATCCGAAGTTCTTCAAAGGTAAATTATTTTATTTGAATGCTTTTCTTGTTTTTGTGAAAATGTTGCCTGCTGAATGCTAGGCTTAATGCTATGCTAGGCTATCAATACTCTTACACAAATGCTTGTGTAGCTTTGAACATATATATTTATATATATTTTGAAAATCTGAGATGACAGTGTTGTTAACAAAAGGCTAAGCTTGTGTTTCAATATATTTATTTCATTTCATTTGCGATTTTCATGAATAGGAAACGTTGCGTTATGGTAATGAGCTTGAGGCTATGATTTCGCTCCCGGATACGGGATTGCTCGACGCTAGAGGTTAAAGTGTGCTTGGGAGCTCTGAGAGATTTCTGTGATTTTCTGAAATAACACACTCACTAAACCCTTTGTAAATAAGTCAGTTCTTGACATAAAGACTTAAAACTCAATATTCTATAATTGCCTACCCCAAGGAGAATATGTGTTCAAGTTCAGCTTCCTGTGTAAACCGGAAGTGCCTCAATTTGTGACTCCCCATCCCGGATCCAGGAGCGTAATCATCGCCTGACACTAATTAGAATAATGCAACGGACATAAATATCCCTAGAAAATATTCCTATTCATGAAAATCATAAATTAAATAGATTAAGACACAGCTTAGCCTTTTGTTAATCACCCTGTCATCTCAGATTTTCAAAATATGCTTCACAGGCAAAGCTAGACAAGCATTTGTGTAAGTTTATCGATAGCCTAGCATAGCATTATGCCTTGCTAGCAGCAGGCAACCTTGTCACAAATCAGAAAAGCAATCAAATTAAATCGTTTACCTTTGATGAACTTCGGATGTTTTCACTCACGAGACTCCCAGGTAGATAGCCAAAGTTCATTTTTTCCCAAAATACTATTTTTGTAGGCGAAATAGCTCCGTTTGTTCTTCACGTTTGGCTGAGAAATCGCCCGGAAATTGCGGTCACCACAACCCTGAAAAAATATTCCAAATTAGCTCCATAATATCGACAGAAACATGGCAAACGTTGTTTATAATCAATCCTTAAGGTGTTTTTCTAATATCTATTCGCTAATATATCCGTCGGGACAATTAGTTTTTCAGTAGGACCGATTGGAGTAATGGCTACCTCTGTATGTTACGCGATAATCTCTCTCGGAGCCACCATGTGACCACTTACGCAATGTGGCCGCCTACGGCTATTCTTCAACCGAAATGTGTAAAACTACGTCACAATGCTGTAGACACCTTGGGGAATACGTAGAAAGCGTAAGCTCGTTGATGGTACATTCACAGCTCAATAGGGACTCATTGGAACGCAGCGCTTTCAAAACCTGGGGCACTTCCGGATTGGATTTTTCTCAGGCTTTCGCCTGCAACATCAGTTCTGTTATACTCACAGACAATATCTTTACAGTTTTGGAAATGTTAGAGTGTTTTCTATCCAAAGCTGTCAATTATATGCATATTCTAGCATCCTGTCCTGACAAAATATCCCGTTTAAAACGGGAACGTTTTTTTTTCCAAAAATGAAAATACTGCCCCTAGAGTCGCAACAGGTTAAAATGGTGTCATAGGTGCTGTTTCGAAGGGTTAAAAAGGTCAGATCTTTTCAAAACTTCATACGTGTGATTAGTCAACCCTCATGAACTGTAAGTCAGTCATTTCTCCCAACAGATGTCAAAGAAAAGCTCTCTCTCACACACACACACACACACACACACACACACACACACACACACACACACACACACACACACACACACACAGCAAGGATGTAGTGACAAAGTGCAGTGCTTAAAGACACACAGAGCCTGCAATGGCATTTCCATATTCTCTAGGCCGTGCAGAGTTCAACGAGATGCCCCGCTTGACCGTAGCTCGCTCTGAGTGCAGCGACCGTGAAAAAAGTAGGCCCAAAATGAAGCCTGGCCCTAAATGTCATTTGCTTTTGGGTGACAGTGAGAGAACAGTTAGGGTGAGAAGCACAATTCGACCTCAGGTACGTTCCTGAGGTCCTCCCGATCTGTGCAAGCCTAACCTTGACCGTGTGGCATTAACCCTTAACAGTTAATCAAGGTTTTTTGATCTCACAGATTACAATGACATCTCTCCCCATAGGAATATATTGCCTACTCCTCTAAAGTCAACCTGAAGCCTATGTGGGTTATGAATGCCTTATGAACCTGTCTTCAATGACAGTCCATCAGGACACTATGAGGTCTACCTGTGTCGATTTTAAGCTTCCTGAAGCAACCGGAAGTGGTTAAAATCACCCTAAACGTGTTTTTCAATGCCCAACCTGCAGTTTGATAAAAATAGTGCATTCAACCCTGTGTAAATCAGTCAGTTCTTAACGTAAAGACTGAAAACTCAGGATTCTGTAAAAGCATACCCCAATGAGGATACGTGTTTACTTATGCCTGTGCCAACCGGAAGTGCCATAGTTGGTGTCACAGGGGCTGTTTCGAAGGGTTAATTAAAAAAGTCAGATCTTTCCAAAACTTCATATGTGCGAATAGGCGACCCTCATGAACTGTAAATCAGTCACGACTCCCATAACATTTCAAAGAAAAACTAAATCACATTGGGGTGCGTAGAGACAGACAGTGCCTGCAACCTTCGTTTGAGGTAAAAAAAGAACCGTCAGACCTAGAGTTCTGAAACTTTAGAAACCTGTTCTAGGCCTCCGGTCGATAGTGCGTGGTGAGGTACATGGCTCTAGAAGGTTCTCGGACCGAGAAACAGCCTCGTACATTTGCAAAACTTCAATCTAATTGCCTGATGGACGGTGACTTGCTGGTGACTTTTGTCCATTTGCAATATGTTTAAACAGTGAGGTACTATCACCAAAGTGACATTCTGAAATCAACCCCAATGAGTGATGGAGAGGAACCAGAATCACTGCCCAGCCATCCCGAGTTCATCGGGCCAGTCAATTTCGCATTCCTGCAGGATTTTTGAGCATTCCAAATTTGTGATGGTATATGCCCATTGAAACATATTGCAAATGCATGTGCATTTGCAATATGATTCAACAGTGAAAAAACATCACCAAATGGACATGATGAAATCAACACAACAAGCGATGGAGAGGAACCACTATCACTGCCTGGCCATCCTGTGTTCATCGGGCCAGTGAATGTTGCATTTCTGCAGGATTTTTGAGCATGACAAATTTGTGATGGTAAATGCCCATTGAAACATATTGCAAATGCACATGCATTTGAAATATGATTCAACAGTGAAAAAACATCACCAAATGGACATGATGAAATCAACACAATGAGTGATGGACGGGAACCACTATCACTGCCCGGCCATCCCGAGTTCATCAGGCCAGTCAATTTTGCATTTCTGCAATATTTTTGAGCATGTCAAATTTGTGATGGTACATGGCAAATGGACATAACATCCTGATTTGGCATTTTAAAATCTTTCATATTGCATTTGGACATTTCTTATGGCATTTGTCCAAAATGAAAAGTGACTTTTGACTTTGACTTTTGACTTCCTATGAAATCATATTGCAAATGGACAAAACATATGCCTTATGCACAAGTAAAAAAAATATGATAATAAAATATGACTAAAGTATGTTGATACAATTCTTATACATGTTTAATTTACACAAAAATCAAAATAATTTCGAAAGAATGGTCCAGAAAGCACTTTCTTAAGGGTGTGATAAGTTTTTTCAAAGTTTTCTACTTTTGACTTCCTATGAAATCATATTGCAAATGGACAAAACATATGCGTTATGTACAAGTAAAAAAAAAACAATTATCATAATTAAATTGGACAAAAGTGTATTCATACAGTTCTTACACATGTGTAATTGACAAAAAAAATCGGTCCAGAAAGCACTTTTTTAAGGGGGTGATAAGTTTTTGAAAAAAAATTCAGTTTTTCAAAATTGTACTTTTGGATGTTGACTTGTGTTACATTTGCAATATGAAAAACCATGGTGGAGCGCACTCGCCATCTGTTGGATTTTTAAAGTGTTACACCTGGCATTGGCCATATGGCATTTGCAATCAACTTTGAATGAAACGACTCCGAATTGAGTGGTATTGGACACTGTGTATATGGTTTGTCCAGTGCCAATGAATTCCCATTCATTTTTGTACATTTCAGGGGGGTGTTCCCTTACACTTTGAAGATGCTAAATATTTTTTATTGTGAAACAAACAAGAAATAATACAAAAAAACTCTAAACTTGAGTGTGCATAACTATTCACACCCCCAAAGTAAAAACAAAATTATTTTATATTTTAGATTCTTCAGATAGCCACCCTTTGCCTTGATGACAGCTTTGCACACACTTGGCATTCTCCTAACCAGCTTCACCTGGAATGCTTTTCCAACAGTCTTGAAGGAGTTCCCACATATGCTGAGCACTTGTCTGCTTTTCCTTCACTAACCCTGGTGTGCATGTGAATGAGAAAGTAACACTCATGCTCCCCGCCCTACCCCAGGGTCCACCATGGTTTGGCTGTATGTTTGGGATCCTGAGCAGCAGTGAGAATGGGGGTCACCGGGACCCTACAGAGACCTCCCTCCTGACATCCTTCCATGTCACCCTGTCGGAACGTCACCACTGTATTGTGGGACAAAATGTCCCTCCCTGCCATAGCAGAATTCAGACACTCTTCTTAGAGAATATACTCCTACTTGAAAGAAAAAAATGTCTGTACACATCATACAGTACAATTAGAGTTTTTCTTCCTGGTCATTTCACATGGCTCTGAATATATCTAAAGACAACAAGCAGTGCACAAAATGTATGTATACTATTTTGCATATAATTAGTAAGATATCTCTCCTTCTGTCCAATCAGGAATGTGGCTGCAGGTGGTGGTTCTGCATAGGCATCTCAATACCATGGAAACAGGAGACAAAGGGCAGAGAGACAGGGGTTTAATTCTAGATACATGGAACGTGGGATGTATAGGGAGAGTGCAGGGCAACATAAGGTGAACAGCAAAGGGGCTAAGGACCTTAGAGATAGGTAAAAAGGCCAAAACAGGAGGAAAGTTCCACCAGGACACGAAAAGGCATGAGCAGATAATCATCCCACATGACATCCCACCTATTCAACCACCAGAATTCAATCTGGACACTGACCTTCCAAAATGGAAGGAACTAGGGAACGTTGTCCGACGAGCAAGAGCAGCCTCGGCTCCAGGGCCTAATGGTGTACCACACAAGCTCTATAAGAACGCCCCGGATGTTCTACGCTTTCTTTGGAGGCTCATGAGGATAGTGTGGCAGAAGGAAATAATACCAAAGGCATGGCAAAGGGCTGGTGGTGTGCTAATCCCGAAAGAGAAGGATGCGACAGACATCAGTCAATTCCGACCAATCTCCCTTCTCAACGTCGAAGGGAAGATCTTTTTCAGTATAATAGCACAGAGGCTGTCCACTTACCTGGAAAGGAACAAGTACATTGATACATCTGTACAGAAAGCAGGCATTTCTGGTTTCTCTGGTTGCCTGGAACATACTAGTATGATTTGGCACCAGATCCAAACAGCTAAGAAGGACAAGAGAGACCTCTATGTCATCTTCCTCGACCTGGCCAATGCCTTTGTCTCAGCTCCCCATGAACTCCTCTGGGAATCCTTCAACATTTCCCACGTACCAGAACCCATCACTACACTGGTAAAGGCCTATTTCTAAGACCTGCAATTGTGTTTCACAACACCAGACTTCACAACAACATGGCAGCGCTTGGAAGTAGGCATAATGGCAGGCTGTACAATTTCACCTCTGGCCTTCACTATGGCCATGGAAGTCATCATCAAGGCATCGAGATGGGTGGTCGGCGGTGAGAGAACTAAGGAAGGGCTCCATCTCCCACCTATCCGAGCATACATGGATGACATGACTACACTGACCACCACTGCAGCATGCACCAGGCGGCTACTTGCAAAACTGCAGGATAACATCAAGTGGGCCCGGATGAAAATCAAGCCAAGCAAATCTCGAAGCATCTCCATAGTCAAGGGACAGCTTAAAGATGTGAGGTTCTGCATTGGAGATGACCCGATACCAACAGTGTCTGAAGGACTCCAAAGACCAGACCATTAGCAAGGCTGCACCTCCCCTACAAACTGGACGGAAATGGACATCATCCAAGGCTGTGCAGCAAGCAACATCAGCTCTGAGACACCAAGACATTGTGGGGAATATGCAGCATGGAAGAGGAGGCTTTGGCCTGGCAACAACATCTGAACGCAGGAAGATGGTGGTCGAGGAGGTGCGCAGACAGGAGGAGGCTGCAAGAAGTGCAATGGCTGTCTCTCTTGTTAAACAAGGGCAATGGACGCGGTGGGAAGGCCTGGAGAGGCAAAGATCAACTGGAGTGAGCTTTGGCGAATGGAGGCAATCAACATCAGCTTCATCATAAGAGCTGTTTATGATGTGCTACCATCACCAAAAAACCTACATCCATGGTATGGCGAGGACCCGACCTGCCCCCTCTGCCCAGCTCCAGCGACTCTCAGACATATAATGACAGGTTGCAAGACCAGCCTCTCAACAAGGCCGCTACACCTGGAGGCACAATCAGGTCCTCAAGTGCCTGCAACCAATTCATTACCTCCAAAAACAAGCAATCCCGTCAAAACAACAACATTCATCCGGGAGGGACAGAAAAGGCCCAAGCATCCTCCTACGAAGACAGAAACTGGACACCTAGCCATGGCCCGGGACTGGAAGATGCTTGTCGATATTGGCCAGCAACACATTTTTCCACCTGAGATTGCTTATACCAACCTTAGGCCAGACATGGTACTCTTGTCCCCTTCACGAAAGGCTGTGTACATCATTCCCGTGGGAAACCTCTGTTGAAGAGGCCTATGAGCGTAAGAAACTGCGTTACACAGAGTTGGCAGCTGACGCAACTCAGCGTGGCTGGAATGCAAAAGTCTGGCCAGTTGAAATGGGATGCAGAGGATTCGTGGTTTCTTCCACCATCAGGTTGCTGAAAGAACTTGGAATCCATGGACAGGCTCTGAGGCAGACCGTCAGAGCAGTTTCTCAAGCAGCTGAAAGAAGCATGCCAGTGGATCTGGATCAAACGGAAGGACCCTTGCTGGGCTATAACTTCATGACCCCCCACCCCCACCTGAGAACCCAATTCAGATCCCTCCAACTTGAGGAGGGCATATGAGGTATGCGGTCAGCTGTAGAGCTGGCTCAGGGAAGAGGACGCCCCTGCCTTGCATAGTCTTAAATCTTAATTGGGCATGGGACACATGCTAAGGCTTGATCACCCTTTAGCTGGCCACCTTTGATGAGGGTGTTTAGTGATTAAAGGCCGAAACACCCACTGATTCGAAGGCACACTACTGAGGATGTGTCCCAAAATTGACATCTTAACCCAGTCTAAGAAATAAACCTCCCATGCCACTCTGTCAACGTCACGGCAAATCTCATGTGAGTGCATACCATCTATTGGCACAATGGACAGTTTTTAACATCTCGTCCCGTGTTTTATGATTCTCAGATGGTAGGTGTTCCAAAGGTCCAACTTGGAGAAGATTACCACCCCCTGGAGAAGCTTGAAAGCCGAGGAGAAGAGTGGTAGCGGATAACGGTTTTAAACCGTAATGTCATTAAGACCCCTATAATTGATACACGGACGCAGGGTCTTGTCCTTCTTCTCCACAATGAAGTTCCCTTCACCGGCAGGGGAGGAAGATGGGTGCATAATCCCTGCAGCGAGAGAGTCCTCAATATAACCTTCCATTGCTATGGTCTTCGGACCAGACAGGGAATAAAGTCACCCCCGAGGTGGTGCGGTGCCTGGGAGAAGGTTGATAGCACAGTCATAGGGCCGATGCGGAGGAAGAGATTTGGCGCGGTCAGAGTTGATAACATCCCGTAAGTCCTGGTTCTCGGTGGAGAGATCAAAAGCTTTATCCAAGCCAGCAGGGAGACGTCCCGTGGCAGGCTGCACCAAGGCTGCACCAACCACTCCCTGTGCCTCACCCGTAGCCTAGTTGATTAGGGGATTGTGCCTCTGAAGCCATGAAAACCCCAAAACCATGGGTACATGAGGAGACATCAGGAGCAGAAACTGCATAGACTCACTGTGGTTGCCTGACACTTGCAGGTGGATAGGAACTGTACTGCCAAAAGGGCACCAATCCATCACTCTGAAGTCCATCGGGATGGAGATACCCATCTCCGACACCAGGGTAGTGTCCATAAAGCTCTCGTCGGCTCCAGAGTAAATGAGCACGCCGATGGATTTGGACTGGCCTCCCCACAACAGGGTAGCATTGAAGGGGTTAAGAGTAGTGAGAGATTACTAGTAGTGAGAGAGTAGTGAGAGATACCTACTGATGAGCCTGGTCTTTTAATGGACAGGTAGATAAGAAATGTCCCCTAGCTCCACAATACAGACAGCTCTTGGTGTTTAGTCTGCGTAAGCGCTCAGCAGTTGCATGGGCTCCGGAGGAAACAAGTCAACAGCCCTCTGATTTCAGAGAGAACTCTGGTGACATTGGATTCACTCGGAGATGGAGACTTTGGGGATTTCCGGGAATCCTCGGAGGCAAGGTGGAAATCGAGGACAAGCGAGAGCGACAGGGAACTCCCTCTCCCTCCTACGTTCCGTTAGCTGCCCATCGATCCGGATTGTCAAGCCTATGAGGGAGTCGAGGTCCATGGGCAGCTCCTGAGCTGCTAGCTCGTCTTTAATCACCTCTGATAATCCGTGAAGGAATGCGTCGAACAGGGCTTCCAGGTTCCAGGCACTCTCAGCCACCAATGTGCGAAAATACACAGCGTAATCTGCCATGTTACGGGAGTCTTGACGTAGTTGGAGCAGCTTAGGAGCAGCCACTCTCCTGGACAACAAAGAATTGAACACCTTACGTACCTCCGCCTCATACTCCTTCAGACTGAGGCAAACAGTGGATTGTTGCTCCCACACCGCTGTAGCCTGTGCGAGTGCCCTCCCGGACCTACAGCATTATCAAATACTCTATATCCGAGTGGTCCGAGGGGAACGAAGAAGTCTGCTGCTCGGAGATGAGTGAGCACTGGGAGAGAAACGCCCGGCAGTTTCCAGAATCTCCAACGTAGCACTACGGAGGAGGTAAACAAGGTTCTCTGGACACCGGGGAAGGCTGGGAAGAAGCGCCACTCTTGGCGGGGGAGTCTGCTGGGTCAGTCAGGGCCAGTTCCTACTATCACGGTTCATGCTAAGATCCAGATGCAGACACAGGAGGCGGATCGATTGCTGCGTCAATCGACTCTAGGGGGTTAAACTACACCGAAAGTAACAGTAAGGTACACAGAAAATATGGGGGGTTAACAACATATTATAGACAGAGGTGTAAAGTAATTAAAGTTGTTTTTTGGGGTATCTGTACTTTACTTTAGTATTAATTTTTGACAACTTTTACTTTTACTTCACTACAAACCTGAATGAAATTATGTACTTTTACTCCATACATTTTCCCTGACACCCAAAAGTACTCGTTACATTTTGATTGCTTAGCAGGACAGAAAATGGTCCAATTCACACACGTATCAAGAGGACGTCCCTGGTCATCTCTACAGCCTCTGATCTGGTGGACTCACTAAACACAAATTATTTGTTTGTAAATGACGTCTGAGTGTTGGAGTGTGCTCATGGCTATCCGTAAATAAAATAAACACACAAATTGTGCCTACTGGTTTCCTTAATTTAAGTAATTAGAAATTATTCATAATTTTAAATTTACTTTTGATACTTAAGTATATTTAAAACCAAATACTTTTAGAGAAGTAGCATTTTACCTGGTGACTTTCACATTAGTCATTTTCTATGAATGTACAGTTAAAGTCAGAAGTTTACATACACTTATTTATTTTATCTTTATTTAACTAGGCAAGTCAGTTAAGAACAATTTCTTATTTTCAATGATGGCCTAGGAACAGTGGGTTAACTGCCTGTTCAGGGGCAGAATGACAGATTTGTACCTTGTCAGCTCGGGAATTTGAACTTGCAACCTTTTGGTTACTAGTCCAACACTCTAACCACTAGGCTACCCTGCCGTCCCAACTAGCCTACCCTGCCGCCCCAACTTAGGTTGGAGTCATTAACTCGTTTTTCAACCACACAAATGTATTGTTAAAAAAATATCGTTTTGGCAAGTCTATTAGGATATCTACTTTATGCATGACAAAAGACATGTCCAACAATTGTTTATAGACATATTATTTCACTGTATCACAATTCCAGTGGGTCAGAAGTTTACATACACTAAGTTGACTGTGCCTTTAACAGCTTGGGAAATTCCAGAAAATGTCATGGCTTTAGAAGCTTCTGATAGGCTAATTGACATTGTGTAAGTGTTCACAAAATTTGAAGAGGTAGGGTTTCAGATGTTTTCGGAAGATGGGCGGGGACTGTGCTGTCCTAGCTTCAGGGGGAAGCTGGTTCCACCATTGGGGTGCCAGAACAAAGAAGAGCTTGGACTGGGCTGACCAAGAGCTGCCCCCCTGTAGGGGTGGGAGCACCAGGAATCCAGAGCTAGCAGAACGGAGTGCTCGGGTTGGGGTGTAGGGTTTGAGCATAGCCTGAAGTTGGGGGGGGGTTCCTCTTGCTTCTCCATAGGAAAGTAGCATGTATTGCAGTAGATGCAAGCTTTGACTGGAGGCCAGCAGAGTGTGCAGAGGAGTGGGGTGACATGGGAGAAGGTTGACACCAGGTGGGCTGCAGTGTTCTGGATAAGTTACAGGGGTTTGATGGCACAAATAGGGAGCCCAGCCAACAGCGAGTTGCAGTAGTCCAGACAGGAGATGGGAAGTGCCTGGATTAGGACCGGGCCACTTCCTGTGTGGGTTAGGGTCATACTCTACGGATGTTGTAGAGCATGAACCTACAGGAGCGAGTCACTGATTTAATGTTCCAGATAATGACTGTGATGTCCAGGGTCACGCTTATGTTCTTTTCACTCTGGGAGGGGGACACCATGGAGTTGTACCCCATGATGGAGAGGACTTGGAGCGAGCAGGCCTTCGCCGGGAGGAAGAGCAGCTCCATCTTGTCAAGGTTGAGGTGGTGGGCTGACATCCAAGCTGAGATATCTGCCAGGCACGCAGAGATGTGTATCACCACCATGGTGTCAGAAAGGGGGAAGGAGAGTAGTAGTTGAGTGTCATTTTCATAGCAATGACAGGAGAGACCATGTGTGGATATGACAAAGCCGAGTGACTTGGTTTATAGAGAGAAGAGGAGAGGGCCTAGAACTGGAGGTTATAGTTGCCAGATATGAAAAATGGTGAGCCATCAGCTTGAGTGGTTAAGTGACAGTGACAGCATGGCATTTAAATTAGGAGATGGACAGGTGAGAGAGGGAGAAAATAGAAAATCTATTGTACACTTAGGAGAAATGCGTAGGCCTGGGCCATCACCATGATGACCAGATGCTCTCAGACTATGAGAGAAAATGTAGTCAGATGAAGAGAGAGCATCTGGGCCAAAAAGCTAAGAGACTGAAGAGCAGCATAGGCTGAGATGAACTTGGCATTCTTGACCGCAGATTGTTAGTTCCAAACAATGCCAGAGACCAGGAATTCCACATGGGTTGTGCGTGCAGGGTACACTAAATCAGAAGGTTTGCAGCCAAGGTGTGAGGAGGTTCTGTAAAGCCTACAGGGAGTGGAGAGAACAGTTATAGAAAACACACACATAGACGCCAAAGTTACAAATGAGCAAAATTAGATGTGAAAATTACTAGATAAGGTACTGAAGTGAGGGAGTTGTGTGAAGCATTTCTCTCTTAACGCCGCTGAATAATCGGCAGAACAGTCTTGGTTTTGGCAACGGTCTGTAGTGAGGTGTGTACTGGCGGCAGAGAAGTCAGGCGCAGGAGAGCGAAAACTGATTTACAACAGTGTCGTTTAATATCCATAAACCACCGTCAACAGAACAATACAATAAATGGGTCAAACAAATCCCGGTAAATACCAGCATACCGTGCAATAAGCACTACAAGAAACAATTACCGACAAGGACATGGGGGGAACAGAGGGTTAAATACACAACATGTAATTGATGGAATTGGAACCAGGTGTGATGGAAGACAAGACAAAACCAATGGAAAATGAAAAGTGGATCAGCAATGGCTAGAAGTTCGGTGATTTCGAACGCCAAACGTCGCCCGAACAAGGAGAGGGCCCAACTTCGGCGGAAGTCGTGAAACAGTCTTGGATTTGAGATGAGACCGCTGCTTACAGCTGCCGCTGATAAAATAGGGTAGACTGAAGTACTAATACTAATTGCCTTGCAAAGTTGAAGAGCACACATCCTGGTACTAATTGCTGATTGCCTAGGAGAGGAGAAATCACCCCCTCTAATACAGCCACTGATTACCAAAACAACAACAGTCACAAATTGCCCTGCCCCTTAATCCTGGTTGATGTGTCAAGTATTTCGCTACACTCGCAATAACATTTGCTAAATATGTGTATGCGACCAAAAAATTTGATTACATTTTGATTTGAACAATTAGCTGCAAGTTAAAAACCTCTTAGAACTACCCATCCCGGATCCGGGAGAATTGTCATCAACTACACTAATTAGCAGCATAGCGCAACGGTCCAAAAATATTACTAGAAAATATTAATATTCATGAAATCACAAGTGAAATATAGTGAAACACAGTTTAGCCTTTTGTTAATCACCCTGTCATCTCAGATTTTGAAATGATGCTTTACAGCCAAAGCAAGACAAGCGTTTGTGTAAGTTTATCGATAGCCTAGCATAGCATTATGTCCAGCTAGCAGCAGGAAGCTTGGTCACGAAAATCAGAAAAGCAATCAAATTAAATCGTTTACCTTTGATGATCTTCGGATGTTTTCACTGACGAGACTCCCAGTTAGACAGCAAATGTTCCTTTTGTTCCATAAAGATTATTTTTATACCCATTTAGTCGACCCGACTAAATTCACATAGTAATGTGAGTTATATATCTGTCTTTCGCATTGAAAGCTAGTCTAAGAAGTGATATCTGCATATTGCACCTTTAAATAGAGTGCCGAAATAAGACGGCATCGACAAGGTAACTACCCAGCTACAAGATGAGGTTTCTCAAATGTTTCTCTATTATTAAGAATTCTTCAGTAACAATTATTTGTTCCTATATAACAATCAGGATAATTCATCACTCTTTATATCAGTACTTAACAGCTACAATCAAACTATTAATGGGTAATTACCACATACTTAAATTATTGTTGCCGTCTTATTTTCCTGTTTTCTAGTACTTTCTGGACATTACTTTTTATTTCAGCACTGTAAACTAAAATGCTACCCATATTTTCTATAGCCCTCCCAGCATCTCCCTCCTCACTCTCCAACCCAAACCAGGAAAAGGATAAATATTGGAAGGAGAATTGAAAAAAACAACCATAACAAATGATCCTTCTCATGACTGCAAATAATAATTAACAACCTTGGAGGGAGTCAGAGAAATCTCCTCAGAAGGAAATTGAAAACAAGGCAACTGTTGATTTCAGTCTTTTTAATTAATTGAATAATTCAAACAATATTTTTTTGGAGCTCTCAACATAGCTTCCAGATGCAATAACTATGGAATTAATACTACATGTGGTGCCATTGAATTTGCATTAAAGCGTCATTTTATTTCATGGTGCTGCATAGGGGGCATCAGTCAACATCTGAGTTATGCATTTAGCGTATTTTCCTTGTCTCTCAGTAACATATAAGGTGGTGCCCAAGACAGCAGCAAAAACTGCCAGATGGAGAAAGAGCATGTTAATCGCCTGTTTGACATAACATTGATAAGAGAAAATATTTTACAGTGAAGCTTTAACAAGGTACCTTGTACCAAAACTCAATTATGGTCCATGCAGGAATGTAACGCAGGTGTTTCAACCTCCACACTCCTTCCGACTGATCCATTGAATCACTATTGAATGACTACAATCAAATTCTGTAAACAATGGAATTAACAGGATCTTGTATCCCCACACATTTGAGTGAGCATGGCAAATATATATCTTCAAATTAATGTTTCTACTCTGGTGTGCAGTTAGTGTTGCAAATCTGCAATGGTTTGAGACCTTATTTTACCCATGGGTTTCCTTTCCTTATGCAACTCGATCTAGGGACCTAATACATCACAGATTAAAATTATCCAAGGCAGGGGAGCCCATTAGAAAATCACAGCATGCAATTAGTAGAAATAACAATGCCATGTGGCAAGCAATTAGTGGCTGAGATCACCTCTAACCCACTTATTATGACAACCTGACCTCGGCGAGTCCCAAGAAAGTCAATTTAAGAACAAGGATGGCAATTTTCCTGGCACATATGTGTTTATGTGAAGAGGTATATGACTTATAATGTCTAATGCCTCATAATAATTGTCTTATGAAGCCATTTTAATTGTGTGAACCCTTATTGTTTCCCTGCAGTTAAATCCTCTTTGACTAATCCTCAGGCACCTTGCCTTATTTCCCTAGATAGTTTGATAGAATGAGCAAACTTAGCCACTCACTGTTTCTCTCGTCCTACCACATCTTGCTAACTTTCCTCTGAGTGGTGGCCTTATAGTCAGCATGATGATGGCAAAAACAGTAGCTCTATCGAGACTCAGATGTAAGATCTTAATTTGAGCCAGTTTGCTACAGCAGGAAAATAATCCTGCAGCAACAGGAAATGTGAATTATTACGTGGGTTAATTGACATTTTTGAAGGGGTTGACACATTTTTCATAAGGGAAAATCAAGTCTGAAATTTCAAAGTGGAAATTACAAATTTCAGAGGCCTTTTAAAACATCAACTACACTACAAGTGTTTTTTTCCTGCATTACAGGAAAGTTCTCCTGCAACAGGGTGAACAAATGCAGATCCTACATCTATATAGCTCACTGCTGAACTTTAAAACTAACCATTAAGGAGTGGAAATGGATGTGGTTGAGTGTTCCCTCTCTCGCTGCCTCAAGGTCCTGTTTTAAATATGATGAAACTAAAAGGCAGGGAGGGAGGAGGGGGTGGTGGGGTGGGCTCTGCGCCGCATGTGTAATCACTTTTAAGCTCTTAATCAGTCAAAATTAAACTGTCTCGCTGACAGGCATGAGATTCAAGTCGGAGGAGTGATATGAATTTTTGCCTCACCTTCAACAAAGGGCAGTTTTTATGATGGCTGGAGAATTCCCAGGCCCCCCATTGGATTGGATCATCTAGGAATCAGAACCGGAGGATTAGTAGGCTAATGTTACTGGGAGAGGGTTGCGGCTCTGCTCAGCACAGTAGTCAGGTCTTGCTCTTTACACCTGAGGACCGTTCAGCAGAATAATTAAAGCAGCGTATGTAACTTTTTGCGCGACCGGACCAAATTCACATAGAAATATGTGCTATAGATCTGTCATTCTCATTGAAAGCAAGTCTAAGAGTCAATAAATATGTTCTATGTGCACTATTTCTATGCTTCCCGTTCTTAAGTTTCATTTTTGCTTATTTTACCTTCGGTTTTGTACACTTCAAACGGCTGAAAATACAATATTTTTGGCTATTGAAAATGATTCATTAGATTATTCAATACACTGTACTTGCTTGTTTTGTCACATAAACTGGAATTAAGCAAACTATTATAATTTTAGCAACCAGAATATGACAGTTCTTATTGGCCGAGTTCTGGTAGTACCTCCCTGTTTTAAAATATTTTCTGTGGTGACTATGTCACATGAAGAATTGTTAGAACATTAACCTCTCTAGGGTAGAGGGCAGCATGTGGAATTTTGGATGAAAAGCATGCCCAAATTAAACGGCCTGCTACTCGGGCCCAGAAGATATGATATATATAACTGGTAGATTTGGATAGAAAACCAAAACTGTTTCCAAAACTGTTACAATAGTGTCTGTGAGTATAACATAACTGATATAGCAGGCGAAAAACTGAGAAAAATCCATTCAGGAAGTAGTTTTATTTTTGCTTTTGTAGTTTTCTATTCAATGCTATTACAGTATCCATTGACTTAGGACTCCATTTGCAGTTCCTATGCCTTCCACTAGATGTCAACAGTCTTTAGAAATCGTTTCAGGCTTGTATTCTTATAAATGAGGGAGTACGAACAGTCTGAACAAGTGGACCCTACCATATCGCAGAGCTTTTTCATGCGCATGTGCATTTCTTGTTTACCTTTTATATTGACAACGTTATTGTCCGGTTGAAATATTATAGATCATTTAGGCTAAAAAAAACAACCTGAGGATTGATTATAAACATTGTTTTACATGTTTCTATGAACTTTACGGATACGATTTTGATTTTTTGTCTGATTGTTTTGACTTCGTTTGAGCCTGTGGATTACTGAAGAAAACGCGCTAACAAAACAAAGGTTTTTGTATATAAAGAGACTTCATCGAACAAAAGGAACATTTATTGAGTAAATGATTGCCACCATATGAAGATCATCAAAGGTAAGGGATTCATTGTATCTCTATTTCTGAGTTTTTTAACGCTTCTTCTTGGCTGGTTACTGCTTGTAATAATTTGTCAACTGGGCTATGTTCTGGGCTAGGTATGTTCTGGGCTAGGTATGCTTTCGCCGAAAAGCATTTTATAAATATGACACTGTGGTTGGTATAACAAGAAGTTAATCTTTAAACCTATGTAAAATATGTTTTGTTTTCAGAATTTTTTTAATGAACATTTCTGTGATTGAATTTGGCGCTCTGCAATCTCACTGGATGTTGGCCAGATGGGACGCTAGCATCCCACGTACCCTAGAGAGGTTAAAGAAAAACAGCGCTTGTAATGCAGATTCTGATGTTTCAAAACCACAACACAGCGGCCTACAGAAACATCAATGGCCTCTGAGAGAATCACCTGAAGATAAAAAGGCTACAGCAAAGCCTACACAGGATGTACCCTGCCAGAAACCTTAGAAAACTCTGTTTTGTATAGACTGCTGCCTTTTTTCAAACATTTTCATTTCATTTGGTATTGTAAACAATAGGGAATAAATCTACAAACGAAACTTACTTCAGTGATTAATTGAAATACACATATCAAATGGTGCTGAAACCCGGGATTTCCAAAGGGGATTAATGAAGTTTGAGGTAGATTGTGGATTGCACTGAACATGACCCAATGCTTTTTTAACAGGTCGTTAGTTCGGGACTTATTTTCCACTTTGTGTAATATGCTAAACAGATTCTGCGAGAAGAGCATGCACTATCAAGCTTCATAAACACAATACTATTTGAATGATCAACATTCAATACAATCAGAAAAAATGATAGTTTAACCAGTGATGAAATGGGATGTATTTGTGTACGGTGTGCTAAATGTATACTGTATTTGTTACATCGTGATAAATGTTTACAATTCTGACGGATGCCATTTGTGATGGATCATTTCCTGCATCACGCTGGGGAATTCAGAGCAGGGGCTGTTTGAAAAATAAAGCAATATTAAGTGGTATTATAATGAAGCGAGAAAAGGAGACACTCCCAGACTCTTTTTTCACTCCTTCCAACTTTCTTACTCTCACTAGTGATTCTCTGTGATAGAAGTACAATAGATAATAACAAACTCTGGTGGCCAACATTTGTTTTGCATTCTGTGCTTATAATATATTCACACAGTTGTGTGAATATATTGCCTGAGTAGAGCACACAGCGTAGTTTGTGTGTGTCCTTAGGCTAGCACAGGACTACATTTTTTAAATTGCTACACTCCAGCCCAAGACATCTGGGGGGAGTGATGTATTCACTCTCGCCATTCAAGGCCGTTTAGAGTGTTTCCTGCAAGTAGTTAGCTGATGGGCAATTTCAATGTCAAGTATTATCTAGCATGTGTATATCTAATATCTAGTGACTGCATGTGTAACGGCCGTTGTTGGTGGAAGAAGGTGAGGTCCAATGCGCCGCATGGTAAGTGTCCATATGTTTAATAAAGAAATTGAACACTGAACAAAAGAAAACAAAGTGAACGACCGAAACCGAAACAGTTCTGTCTGGTGCAGAATACAAACACTCAACAGAAAATAATCACCCACAACTCAAGGGTGAAAACAGGCTACCTAAGTATGGTTCTCAATCAGGGACAACGATTGACAGCTGCCTCTGATTGAGAACCATACCAGGCCAAACACAGGAATCCCAAAACAAAGGAACTAAGGTCAGAACGTGACAGTACCCAACTGACTGACCGGCGGCTCTGGCAGCCGGCGGCTCTGGCAGCTCAGGACAGACGGGCGGCTCTGGCAGCCCATGACAGACGGGCGGCTCTGGCAGCTCATGACAGACGGGCGACTCTGGCAGCTCATGACAGACGGGCGACTCTGGCAGCTCAGGACAGACGGGCGACTCTGGCAGCTCAGGACAGACGGGCGACTCTGGCAGCTCAGGACAGACGGGCGACTCTGGCAGCTCAGGACAGACGGGCGACTCTGGCAGCTCAGGACAGACGGGCGACTCTGGCAGCTCAGGACAGACGGGAGACTCTGGCAGCTCAGGACAGACGGGAGACTCCGGCTGCTCAGGACAGACGGGAGCACCTGTAGGGAGAAGACGGCGAGACAGTCTGGAAAGACAGCCTGGTGCGGTTTCAGCTATATGGGAGCTCTGCCTTGGGGCGGCGATATTCTCCCGGCTGTACCCAGGGTCCCTTGCCATCCAAGATCTTCTCCCAAATCCAGGAGTCTTGAACCCTGGGTACCACGCTGCTTGGTCCGGTTGTGGTGGGTGATTCTGTAACGGCCGTTGTTGGTGGAAGAAGGTGAGGACCAAAATATACTGCCCACCCCAACTCACGCCCTGACCATACTAAAACAAAGACAAAACAAAGGAACTAAGGTCAGAACGTGACAGCATGTTTCTTCATATTATGCAAAAATCCTAATGACTAAATCAATCCATCATTAACCACTAACTTTTTAATATTCCAACACACAATAAAACAGATGAATTATGAAAAATGTAATACTTTTCCTGACTTTTAAATTACTTTGACGAAGCAATGCGTTACATCACACATACCGTAAATACATTCCAGTCTAACATTTATTTGTGCCTATATCATATTTGCATTTAATACCACCCCGATGCCTCCTTGTCAAACACTGACCTTGTGGGAATTTTAAATGTTTTAAAATGTGACGATTGTATAACCTCCAACTATACCGAAAGAGCTTGGACTTTCCCCTGCCAATTTGGAGAGTATCCAGCACAGTGAACACTGATGGGGAGTGACTTGTCCTTAGTGGTGGACGGTTTCAGCTATATGGGAGGTCAGCACCGGAGGTCAAGGCCACATGACTCACGGTCGTAGGGAGACGGAACCAATTACAGTGCTGAATAGCTGTCCAAACAATAGCCTGTGGGACCCGTGGAACTGCGGCCACACACTGACTAAGGACAATGAGAGGAGAGTGAGGACCAATCAGGTCGGTGGGCAGCGTTCCAGCTCAATTAACACAGTCAGGTGACAAATGCATGCACACACACCAAATACATGCACACAGCTCAAGGCAAACACACCTCTCGGCACTCACACATACACACACACACACACACACACACACACACACACACACACACACACACACACACACACACACACACACACACACACACACACACACACACACACACACACACACACACACACACACACACACACAACTTGCACCTCCAATGCTGAGGATTTGTCAGTCACACTTCAGAAACAATAAAGGTTACAAAGTTGGAGTTGTGTGATATGTGTGTATTATGTAAGCAAAAATTAGAATACTTCCAGCCATATGAGGAACTAAAATCCATGGAGGGCGATGATGTTTCTGCTTTGTTTGCAGCATAACCAATGTGATGAATGGCTCATTCTTGTCAAGCTTTAAGTGTCCAGGGATACAGTTAGCCCAGGGTTCAAATACCATTATCTCATTAAAGGGAATGAAACTACTCTCATCATGAAGAGGTAACACTGCATGAAAAGGCACATTTACGGGTCGAACAGTCCGGTGCACAAGTCCGAAAGCGTTACGTTTCTGGAAATATGAAAGCACGTGTCCAGCAGTGTTCAGCCCTATCCTGTAAATCTCAGAAAATGGACCACTTTTGTGCACGGATGGAAATTCTTCAGTAAATCTCCAGAAACTACCACACATATCCATCTCACGACATCGCTATACTAAAACAATTCTTAGTTACTTGAATAAAACACTTTTTGAAGGATGACAATTAATTTCAGTAGAGCAGGAAAAGGCAGGCAATAGCATCTGTGTTTTAGCTAAAGTAACCCCCATGGAGACTTGCACTGGGCCAAGGATGACTCCTGCCAGTACTCTGCTCAATTCTTTAGAAAACACTTTCATTCATCTATGAATTTTGAATGTGGTGCTTACTTGCTTACATGGGTTAATATATTGGTTAAAGGGGAATATACCTCAATTTGAGGAATATGACCAAGCCTATTCAAAATTCAAAGAATTTTCAAAAGAATCAGGAGTCATCCAGCTTGGCCCAGGATGGGCCTCCATTCAGGGTGCTATAGTGTTGAGGTTTGAGGGGTCCATGGTATATAGGTTGCCTTGATGAAAACTCCCCAGACATGATCCATGTGGTGTGGCTCGCCAAGTAGCTTGTGTCACTTTCCAAGCGGATCTGTAGTTCTTGACTAAGAGCAGTGAGAACCTTACTCCGGAAGAAGGGACGCTTGACGAACCACAAAGGTTTGCCATTTTGCAGGCCATCCTCCTCACCGCTCATCCGGTCCACATGAACTCTTCTCCAAATGTCTCTTTCATCCACTGCACACACTCTCGACCTTGCATCTAGACCCAATTGAACACAGTAAAAAAATGCCTAAGTCTCAAGTCATGCATATTCATATAATACATATAAAATCTGAATTTAACCCCACCAACCTCAGATTGAGAGATAGTAAGAGGAAATTCTAAACTTGATTTTAGTTCCCCCAAACAGTTTTTGATATCTTGTGAAATGACTGAGATTACTGGTATTATTGGACTATATTAAATGTAAGTAAAAACCATGAATAGCTAGCCAACAACATAAGCTAAAAGTTGCTAGCTAGTAGGGAGAAATAGTAGGCTAGCTATCACCTAGTGCTGACCTACAATGGATCTTAATTTAAAGGTTGTGCCGTACTGCAGCACAGCTTGCAGGCTGCCGCAGAATTCTATGGCACGTTATTTGGATCTACCCATCCCGGATCCGTGAGAATTGTCACCAACTGACATTAAGTAGAATAACGCAAAGGACAAAAGATCTTACTAGAAAATATTCATATTCATGAAATCACAAGTGAAATATATTCAGACACAGTTTAACCTTTTGTTAATCACTCTGAAAATATCACCCTTGAAAATATGCTTTACTGCCAAAGCAAGACAAGCATTTGTGTAAGTTTATCGATAGCCTAGCATAGCATTATGCCTAGCTAGCAGCAAGCAATCTGGTCACGAAAATCAGAAAAGCAATCAAATTAAATTGTTTACCTTTGATGAGCTTTGGATGTTTTCACTCACGAGACTCCCAGTTAGATAGCAAATGTTCCTTTTTTCCAGAATAATTATTTTTGTAGCCAAACATTTCTACGTTAAGTTCTTCACGTTTGGCTGAGAAAACGACCGGAAATTGCGGTCACGACAACTCCGAAAAATATAGCTACATAATATGGACAGAAACATGGCAAACGTTGTTTATAATCAATCCTCAAGGTGTTTTTCAAATATCTATTCGATAATATATCAACCTGGACAGGTGGCTTAGTAGGAAAGAGAGAAACAATGGCCACATTTTATTTTACGCACAAAACACTCTGAGAGCCTCCAGCTGACCACTGACGCAATGTTGACGTTCAGGCTCATTTTTCTAAATAAAAGCCTGAAACTATGTATTTTGACACTAGACACATTAGGGAAGCCATAGAAAAAGGAATATGGTTGATATCTCATTCACTGCTCAATAGGGACGCATAGGAACGCAGAGCTTTCTAAATAAGAGTCCCTTCCTGATTGGATTTTTCTCAGGCTTTCGCCTGCAATATCAGTTCTGTTATACCCACAGACAATATGTTTACAGTTTTGGAAACTTTAGAGTGATTTCTATCCTAAGCTGTCAATTATATGCATATTCTAGCATCTTGTCCTGACAAAATAGCCCATTTACTTTGGGGACGTTATTTTTACAAAAATGAAAATAGTGCCCCCTAGATTCAAGAGGTTAACAAGATGTTTATCTTTAATTTGCTGTATTGGACTTGTTAATGTGTGAAAGTTACATATTTAAAAAATAATAATTGAATTTCGCACGTTGCCTTTTCAGTGGAATGTTGTCGAGGGGTTCCGCTAGCGGAGGTAGAAAGGTTAAAAGAAAGGTTAACCTAGAAAGGTTAAAAGACCATTCGAGGACCGAAGGGTTGTGGGGCCCGATGGACCAGAGCCGGCTGTAATATATGTGGTAGAGACCCCCTGGGTAGAGGATGTAGGAGTGAGAATCTCCGGAAGCAGTTGGGAGAATCTGTTAGTCAGCAGGATGGGATCCCCCAAAGTCGTTTCAGCCCCATTCACCAAAGAAAGGTGCCTTGCGCTGGGCTTACGGTATATGACGTGCCTCCACTGGAATACAGGATCGATACTCGTGGATACGCCAGCTCCTCATTAAGCGTCCTTGCTCCTTTATTCTCTGAGGGGGGTGGGAGGTTCGGGGTAGGATGGGGAGGGCAGGTAAGATGGGAGGGAAGAGGGAACTTCACTAGGGTGGGGTCTCTGCAGAGGAGCTCTGGCAAGTCGTTCTGAGAGTGGCAACATGGTGGCGAGGCAGTGGCACGATGACCAGGCTGAAGGAAAAGTTCTTAGAGTGGGACCTATCCAGGATATGCTGCAATGTCTCAATTTGCTTAATCTGGACATCCAGCGTCCAACTGGACATCTCAATAAGCTGACAGTTTCCACATTGGAAATTTGTCTGGACAATATTATTCCAAAACTGTGAAAGGTAGGTGCAGCTCCTACATGGGATGAAACGTTCGCCGTAGTCTCTGGTGGTTGCTGCCAATCTGGGAAAAGTCAATTTCCCCGCATGGCGGAAAGTGGTAGACGCCATTTTGGAACAATTCTGTTAAAATCCACGCAAATAAAATAGGTTGTCGGGGAATCAGCTAAAAGTCAATCAATCCACACATTGTGATAGTCAGTTAAATTGAATCACACAGTTTGAAGAATCACCACAGTCATAGGTAGCAAGCCAGAACCCAACCACAGACTAGAAAACAGCCAGCAATAGGACCCACAATAAACACAACCAAGGCACAAAACTCACCAGCATAACAACAGCAAGAAGAGAAACTTACTCAATGCGATTTAATGCTGTGGCCCATCAGCAACACTGTGTGGAGGTTGTGTTACTAGTATGATAGCCAAGAGAGAAGCACCTTGGAGGGGATGTAGTTTCCAGTATAGGTTGGTGGAGAGCCGGGAGGGTGGCAAGGCAGAGGAGCGTTAATGTGTACAATACAAGCTAATACTTATTTGATGCCATTAGCATTGTTCTACAGAACTAATAGAAAAATTGAACTACATACGCACAAGTGAGTATAACACCATAAAGTTTATGACATCAGTAGCTTACGTTTCTGCGGTTATAAAGGTATACACACAGAAAACATTATGTGTCCTAAAGTGAGTGAATTCTGACATCATGTGTGTAAGAAACTTGGCTACACTCATATGCATGAGAAAATGTCACTTGTTTTCACTCGGTCAAACCCAAATAATACATCACAATTACCAGAAAACTCAACACAGTTTAGATAACCATGTTACCTCTAGATTTTGAAACGCTACTTATAAATGCACACAAACCTAAAAAAATATATAAATAAGTAGACATGGAGAGGTGGCTTTTTTTCACAACGCTTCTCTTCGAACACGAGGTAGGGAAGCACTGCCATACGTGCCTGTGGCAGTTGAGGATTTACGTGAAGTGCCAAGAGTGTGCAAAGATGTCATCAAGGCAAAGGGTGCTACAAATATATTTTGATTTGTTCAACACTTATTTGGTTATTACATGATTCCATATCTGTTATTTCATAGTTTTGATGTCTTCACTATGATTCTACAAACTTCTGACTGGTACTGTATGTATTGCAAATATATGTTTTTGCTTTGTCGTTATGGGGTATTGTGTGTAGATTGATGACATTTAAAAATATATATTTTTTGTAATAAGGCTGTAACGTAACAAATTGTGGAAAAGGGAATTGGTCTGAAAACTTTCAGAATACATTTTATGTCTCCGACTGGCTCAATTTGGTCTGAAATTGCGTTTTTTACATTGCATAAAAGTACAGACTCAGAGCAAGAAAATTGTATATCATACACTACAGTTGAGAAACAATGTGAAAGCAGTTTTATAAGCCATAAAATTAGTGTTTTGATAAATTTGCATTCGTTATTATTTGCGGCTTGTGTCTTTTTTAAATATCAATGAATGTTTCACTTTCTCTGGTCATAGGAGTAACAACATGAAACTGTACATGAGGCAGAAGTAATGCAATGCAACTTTTTGCTAACAGCTGGAAGACTGTATCACCTTTTCTCAGCGGAGGGAGGGAGAGAAGAGGGACTGTGAGTAGGGTGAGAAGCGTCCTCACCGCTGATCCCTCCCTTCCCTCAGACTGACCATCAGATGCAAGCAATCAGTCCAATCAAAAAAGCTAATGTCTATGCTCACTCAGCTGTGCCTCACAAGTAATACAACAAATTATCTATTACCAGTGTTATCATATACCTACAATTTTGAAATATAATTTCAAAATGGTCCGAAAAGAATAACATTGGCAGGGCAATTCAAGCGTAGACAATATGCAGTGATAATGTATTGGGACTATAGCCTAATGCACAAACCTCATTGCTACAGAAAAGTTTATAATGAGCCCATCCTCTCCAATTAAGGTGCAACCAACCTCCTGTGAGTGAGACAGATCTTGCATTCGGTCTGTGCACACAGCGTTAGCTTCGGCTAGTATTGTCTTGTCTGGAACCTTTGTCAGGCGGTGGAGCGCACTCAGTCGTATGAAGAGCTCTCTGCTCAAAGAATCTGCAACAACCTTTTTGGGACCAGGGATGTACTTGATTTCAAACTTGTGCAGTACCAGCTTGGAAATCCATCTCTGCTCACAAGAATTGAGTTTCGCTTTTGTCAGGATGTATATCAAGGGATTGTTATCCGTCCATACAGTGAACTGCTGCCCCCGTAGTCAATGCTGTAATTTGTCGCAGATAGCCCATTTTATGGCAAAGAACTCAAGTCTGTGTGCAGGATACCTTGACTGCGATTTACTGCCTGACTAGCTTGCGAAGGCTTTTGGTCTTGCTGTAGATCCCCCTTTTTGTACCTGATACAGAACAGCTCCTATGCCATTGCTGGACGCATCCACAGAGAGTAGGAAAGGTTAGTCGAAGTTGGGGTGGGCCAACAAGACCTTTTCCAGCAATGGTTGTTTTAGCTGGAGGAAGGCCTGCTTGCACTCTGTTGTCCAGTCAGCTGCCATCAACTCCCTGACTGTTGAGAGTCGCTTCTTCATCTTGTTGTGTGGAACTTTGTGTCCAGTTGTCAAACCAACGAGAGGCTTTGCGATGGTCAAGCAGCCTTCAGTGAACTGTTGGTAATGCACCACCATCCCGAGGAATGACCTCAGAGGGGGTGTCAGTTCAATTTTTCCATCAGGTCAGTTCTGTCAGACCTGTAATGGCCTTCACCTTCTCACAATCTATAACTACGCTATCCGCACTGATGATATGCCCCAAGAACATCCCAGACCTCTGAAAAAAGTGACACTTTTTAGAGGCCAGCTTCAGGTTGTGAGCCTTGAGATGTTCAAAGACCATTTCCAGTCACTGCAGAGCCAGGTGTTCAGTGGGCGAATAAATCAAGACATCATAAAGGTAACACAACATCCTAAGAAAGTTCTAATCGCCGAATATATTTAGCATCATCCTCTCCGGTCATCCCCAAGCACTTTCACCTAAAGCAGCCAGCGATTCATCCTGGTGATGGAGTGTGTGGGCATATTTTATGGTGTGAGCATTGAGCTAACGAAAGTCAGTGCAGCCTTAGGCCTCCAGAATTCTTCCAGACAAAGACATGGGGTGAGGCGAACCCACTACTGGACTTCCTTAGGAGTTCACATTCTTCCATCTCATTCAATGTTTGCTTGAGCTTCTCATACTGATTATTTGAAAAGTGTCAGTATGACATTTGAAAGGTTTTCTCGTCACTGAGTCGGATGCAATGAAAATAACCACTAGCTTTTCCTTAGCAGCAGGAGACACTTGACAGGAGTCAATGTCAATATCAGTCAAACCTAAGTCAAGTAAAAGTCCCGGACCGCTTGAACTGTCGGCGGGAACTGTCATCAGTCAGAGTCAGGTCATCTTGGATGTCAGTGAGTATGTCAGTATGTGTTGCTCCAAAGCTAGTGTTGAATCAGCCACGCGAACAATCAAAGTCCTCTAAAGCCACACAAGGAAAGACAACGGCTAGTGTGGCATTTTCGTCTCAATGTAATTGCCTTCTGAGAATGGTTTATCACTTTAACAGGAAGCCACCCATCCCCCCGCAACAGAGCTACAGTGCTGCCTATCAGGTCTGACCTTGGTGTTGACCTTATGGGCTTGATAATGACAGCAGAGTCAGCTGATAGGTTCTGAGTGCTTCATAGTCTGCCCCAGACTAAGTGCTTCTGTATGGGCTCTAGAGTCAAAGCCCCCTTAAATCTCACAGTTCGAACTTTGTCAGGTCACTGTCTCTCCATCTCTCCATGTTAGCTATCATGCTGATTAACTTGTTATGGCTGCAATCCCACTAACGGGATAAGTGTCATCAACAACCGCTGAATAGCATAGCGCTACATTCAATAAATATTACTATAAATATTTATATTCATGAAATCACAAGTGCAATATAGGAAAGCACAGTTTAGCCTTTTGTTAATCCACCTGTGGTGTCAGATTTTGAAATTATGCTTTACAGCGATAGCAATCCAAGCGTTTGTGTAAGTTTATGGATCGCACGACAAAACATTATGAACACTTAGCATTAAGTAGCTTGGTCACGAAAATCAGAAAAGCAATCAAATTAATCGTTTACCTTTGATGATCTTCTGATGTTTTCACTCACGAGACTCCCAGTTACAAAACAAATAAAGATTATTTTTATGTCCAAAATACCTCTGTTTGTTTGGCGCGTTATGTTCAGAAATCCACAGGAAAGAGAGGTCACGACAACGCAGACGAAAGTTCCAAATAGTTTCCATAATGTTCACAGAAACATGTCAAAAGTTTTTTATAATCATTCCTCAGGTTGTTTTTAAAATATATAATCAATAATATATCAACCGCAAATGTCTTTCACAGTAGGAGAGGGAAAAGCAATACCTATCCAAACTCAAACTCATGTGACCACTTGACGCAATGTTATCTTTTTGGCTCCTTTTTCAAAATAAAAGCCTGAAACTATGTCTGAAGACTGTTGACACCTTGAGGAAGCGATAGGAAAAGGAATCTGGTTCATATCCCATTAAATCCAGCAAAGGGAGGCTATGGAACATGGAGTTTTCAAAATAGAAGCCACTTCCTGTTTTGATTTTCCTCAGGCTTTCACCTGCAATATCAGTTCTGTTAAACTCACAGACAATATTTTGACCGTTTTGGAAACGTGTTTTCTATCCAATACTAATACTAATATGCATATTTTAGCAACTGAGACTGAGGAGCTGGCTGTTTACAATGGGCACCTTTTCATCCAAGCTACTCAATACTGCCCCTGCAGCCATAAAAAGTTAAGTCTCCAGTTGTCTTCAGCTGGCGAATTAAGTCCTTGTCCGCTAACTAAAAAGCAGCATTCCCCAAGTGAGGATGGCCTTTATTTTAGCAGTGATGAATTCATTAACTTATTTGATGAAAAGATCCTGATCATTAGTAAGCAAATTACAAACTCCTCTTTGGATCTGCATAGTTGTCCAAAACTCAGTTGTCCTGAGTCTCCACAGAACTGCCAGGACCTAGGATGAATGGAGACACTATAGTTTTTTAATCCTGTATGTCTTGACACATTCACGAAAATAGTAATGGCCTTTAAACCTTCCAGCTGCCTACTGGACCCTATTCCTGCTAAACTACTGAAAGAGCTACTTCCTGTACTTCCTGAAAAAGCCAAACTTTGCCACGTAAAATTTAAAAAATGATCTATATCGAATCTCCCATTCCTCTCAACATTTTTCGAAAAAGTTGTTGCGCAGAAACTCACTGCCTTCCTGAAGACAAATAATGTATACTAAACGCTCCCCTGGTTTTTGACCACATGATAGTACTGAGAATGCACTTGTGAACAGGCTAAATTAGCTTTTAATTATGTCAGACGAAGGCTCTTCATCGGCCTTCGTGCACCCATATTTTAGTGCCACATTTGACACCATTGATCACCACACTATTTTTGAGAGATTGGAAACCCTAATTGGTCTACACGGACATGTCGGAAAGATATCAGTTTGTCTTTGTGAATGGTTTGTACTCTGACAAATCAATTGTAGGTTTTGGTGTTCCTCAAGGTTCAATTTCAGGACAACTATTGTTTTCACTATATATTTTACATCTTGGTGATGTCTTTTGGAAACAAAATATCTACTTTCACTGAGGACGACACACAGCTGTACACTTCGATGAAACACGGTGAGCGTCAAAATTGCCTACCCTGGAAGCCTTTGTTTCAGACATAAGGAAGTGGATTGCGGTAAATGTTTTACTTTTAAACTCGGAAAAAAAAATATGATAGTTCTAGGTCCCAAGAAACAATGAGATCTGTTGTTTGATCTGACAATTAATCTTGATGGTTGTAGTTTTTTTCAAATAAAACTGCAAAGGACCACACAGACATTATAAGTAAGACTTTGTTCTTAATTAACTGCCTTGCCTAGTTAAATAAAGGTTAAATAAAAATTATCTGAACCCTGATCTCTCTTTTGACAAACATATTTTTTTCCTTCTTCATAACTGTCACTTTGTGATCTTAGTTCTTTTTGTTATGTCTTTGTTTTAGTATGGTCAGGGCATGAGTTGGGTGGGTAGTCTATGTTCTTTTTTCTATGTTGTGGTTTTGTGTTTGGCCTGGTATGGTATGGTTTTCAATCAGAGGCAGGTGTTGTTCGTTGTCTCTGATTGAAAATCATACTTAGGTAGCCTTTTCCCACCTGTGTGGTGTGGGTGATTATTTTCTGTTCTGTGTTTTTCTTCACCGTACAGGACTGTTCGTTTGTCTTTTTTTTTCTCCAGTGTTCAGTTATTTTCTTTAAAAATATGAAGACTTACCACGCTGCGCATTGGTCCTCCTCTTCTTCCACCCACGACGAGCGTTACAGAATCACCCACCAAAAAAGGACCAAGCAGCGTGGTATCGGGCAGCAGCAGAAATCTCTGGACTCGTGGAAATGGGAGGAGATCCTGGACGGAGAAGGACCCTGGGTACAGGCTGGGGTATATCGCCGCCCCAAGGCAGAGCTGGAGGCAGCGAAAGCTGAGCGGCGGTGGTATGAGGAGGCAGCGCGGCAGCGTTGCTGGGACGAGAGGCAGTCCCAAAAATGTATTGGGGGAGGCACACGAGGAGTGTGGCTAAGTCAGGTAGGAGACTGGAGCCAACTCCCCGTGCTTACCGTGGAGAGAGGTGGACCGGGCAGGCACCGTGTTATGCCGTCAGGTGCACGGTGTCCCTGGTGCGCAGGCATAGCCCGGTGCGCTACATCGCTGCGCCTCGTATTGGTCGGGCTAGAGTGGGCATCAAACCAGGTGCCATGAAGCCGGCTCAGCGCATCTGGTCTCCTTGGGCCGGGGTACATGACACCAGCCCTATGCACGGTGTCCCCGGTTCGCCAGCACAGCCCAGTGCGGTCTGTTCCACCTCGCCGCACTGGCCTGGTGACGGGGAGTATCCAGCCAGGTAGGGTTGTGCAGACTCGGTGCTCGAGACCTCCAGTGCGCCTCCGCGGTCAAGTCTATCCGGTGCCTCCTCCATGGACCAGGCCTCCGGTGGCAGTCCCAGGCACCAAGCTGTCTCACCAAGCTGCCAGAGTTGCCCGTCAGTCTTGAGCTGCCAGAGTTGCCCGTCAGTCAAGAGCTGCCAGAGTCGCCCGCCAGCTGCCAGAGCAAAGACTATGATGGAGTGGGGTCCACGCCACCGCGGACAGACACCCTTCCCTATAGGTTCAGGTTTTGCGGCCGGCGTCCACACCTTTGGGGGGGGGGGTACTGTCACGACCTTAGTTCCTTTGTGATGTCTTTGTTTTAGTATGGTGTCACAGCCCCTCCTCTGCAGTGCAGGGGTGGTTCCCCTTGAGGCAGAGGAGGATCGTTAGTGATTGGAGTCACCTGGGCTCAGGTTATTTAAACTGCTTCACTAATCACTCTTGTCTCTCTCTCTCTCTGCTCCCCCAGGTATGACCCTGTTTTGTTTGTTCATTTGTAGTTTTGCATAGTTTTCACTCAGTCATTCACACACACAGATTCACACATCCCTGCACTTTACATACACCTTACATTATGATACTTTCACACCTCATTCCTTTTTCTTTGTTTAATGTTAATAGTTTTGGTTTACAATAAAGAACCTTTTTGATTGGCCTATACCTGTTGTTCGTGTCCCCTAATTTTTGCCACAGGCTATGAGCCGGCCTGTGACAAGTGGGGGCTCGTCCGTAAGTTAAAGTTAATTGTACTTTAGTCTTTAGTATTTTAGTTTACTTTAACATTTTGTCATAGTTGGTTAAGGTTTTGTCTAGATTGTCTTTGTCTTATTATTGATACGTTTATTTATTCGTAATTTGGCTTATTTGATTATTGTTTTGTAATTAACTTGGGTTAGTTTAGTTCAGATTTCCAAATTATTTGTTTGAGGGGATGTTTGGTTGGGACAATATTGTTGGAGAGAGCATTGATAGCCATGTGTTATTTTGGTTTAGTTAGCTTGGTAGCTAAATTTGTTTAACAGTTCACTCTGGGTTTTTCTGGGTTTTGTTCAGGTGGGAGTCCTCTCAGGTTCAGGCTTATCAGCGAATGTCAATAGGAGGCTTGTGGTGTTTTTGTTTAAGGTGGCAGTGAACGTGGGTAGAGCATCCCTTTTCCTTTTCCCTTACATCGGCTCGGGAGCACCTCCGTGGTTATGGGGGGGGGGGGGGGCAGTTTCTGGTTGTCTTTTCCACTTTTGTGTGCATAAAACCCCACCACATGTGACTGCACGAAGACCAGGGGCCAGTTAGTTAGTTGTTGAACCCAGACTGACAGCAGGTGAGTTGTGTGTTTTTTTGGAGCATTTGTAATATTTGTATTGGTTGAGGAAAATGTCTTCCATTCTGAGTAATTTTGTTCAAGCTCCTTCAGAGGTAGCCTTAGAGTTGTGTACTAAGGAGCAGTTAATTGAAATTGCTGAACATTATCAGATTGAGATTGTTGATAAAAAAATGGAAGAGACTCAAATCTAGATTAAAGCAGGGTCTTAGAGAAATTGGTGTTTTTTGCGGTCAGTCTGCTAGTAGTGAGGGTGCAAGTTTAAACTTTTGAGCAGCAGAGGGAGCTGTTGCAAATGCAGTTGGAGATAGTGCGATTGAGAAATACTAATAGACCCAAAGAACTACTACAGTTTGTTTCACAGAATCTTTGTTTGTTGCCTAAATTTGATGAGTCAGATCCAGACACATACTTTACTTTATTTGAGCGTATTGCGGAAGCTAGAGCTTGGTCAGATTTGGACATGACTATGTTGTTGCAATGTGTACTTACAGGTAAAGCACGTGAGGCTTTTGCAGCACTGAGTGTAGCTGACAGTAAAGATTTTGCTAAAGTTAAATCAGCAGTTCTGAAGGTCTACGAGCTTGTGCCAGAGGCATATCGTCAACGTTTTCGTCACAGGAAAAAGTTAGATTCACAAATCAATTCTGAGTTTGTTTGTGATTTGACTTCTGCATTTAATCGTTGGTGTACAGCTTCTGAAGTTAGTACTTTTGAGGGTCTGTCTAATTTGATTGTGTTAGAACAGTTCAAAAATTCTGTGTCTGATCAGGTTGCTACATACATGAATGAACGAAAAGTTAAGTCTCCAAGTGATGCAGCAATCCTTGCAGATGAGTACAGGCTAACACATAAAAGCCATTTTGAGTAAAACAGTGACATGTACCATAAAAGTAACTTTACTCCTAGGAATAGTAGGTCACCTTTTTTTGGAGCTTCTTTCCAAAGGCCTCAGCAGAAGTTTGGGTCTGGAGGACTTAAAACGCCGGTTAATGCTAATACCTGTCGCTACTGTTTAGTTGAAGGACATTGGAAGAAATATTGTCCTCTGCTTAAATCAAAAAAGTCAGGTCAAGTTAAACCTGCTGTGATGGCAAGTCCTGTTACAGCCTCTGACCACCAGGGTGAGCTTTTTCAGCCACTTGTTGAATTTGATTCTAGATCTTCCTACTGTGATTTTTCAGCCTTTATTTCAGATGGTGTAGTGTCCCTGGTAGATGGCAACCAAAATGTTTCAATCAAGATCTTAAGAGACACTGGAGCTTTAGATTATTTTATTCTGGAATCTGTTTTGCTGTTTTCTAAAGAGTCTGATACTGGCAGATGTGTAATGGTATGTGGTATGGGTTTAGTTCCATTCTCTTGTCCGTTACATGAAGTTACCCTAAAATGTGGTCTGGTAGAGGTTGATGTAGATGTTGGGGTTAGACCCCAGTTGCCAGTAGTGGGAGTCCACATGATTTTGGGGAATGACTTGGCAGGTAGTAAGGTGTGGGCAGATGGCAAACTAAACATCTGTAAGAAGCAACCTTCAGTGTCACCTGCAAGGGAATCTCCGGATCAAAACTGTATGTCTCTGAGTTATTTCCTTACCCGCGGAGCCTCTCGTAAGGAGATTGCGAGTAAGCCAGAAAGTCTTGAGTTGCCAGTCAAACTCCAGACAGAACAGTTGACTAGTTCTAGAGATTCATTGATGGCTGAGCAAAAGGCCGATACTACCTTTGCTGATCTGTTTGATAAAGTTGTTCCTGATTCAGTGGTGAGGAATAGTGCTCAGTGTTATTTTCTTCTTGATGGGCTGTTGGTCAGGAAATGGGTTCCACACTATGATCAGGGTCTAGGAGAACCAGTCTTTCAAATAGTTGTACCTACTACTTTGCGAAATAAAGTGTTGCAAACGTCACATGGTGATGTGAAGTGCAGCCCAGGGCCCAGGTACCAGGGCTGCCGAGTTTGAGGGGCGGACAGTCAGTTGGAGGACACGGGGCCACTACTAGGAGCCGGGATTGGTATAATTTTTTTTCTTTTTGAGTAATTTTATTGTTTTGAATATGTTGGGCCGAAATTTGGGTTGAGGGTGGGACCCTCATTTTAAGGAGGGGGTGTCACGGCCCCTACTCTGCAGTGCAGGGGCGGTTCCTCCTGCAGGCAGAGGAGGGTCACATCAAATCAAATCAAATTTTATTTGTCACATACACATGGTTAGCAGATGTTAATGCGAGTGTAGCGAAATGCTTGTGCTTCTAGTTCCGACAATGCAGTAATAACCAACGAGTAATCTAGCTAACAATTCCAAAACTACTACCTTACACACAAGTGTAAAGGGACAAAGAATATGTACATAAAGATATATGAATGAGTGATGGTACAGAGCGGCATAGGCAAGATGCAGTAGATGGTATCGAGTACAGTATATACATATGAGATGAGTATGTAAACAAAGTGGCATAGTTTAAAGTGGCTAGTGAGACATGTATTGCATAAAGATGCAGTAGATGATATAGAGTACAGTATATACGTATACATATGAGATAAATAATGTAGGGTATGTAAACATTATATTAAGTAGCATTGTTTAAAGTGGATAGTGATATATTTTACATCAATTTCCATCAATTCCCATTATAAAGTGTCTGGAGTTGAGTCAGTGTGTTGGCAGCAGCCACTCAATGTTAGTGGTGGCTGTTTAACAGTCTGATGGCCTTGAGATAGAAGCTGTTTTTCAGTCTCTCGGTCCCTGCTTTGATGCACCTGTACTGACCTCGCCTTCTGGATGATATCGGGGTGAACAGGCAGTGGCTCGGGTGGTTGTTGTCCTTGATGATCGTTATGGCCTTCCTGTGACATCGGGTGTTGTAGGTGTCCTGGAGGGCAGGTAGTTTGCCCCCGGTGATGCGTTGTGCACACCTCACTACCCTCTGGAGAGCCTTATGGTTGTGGGCGGAGCAGTTGCCGTACCAGGCGGTGATACAGCCCGACAGGATGCTCTCGATTGTGCATCTGTTGATTTTGACCCCTCCCCCTTTGTTCAGGGACACATTATTCAATTTCTGTTAGTCACATGTCTTTGGAACTTGTTCAGTTTATGTCTTAGTTGTTGAATCTTGTTATGTTAATACAAATATTTACACATGTTTGCTGAAATTTAACGCAGTTGACAGTGAGAGGACGTTTCTTTTTGGTTGGATTGGCTGGAATTGTTTTGTGTTATACTTTGGGTGTCACACCAAGTTATTAACTGAGACAACAGACATACATGCAAATAATTTAAACTGAATAATTCCACATTAAGGCCTCAAGCACATGAAGTGGGTATTGTGGTTACTCATCCTGTCACAATCCAGACTTGAAACACGTTTATGTCAACAATGCATGAAATTGAAACAACAATAATGAGTTGGTAACTTGAAAAACATTTTCTGAGGAATGCCAATTTACCATCACCATTGCTATTAGCTAATGCTATGTCCTTGTCAGTATATACGTATACAGGACCAATTACTAAATAACTTCTTCTCTGAGGGCCCATGCATTTGGCACAGTAACATGCATCAGACAGTTCTGTCCCTCCTCCATGTATGCTGTGGTTCATGTTCTACAGTACTGCCAGCTGGCTCATGTTTTCAGACTGTGTCACTTTCAACACGTCTTCCATCCTCAGTATCTCTCCTGCTGCAGTGATTATGACATTTTAATGAATTCCCCTTTCTGACTCTCTCTAAGTTGCAGGACTGTTTAGAACTGGATATAGTCTCCCTCTCATAACCCTTCTTCAACAGGTACCCAAATAACCAGTTTTCTCACATTTTAGGTGTATGTGTTTGCATGTCTGCATGCAGTTGTACTTGCTTGCATTTGTGCTTGTTTTTATTACAAGCATCTGATTGAAACTTGTGAACAAAGAAGGGGACAAATGGTGTAGTCAAAATGTTACCAGAAATATAACCAACAGTAACATTGTATTACTTACATTCTTAAATTACTGTAACATTAATTAAATTGTATATGGTAATCTCGGTCTATGAATTCAAGAGTGGTTCCATTTCTATAGCCTCATCCCTCAGTGGTGTCGTGTCTGCTTTGTTATTGTTTCAGATATTGTTGCAGATTCCCCCTTTAATCATTATCCTAAAATGTTGAAATCCAGTTTGTATTATTAAAGTGCACTTTTTCTCAAAAGGATGGAGATTATTATTATTTTTTAATTCGCTAGGGGCGAGGAGTTTGTACATATTGGTAATTAAAAACGCATCATTATCCAATTACTTCAAAAAAACAGTTGCCACTATAGATTTCTGTTTAATAGACTACAAATAAAATATATAAAGAGTCATATCTTCTGTTGAGTGTACGGCTCTGATATAATGCCTAATTTGCTCCAGGGGATTGAAAATATACAGAAAATATATCTTATAATTTCCATGCAGGATTAAAAGTAGGCAAAGTTTAAAGGGGGTGGGGGCTCCATTAAGGGGCGAGTGGAGTCCCAGACTGGATGGGATTAGCATCCCCTTTAATGACCCAAAGCAGGGAACTGTTTACCAGCTAGTGAGTCATTTCCCCTTCACTATAGACTTTTTCATAGCTTTTTGTTAACAACAGCTGTTCCATCACTGCTGTCAACAGCTAGCTAGCTAACTTAATGTAGTTATTTTCTCATTTTGGCCATATTATTTGCAGCAGCATGCATTACCTGGATGGATAGTAATGTTAGCAGCAGGAAGTGGAAGCCAGGATGATGAGTAGCACACGGTAAGTTGTTTCTTAAGTTTTTATTCTAGGTAATGTCCGCTAGCTAACTACATATGCATAGGATAGACAGCCATCCAATTTTTTTACAACCCAAATGTTAGCTTGATCTGCTAAAAAAACAACGTGTTAACTTTCTAGCCAGTTGTTAAGTTAACATTAGCTAGCTAATGAACAGATTTCCAGTCCCAAAGAGAACTATGATAATACAAAAACACAATTGCACTGAAAAAATGTAATGTTATATCACTTGAGAATAATGAAGCATGTCCTGGTCTAATTTACCTGGTCTTTAACACCAGTCTCAACGTCAACAGTGAAGAGGCAACTCCGGGATGCTGGCCTTTCTAGGCAAAGTTATTTTGTGTTCTTTTGCCCATCTTAATCTTTTATTTTTATTGGCCAGCCTGGGATATGGCTTTTTTATTTGCAACTAACTAGAAGGCCAGCATCCGGAGTCGCCTCTTCACGTTGAGACTGGTGTTTGCGGGTACCATTTAATCAAGCTGCCAGGTGAGGACTTGTGAGATATTCAGTTTCTTGGAAATGTCTTACAAGGAATAGCTTTCATTTCTCAGAACAAGAATAGACTGACGAGTTTCAGAAGAAAGATATTTGTTTCTGGTGATTTTGAGCCTGTAATCGAACCCACAAATGCTGATCCTCCAGATACTCAACTAGTCTAAAGAAGGCCAGTTTTATTGCTTCTTTAATCATAACAACAGTTTTCAGCTCTGCTAACATAATTGCAAAAGGGTTTTCTAATGATCAATAAGCCTTTTAAAATGCTAAACTTGGATTAGCTAACACAACGGGCCATTAGAACACAGGACTGATGGTTGCTGATAATGGGCCTCTGTACGTCTATGTAGATATTCCATAACAAATATGCTGTTTCCAGCTACAACCGTCATTTACAACACATTAACAATGTCTAGACTGTATTTCTGATCAATTCGATGTTTTTTTTTTTTAAGTGACCCCAAACATTTGAACGGTAGTGTAGGCGTTCTTTGTATAATATGAAATAAAGTGTTGATTCTTTGATTTAATTATAGTGTATTTTTGGTCATTGAACATTCCCTGTTTGTCTGTTTTATTTGGTCACTCACTCTCATTTTGTCTAATAATATTGAACAGATCTGCAGCTATATCTGATGTCCTTGATCACTGGTGTGGGTGTAACAATCCCTGTATGGCTGACCTAGGATGCAACCCCTATCCGTAACAGCACTTCATAGCCACTAAGCAGCATCCATTATCCTCCAAAAACCATGATCTTGGTAGGGCTAGGATAACAGTACTTTATGTCTCAGGGTGGGTGACATCACCACATGATGGCTATTAGGGCTTTGTCTCACTTTGTCTTTCCTTGATTCCTCACATCTCCTCACCTGTATTGTATGGCAACTTTATTGGAGGAGACAGTACAAAGTTCCTCCCCACTGGCCTTCTCCAATGGGTTTTGAAAAGGAGGCGAAGAGAGGAATCAAGGAAGGATGAATTGAGAAGCAGCCTAGCACTCAGCTGTCAACTAGCTCACATTGTGCTATACACTCTGCTACACTCACTGACCTCCTCCTTCCCCGCATCAACCTCAGCAGCCAGCAGAGCAGACGGTGTGAACTGAGTCAATCTAGCACCCACAGAATACATTTTGTGGGTATTTAATTCTGCTACATTGAATCAGATCACACAGTTGGCGGCTGAGTAATACTGGTGGTGGCATAGGAGGAGGTGAAAGGGATGTGACTGTAGCAAAGGTGAGCTGCAGGTGAGTTCCATACTGAACATAAATATAATTGGAACATGTAAAGTGTTGGTCCCATGTTTCAAGAGCTGAAATAAAATATCCCAGAAATGTTCCATACACACCCAAAAGCTTATTTCTCTCAAATTTTGAGCACAAGTTTGTTTACATTCCTGTTAGTGAGAATTTCTCTCTTTGCCAAGATAATCCATCCATCTGACAGGTGTGGAATACCAAGAAGCTGATTAAACAGCATGACCATTACACATGTGCACCTTGTGCTAGGGGCAATAAAAGGCCGCTCTAAAATGTGTCGCACAACACAATGCCACAGATGTCTCAAGTTTTGAGGGAGCGTGCAAATGCCCTTCGAGATGGAATCGACATTTAAAACATTGCCATCAAGGCAACTAGCTACTACGCAACAACCTTCTCCTGTCTTCCTCCATCAGGCTTCTGATTTGTCTTCCGCGGGTCCATGAAATGAGCAATAATAGTCTTGATAGAATGTTTCAATGTCTTTTGATATAGCTTGTCATGGTATTTAAGGATATTAAAATCAAATCAAATCCAGGAGTTTCCCAGACTAGTCTCTCTGCCTCGTAATTTAGCTTGTAATGAGGTGCACATTGCAATGTATAGACGAGAGCTGATGTGATTTTAATATGCACTGTATGGTCCGGTGGCAAGAGACAGAGACATTGCATTAAAAGTTATCTCTCAGAGTGCATAATTAAGTAAGCAAGGAAGCAATTGTTGTCTGTCTGATGCATTTGTGTCTGCCTCTGCTTGCCCCAGCCAGACAGACGTACAAAGAAGGTTTGAGGCAACGTGCAAACAAGTCTTCTTTCATTGTAGATAAGGCGCTTTGGAATACATTAACCTTTTCCTCATTTGTTTTGTGTGTGTACACTTTTTGTTCTGCACACAAAATGAGGGGACATGGTATCCGCATCTATGGGTGACTCACAACGGCACTCATTGGGCTCACGAGGGAGAGGCATGTGGTGCCTGAATATTAGCCTCTTCGATGGAAATGAAAAAAAAAGGGGTATGAGTAGGTGAGGAGGGACAGGGTGATGGTCTATTCAGGGAGCAGGTAGCAGCTTTTCTCTCTTGTTTCCTCTTTCTCTCTCTCTCTATCTCTCCGTCTGAGCTCTCAGTTCCTGAGGCACTGCAATTATCCACAGGCTAAAGATGAAAGGTCATGAGTGTTTGTGGAAGACAAAGAGGAAAGAATAGAAGAAGAATAGGTTCTAACTTTCCATCTTGCCATCTCCTGGTCCCCTTACAGGTAGTTGAGACAATGAAGACAGTAGGACAATACACTGTAATGGCTGTCAAAGGCATTGTGTTTAAAAAGGGGGAGAGGGGGAAATAGATAGAGAGGGGGACAGAGAGAAAGAGAGACAGAGAAAGATACAGTAGATACCACACTGTGATGGATGTCAAAGTGATTGCATTGAAAAGGAGAGAGGGATAGAGGGTGGAAAATGGAAGGAGATAGAAGGGGTTAAGGAGAGAGATTGAGAAATGGAGAGACACAGAGAGAGGGTAAAGGGTTAGCATTGTGAGAGAGAAGGGGAAAGAGGTATAAATAAACAGACAGAGATGCAGAAAGAATGAGAAGGAGAGAGTGTAAGAGAGAGGGGTCTCTATATGCTGGGGGGAATTATGCAGTATTTCAGGCCCAGTGCTCTGTGCCATTTGAGTCACTGCAGGTTCCTCACGCTCCAGGCTCTTCTATATAAAGCTCAGACAGCTGCTAGATTTTCCACCTTGCTGCTGTGGAATTCGATTAATATAATGCACATCCATGTTTTTGCCCTCATCAGTGGAAACTCGAGGGGGCCTGCTCATGCAGGTCGCTGGCCACATGTCTCGTGGTCATTGGACATCATTTGAAAATGGACAATATAGTATATCCTATATATATCCTATATCTTACTCTATTATTTTCTATTCAATTCTACAACTAAAATGTAGGTAAATGCATGTACAGTTGAAGTCGGAAGTTTACATACACCTTAGCCAAATACATTTAAACTCAGTTTTTCACAAATCCTGACATTTCATTTTAGTAAAAATTCCCTGTCTAACGTCAGTTCGGATCACCACTTTATTTTAAGAATGTGAAATGATAGTAGAGAGAATGATTTATTTCAGTTTTTATTTCTTTCATCACATTCCCAGTGGGTCAGAAGTTTACATACACTCAATTAGTATTTGGTTGCATTGCCTTTAAATTGTTTAACTTGGGTAAAACGTTTCGGGTGGCCTTCCACAAGCTTCCCACAAAGTTGGGTGAATTTTGGCCCATTCCTCCTGACAGAGTTGGTGTAACTGAGTCAGGTTTGTGATCTCCTTGCTCGCACACACCTTTTCAGTTCTGCCCACAAATTTTATCTGGAATTGAGGTCAGGGCTTTGTGATGGCCACTCCAATACCTTGACTTTGTTGTCCTGAAGCCATTTTGCCACAACTTTGGAAGTATGCTTGGGGTGAATGTCCATTTGGAATACCCATTTTTGACCAAGCATTAACTTCCTGCCTGATGTCTTGAGATGTTGCTTCAATATATCCACATTATTTACCTTCCTCATGAAGCCATCTATTTTGTGAAGTGCACTAGTCCCTCCTGCATCAAAGCACCCCCACAGCATGATGCTGCCATCAACGTGCTTCACGTTTGGGATGGTGTTCTTCAGCTTGCAAGCCTCCCCCTTTTTCCTCCAAACATTACGATGGTCATTATGGCCAAACAGATCTATTTTTGTTTCATCAGACCAGAGGACATTACTCCAAAAAGTACGATCTTTGTCCCCATGTGCAGTTGCAAACCGAAGTCTGGCTTTTTTTACAGCGGTTTTGGAGCAGTGGCTTCTTCATTGCGGCGCTTCCTTTCAGGTTATGTCGAGATAGGACTCGTTTTACTGTGGATATAAATACTTTTGTACTTGTTTCCTCCAGCATATTCACAAGGTCCTTTGCTGTTGTTCTGGGATTGATTTGCACTTTTTTGCACAAAAGTATGTTCATCCCTAGGAGACAGAACGTGTTTCCTTCTTGAGCGGTATGACGGCTGCGTGGTCCCATGGTGTTTATACTTGCGTACTATTATTTGTACAGATGACTGGTACCTTCAGGCATTTGGGATTGCTGCCAAGGATGAACCAGACTTGTGGAGGTCTACAATTGTTTTCTGTGGTCTCGGCTGAATCCTTCTTATTTTCCCATGATGTCAAGCAAAGAGGCACTGAGTTTGAAGGTAGGCTTAGAAATACATCCACAGGTACACCTCCAATTGACTATTATGTCAATTAGCCTATCAGAAGCTTCTACAGCCTGACATCATTTTCTGGAATTTTCCAAGCTGTTTAAAAATACAGTCAACTTAGTGTATGTAAACTTTTGGCCCACTGGAATTGTGATACAGTGAATTATAAGTGAAATAATCTGTCTGTAAACAATTGTTGGAAAAACTACTTGTTTCATGCACAAAGTAGATGTCCTAACCGACTAACACAAACTATAGTTTGTTAACAAGAAATTGGTGGAGTGGTTGAAAAACGAGTTAACCTAAGTGTATGTAAACTTCCGACTTCAACTGTGTCTTTGCACTCAGACGAACTCCCAGCAAGCTGTTCATTATTCAAAGTTGTGTCCTAAAATATTTCAACTTCAATTTTATCTGCCTCTGTTCAACATATCTCTGCTCTTTTTCCTCAAAATTGCTAATCTACAGGAATGAGAAGACAAAATTAGTGTCATGCTCTCATCTCTTATGAGTTTTACATAATCTATGGTTGTTTCACATGGATACGTCTCCTGTCTCCCGTCAAAGAGCAAGCAAGAACGTCCTTTAGTCTTTCTTTTTATCTAATGATAAATGAAGACGAGTACGTGAGCGCTTAAAACCTGCCATTTTAATGACATTCCCTTTCCCACTGCCATCGATTAATAGTTGGAAGTATCAAGTCGTGTGACAGAGTGTGCCGCGGTGCTTTCATCAAAGCCTTGCTCTGAGTCCTCCATCTCATTGGGATCCGCCTTAATTACCATCTCCCTGATCATATCTCGTCTTGCCTCATCTCACGCCAGCTCGAAGGCTCTTTGGTGCATTTTATGAATTGTTAGGTACTGATGAAAACAGTCCACATAAACATAACCGGGACAAGGATTGGTAGGAAGACAAAGGGGAGAAAAGGGGGAGGACAGGGATTTCATAAAAGTGTAATCACTGAGGGATACCTTTTATAGTGATGAAGTCGTAGTGTGGCGGCGCCGCATGAGAGCACACACCCCCCACCGCCTGCCTCTATTAAAAGAGACTGGGGCCGCGGGAGCAACATCTGCTGTGCCCAGAGAGAGAAAGAGAGAGAGGAGGAGGGAGGAAGGGAGGGAGAGAAAATGTGAGAAAGAATGAGAGTGAGAGAGTTAAATTGAGAGAGAGATCATCACAGTTTCCTCTGTTCCCTCTTCTCCTCGGGGATGGCAGAACCGAGAGTTTGGGGACGGCAGTATCCCGAATGTAAAAGACAAATTAAAAAGGTTTTGTCAATCTGGTGGCACTCATACTACCTACTCACGAATCCCTACTCACAAATTTTAAATAGCCTTTGTACAGAGTTGTGGTACATTAGGTTTTAAGTGCGTTAGAACAAAGGCTTGAAAATATAACAAACCTGGGCATGGTTTTTCAAGTTGGTGTAGTAGGGTAGAGAGAATTGATGCTTTCGATGTAAAACATAAAAGTTATGTTTAGAAAGATTTGGTAATCTGATGAGACCAAAAAACACGGGTTATTGTCTCTCGCCATAACTGATGAAAAACTGGATTATATTAAAAGAAGAAAACACTGTCACAGTTGACATTTACGCAACTGTTCATTTTGTATGTATTAGTATTATTGTATTTCCTCTCAACATTGATTAACCCATAACATTACGGTAACACAATATGAATACAATGCTGTATTATTGATTTATACATTTTATGATAGCCAGAAATGTTGTGTTCATATCAACTCGTTCCTTTTCCCATTTACTAAAGATCTACAAGAGCGATTTTACAGCATTGACTTACCAATCTCATAGTTTACTATTGGTTGTCCATTGGATGAATGCACGAACCAATTGAAACCTGTGGAAATGTCAGATTTTGCACGAGGATGGAGAACCATTGGAAAACAATTAATGGAAATCCGACTGGCTGCTGAGTGGAAGGAATAAACTGCATGGTCGCTCAAACCTTTCCGATGGGTCGACTTCCATGGATGACTTGAGGGCGCTTGCTATTTGTCCAATCAGTGGGCCCTCTCAGGGATGTCCCATTTGCACAGTGCACTTCTCTCCTACTCCCCTCACTATTCAGACCCGACGACGTCCCTCCAGGACTTCTCACACTACAAGGTGGCGTCCTTTGGCAAACGTTCCCGAAACGTGTGAAACATTTTCCGGGCAAGGCAAGCCATCTGGTAGGCAGTGGAGAGACCAGCTGGGAGACACAGGAAGAGAACCAAGTCAGCATCCCCTAAAAATGCATGTGTGAAAAGAATAGCATGGTGAATCAGGTGATCTCTCATGAACAGGGCCAGAGGGTCAGGTGATTCAGTGTCGGAGAAGAGTGCACCTGCTCAAGGTTATCCTCCTCAGTCTGTGGGACGCGATGCTCTGGGCTGTGCTCTGCTTGGTGCATTGTGTCGAATCAGTCAACAAGAAAAACTGCTTTTCTCCTTTCCCTCAATATCTTTATTCTCGTTTTTCATTACTCACTGCATACCGGCAAAGACTTGTACAGTTTTTCCAGCTGGAATATCATGCATCTCGTCCTAAAATGGTTCGCTCGTTATTTTAGAAACCAGCTTTGCATTAACGTGGAATGCAGTACATTGTGCTGTTCCGATTAGTAGATAATGTGTCTCCAGGCAAAATATACAAAGAGGAAAATTGCTGATCGCATTTATTTTATATACGATTTCAATGCGCATAGAAAATATGTTGCAATCAAAATACGCTATAATAGCACCAAAGGTAACAGTTTTGATGGATAAACACACCATTACAAAACGGCTGAAACACAATGGCTATCTTATATTCGGTTTAAGTCACATCTTTACATTTTTTGGTCCTCTACCATACCTCCAATGGTATTAGCAAACAAGCACATCCTTAAAATTATCTTGACAATCATCCAAAACACTTTCCATAACAGTTTGTTATTTGTTTGTTTGCTGAATAACTTTCTGTGCCTTTTGCCCTACAACAAGGTTTGGCCTAATCCTAGTCGCCGGCCAATCAATGATGCCAACAGTTTTGACAGTTGCTGCTGAGAGACAGCATGGGGGCTTATCCACCAAGCCCGGAATGGCTTCACCCTGTCCTTTATCACTGCCACAGCTTGACACATGCTCAGTGTGACACCTTGACTGATTGCCTCATTGCGGACCAGGCTGAAGACCATGATTGATGTGTTGCGAAGTGGCTTCAGTCTATACAATGCCACTCTGGCGTTTCGAACGGGACTTTAGATGGCAGGTTATTCCATATTAGGTTTATGTACAGTGGCTCAAATAATGGATGTTTGTTGATGCTGTCCCCCATGTTGATTTATTGACTGAATTCCAAAGATGAGGGAAGGTCATACAGTGTAGTTGAGATAGTGAGAGTATGGAATGTGGAGCCTTGACAGTCTTGGTTTATGCTGGGACGAACTTGTCGGTAGGGTGAAAGGGCACAGGTGACACTGGTTAGAGGTCTCTACATCAATACACACCAGAGGAACCAGCCAGGGTCAGCAAAGGAGTCTGGGATGGGGAGACATGGGCTATCATTTATCAGCATTAGGCAAGAGCAGCTAGTGGGACACCAATACATCAGGAACATAGGCTCTCTGTCACACACACACACACACGCGCTAATGAGGTAGAATACAAAAGGTCAGTGCGCATATGAAGAAACCACAGGGTGCACATCATATTCCCAATCAGAAGCATTGTACCCCCCAATGATTCTCCCCTGTATTTCAATCTGTATGATAAAGACACTCATGGAATAAGCATAGAGAATAAGGCGATTCTTACTAGCTGAAACAAATGGGGAGCGTCCATAAAGACTGCAGCAGAAACATTCCTCTTGACAATTGCCTTTGCTGGAAAGTTGAGGGAATTTCCATCCACCCAGCAAATATTGATTTTGCTCTCCTTCTCCATCACCCTTCGTTCCTTTCCCTTCCCCCACTCCTCATCCCCCTCCTCCACAGCTTGGCCCTCTGGGTCCTGTGTGGTTTTGTTAAAAGTAGCACACTAGAAGTCATGGATGCAGTTCAGACACTTTTGACTGGAATCTCCAATGATTTTCTCGCTTTCATCTTAAAGCTTCGCAGTGCTTGCTTCAAAGTTAACATTTTGGATTTTCAAATGCTAGGGGCATATTAACCAGGATAAACCATCTATAGTTCAGATAAAACTCAAGTTGAAAGACATGCCACTGAATTGTGTATGTTCAATACTTGACCTTTTTACCTACAATGCTGAAAGCTCTGCCCTATAGGTCCGACTAAATAGATTAGGTATTTTCAGATTAACCAATAATGCAGTGTGTCACGGTCGTCCTCCTCTTCGTCTGAAGAGGAGAGGCGAGAAGGATCAGAGGACCAATATGCGGCGTGGTAAGTGTCCATGGTAAAATCTTTAATACAGAAAGACTGAACACTATACAAAAGAGTAACAAAAACAATAAACCAAATTCGACCGTGAAGCTACAAAATGAGACCTGTGCTGACACAAGCCACTAACATAGACAATCACCCACAAACAAACAGTGCAACCCAGGCTACCTAAGTATGATTCTCAATCAGAGACAACCAATGACACCTGCCTCTGATTGAGAACCATACTAGGCCGAAAACATAGAAATGCCCCAAAACATAGAAAAACCAACATAGACTGCCCACCCAACTCACGCCCTGACCATAATAAATAAATACAAAACAAAGGAAATAAAGGTCAGAACGTGACACAGTGACATTATTTTATGACTGAAAAAATATATATACATATGACGCACATGACACGTCAAAATAAGGTAAATTGATAGCTGTATCAAAACTCCTCATATTCAGAAAATATGATAGATACCCACAGGAGTGAAATACTCAACAAATGCTACAACCTTCCAACCAATTTGACGACTTCACACTCCCCTACCACCCCCAAATAATGCACCTGGCCAAATGGCAAAATTCATGATAAGGGTTTAGAAAAGGGAGCACACAGGAGTCACAATATAGAGTAGAGGCAGCACTGCCAAGTTTTACTAGACTACTTGATATCATTCCTCCTACACCACAGATTAATCTGATATCATGATGACACTGGTCTTGTTTATTCAATCTAGCTCCCTATGTGACACAGTCAGATCTTTTTTTAAGCAACCAAGCCATCTGGCCTGTGAAACCGCGCTACGCTCAGCTTCTGACTCACTGTTACTTAAGCAACACTTGCTATGAGCCAACTACTGGTACCATAGAAGTGCATTTGTAAGCTTTCATAAGTAACCATGAGAGTTTATGAATGCTTTATAAAGTCTTTATAAAGGTTGTTGAAAAGAGCCACAAGTTGTTATGAATGCTTATAAGTCATAAATGGCACTATGGGTTGATAGAAGGAATTGCAATTACTTTATAATGAATTATACACAACGTGTTACTGACACCTCCTTCACTAGGCATTTTGAGTGGTGCAGAACTGTGTTTGCCCACCCAAATGTACACACCCATCACTTCCTCCTCATAGAGGGCTAATGCTGTTTACCTGTCATTACGTTGTCATGATGTTTGTCAGCAATGTCAACTTAATGACCTTGTTATGCATAATACAACTTCATTACGCCTCCAAAGTGCTGCGTGTCAATGGAATAGAGTGGGCGGTAACAGCTTGGCCAATTTCTAAATGTGCTCTGGGGTGTTACCCACAAATCCTCTGGCTCCCCCTAGTGAGGACCTCCAAAACTAGAAGTGTTTTTTTTATACATTTGGGGCCCATTGGGATGGCCAAGAGGCAACATCACAATCATTACAGTTGTAAGTGATCCCATGTGGCTTAGAAAATAAGTGCATGGCACAAACAACGCCAGGGTCATGGGTTCAATTCTAGCTGCGGCCATCAATATGAAAAGTATGCACTCACAGTTGTAAGTCGCTTTTGATAAAAACATCCGCTAAATTGCATTACTGGTTTATTAAGTAGCGATATACTGTCATCGGGTGTACCTAATTTGTAGTGATTGCACTGCACTTACTTGCAGTTACTATATTATTACAGAAGTAGCCTATTGATAAACACTTGTTATGAAGTGTATTCTTGTAGGCAGTATCATCAGATTAATAAGAGTTTGTGTTTACAAACTATTATCTACACATGGATATAGGCTTTGTGTAAGAGCCTCCCCTGATGAGAATTATGTGACAATTCCTTTTACACTTTTCGTGGGCCTTTTTGACAGTGGAGAGTATTTCAATGATTTCCATTCAGGAAAATATGTAATGTGGAAACATTTTATCAGAGGGGCCTTTGTGTATGGGGGTTACCGTGGCACAATCATGTCACCATTACATCGTTGTGCCATTTACTGCATGGCAAAATACTTCTATGATGGACAGGGTTACTTTAAGCTCTGAACAGAGTTTGAACAGTTTGCTCAAAGAGATTGTTCGGTGAATGGCACAAGGCTCTGACATATACTGCTAAAGCTGCATTGAGACATAAAAATCCTCACTAAGGGTTCGATTCAATCTGTGAATTTGTAAGATCTGTACTGTAGCGCGATTGAAATTCAAATGCATTGTTCCCACGTTCACGGAGACTGCATTCACGATAAACGCTGCATATGTCAACTCAATAGGAAATGACCTTTACATTTCAATCACACTATAGCTCTGAATCCCTTTTATATATATTTCCACACTATGAGGTTGGAATAATAGTTTTAGTGTACGAGCTGTTTGAAAAGACTGGCTGAAATTTCAGCATGTTTGGTGGGATGTAGTTTTGGCCTTCCATGGTGACATCACCATGCGGTAAATTAGCTAGCCCTTTCCTGCAGTCAATTGACCTAATGGCATCAATGGTGTGGTGGAATGTTATTAATATTTTTCATAATTTCATAGTTAATAAAAAAAATGTTAAAGCTATTGTGAGGTGTATATTTTTGTTTCAAAGTAGATTTGTTTAAGACTACCAAGAAACACTTTGTGTGACATTCTCAGAAATAATTTGATATTGAGATAAAAACTGCTGCGCTGTGGTAACCTGAATAAGTAAATCTGTGTAGCTAGTCATAGTTGTTTGGCATTATGTATCTTACAATTATATTAAATCATGCGCCTACAGGACCGACTCCCAGAGCATCTAACAAATCAGCCCTTTTGGACATTATTCTAAGGAATACCCTTAACAAATACACATCGACTGGGATATTCTGTAATAATGTCAGTGATTACTGTGCAATTGCTTGTGTTAGAAAAACAAAAATGAACAAAGCCAAACCGCGTTATGTTTTTGAAAGACATTTTAGACAGTTTGATGTGCAAGTGTTCTTACATGATCTGTACCATAATATTGAAAGAGTAAGTCTGATTCGCGATGTTGACACTGCCTGGGACTATTTTATATGAAATTTGTGTTGACCATTTTAACTTTGAACCTGTTTCTTATACTGAGGTCTATAAAGCACTAAAGGCTATAGACACTAAAAAGTCTGCAGGTCCAGACAACCTTGACCCCTACCTCTTAAAGAGAGCAGCTGGTATTATTACTGAACCTGTGGCTCACATTTTCAACTTGATTCCCTTGACCAATTCCATAACCAGACTTTTGGAAATCAGCTTATGTACTCCCACTGCTAAAGGGTGGAGATCCCTCTGATGCTAATAACGATCGTCCTATCATTAAACTCCCTATCCTAGCCAAAGTCTATGAATCCCTAGTGAACTCACAGTTAAAAAACTTCTTAATTGAAAATAACATACTGAGCCGGGTTCAGTCTGGCTTTAGATCGGGGCACAGCACCATAACTGCAGCTATGGCAGTGGCACATGACATCATTAATGCACTTGATAAAAAGCAACATTGCGCTGCTCTGTTTGTGGATTTATCAAAGGCCTTTGATTCAGTTAATCATGAATTGTTGCTACCTAGACCCAGAAACATTGGTCTCAGTGAAGGGGCAGTAAATTGGTTATGGAACTATCTTTCTGACAGAAGACAATGTGTATATACTGACAATCACAAGTATAGCTTTCTTGAGAGGTGTGCCCCAGGGTTCCATTTTAGCTCCTGTGTTGTTCTCAAGTTGTACTAATGATTTGGGAAATGGGATGCAACCAGCAAAGTTACATCTATGTGCAGATGATACAGTCATCTATTCATGTGCTCCTTCTCTGGTTCAGGCTGTTGAAGAGCTCCAGACTTCTTTTCAGTCACGGCAGGCCTCCCTTTATGCTCTCAAACTGGTCTTGAATGTACAAAAACTAAATTCATGACCTTTTACAGAGCTAGAACTCTGCCAGAGAATGTTAGCATTGTCACATCTGGTGGCTTATCCATTGAAAAAGTGTCATCCTACAAATACCTAGGTATTTGGTTGGATGACAAATTGTCCTTTACAGTTCATGTAGATAATCTTGTGAGAAAGCTTAAATTGAAATTGGGATTTTGTTTTCGTAATAAGGCTTGCTTCCCACTTATGGCTAGAAAGAAGCTTGTTTAGGACACCTTTCTCTCTATAATTGATTATGGTGACATGTGAGATATGCATGCAACCTCCTCCATCTTACAGAGACTGGACCTGTTTATCATGCATCCTTGTGCTTTATTGCAAATGCCAAGTAACTCACCCACCATTGCACCAAATGGTAGGTTGGACCTCACTTTATATCCGCAGAAAGCTACATTTGTATGTGTTCATCTACAAAGCCCTTTTGGGTAAACTCCCTCTTTACCTCTGTAGTCTGGTCTCCTTCACCACCAGCAGTTACCAAACACTAGGTAGGTAGTTAGGTAGGTAGGTAGTTGCTACTTAATGCAACCGCTGTGTCAGATTTTTTTTAAACTTTACGGAAAAAGCATAATCTGAGAACGGCGCTCAGAACCCAAAACAGCCAGAGGAATATCTGCCATTTTGGAGTCAACAAAGTTAGAAATGTCACCATAAATATTCACTTACCTTTGATGATCTTCATCAGAAGGCACTCCCAGGAATCCCAGTTCGACAATAAATGAATGATTTGCTCCATAAAGTACCATTAGGTCCATCATTTATGTCCAAATAGCCACTTGTTGTTAGCGTGTTCAGCTCAGTAATCCATCTTCATGAGGCGCAGACAAAAACTCGAAAAGTTCCGTTACAGTCCTTTAGAAACATGTCAAACGATGTATGGAATCAATCTTTAGGATGTTTTTAACATAAAACATCAATAATGTTCCAACCGGAGAATTCCTTTGTCTGAAGAAAAGCACTGGAACGAGAGATAACTCTGTCGGGAGCGCGCATCATGAGACCAAGGCTCTCTGCCAGACCACTGACTCAAAGAGGTCTCATGAGCCCCTCCTTCATAGTTGAATCCTCATTCAAGTTTCAAAAGACGGTTGACATCTAGTGGAAGCCGTAGTAAGTGCAACTTTATCCATATCTCAATTTGTATTCGGTAGGCCAAGCTTTGAAAAACTAAAAACCTTCACCTGCCATATGAGTTCTGTTATACTCACAGACATCATTCAAACAATTTTAGAAACTTCAGAGCTTTTTCTATCCAATAGTAATAATAATATGCATATATTAGCATCTGGGACAGAGTAAGAGGCAGTTCACTCTGGGCACGCTATTCATCCAAAAGTGAAAATGCTGCCCCCTATCCCTAAAAGGTTAATCTACCCATCGTGTCCGGTTTAAAAAATGCTTTACAGCGAAAGCACAACATATTAACATATCAACATATCACAACATGTTAGGTCAGAGTCAAGTCACAAAAACAGCCATTTTCCAGCCAAAGAGAGGAGTCACAAAAATCTGAAATATTGATAAAATGAATCACTAACCTTTGATGATCTTCATCAGATGACACTCATAGGACATCATGTTACACAATTCATGTATGTTTTGTTCGATAATGTGCATCTTTATATCCAAAAATCTCAGTTTACATTGGCACGTTACGTGCAGTAATGTTTTGATTCCAAAACATCCGGTGATTTTGCAGAAATACTCATAATAAACATTGATAAAAGATAGACTTCTCCTTAACCTTTTATAACTAGGGGGCAGTATTTTCATTTTCGGAAAAAAAATCGACAGTGTGATTAACAAAAGGCTAAGCTGTGTCTCAATATATTTCATTTGTGATTTTCATGAATAGGAACATTTTCTAGGAAGATTTATGTCCGCTGCGTTATGCTAATTAGTTTGAGGCTATGATTGCACTCCCGCATGCGGGATGGGTAGTATCAAGAAGTTAACAAGATGTTTATCTTTCATTTGCTGTGTTGGACTTGTTAACCTCTAATGACTCCCCATCCCGCATGAGGGAGCGTAATCATCGACTGACACTAATTAGCATAACGCAATGGACATAAATATTCCTAGAAAACATTCCTATTCATGACAAGTGAAATACAGTGCCGTGCGAAAGTATTCGGCCCCCTTGAACTTTGCGACCTTTTGCCACATTTCAGGCTTCAAATATAAAGATACAAAACTGTATTTTTTTGTGAAGAATCAACAACAAGTGGGACACAATCATGAAGTGGAACGACATTTATTGGATATTTCAAACTTTTTTAACAAATCAAAAACTGAAAAATTGGGCATGCAAAATTATTCAGCCCCTTTACTTTCAGTGCAGCAAACTCTCTCCAGAAGTTCAGTGAGGATCTCTGAATGATCCAATGTTGACCTAAATGACTAATGGTGATAAATACAATCCACCTGTGTGTAATCAAGTCTCCGTATAAATGCACCTGCACTGTGATGGTCTCAGAGGTCCGTTAAAAGTGCAGAGAGCATCCTGAAGAACAAGGAACACACCAGGCAGGTCCGAGATACTGTTGTGAAGAAGTTTAAAGCCGGATTTGGATACAAAAAGATTTCCCAAGCTTTAAACATCCCAAGGAGCACTGTGCAAGCGATAATATTGAAATGGAAGGAGTATCAGACCACTGAAAATCTACCAAGACCTGGCCGTCCCTCTAAACTTTCAGCTCATACAAGGAGAAGACTGATCAGAGATGCAGCCAAGAGGCCCATGATCACTCTGGATGAACTGCAGAGATCTACAGCTGAGGTGGGAGACTCTGTCCATAGGACAACAATCCGTTGTAGATTGCACAAATCTGGCCTTTATGAAAGAGTGGCAAGAAGAAAGACATTTCTTAAAGATATCCATAAAAAGTGTTGTTTAAAGTTTGCCACAAGCCACCTGGGAGACACACCAAACATGTGGAAGAAGGTGCTCTGGTCAGATGAAACCAAAATTGAACTTTTTGGCAACAATGCAAAACGTTATGTTTGGAGTAAAAGCAACACAGCTCATCACCCCGAACACACCATCCCCACTGTCAAACATGGTGGTGGCAGCATCATGGTTTGGGCCTGCTTTTCTTCAGCAGGGACAGGGAAGATGGTTAAAATTGATGGGAAGATGGATGGAGCCAAATACAGGACCATTCTGGAAGAAAACCTGATGGATTCTGCAAAAGACCTGAGACTGGGACGGAGATTTGTCTTCCAACAAGACAATGATCCAAAACATAAAGCAAAATCTACAATGGAATGGTTCAAAAATAAACATATCCAGGTGTTAGAATGGCCAAGTCAAAGTCCAGACCTGAATCCAATCGAGAATCTGTGGAAAGAACTGAAAACTGCTGTTCACAAATGCTCTCCATCCAACCTCACTGAGCTCGAGCTGTTTTGCAAGGAGGAATGGGAAAAAATGTCAGTCTCTCGATGTGCAAAACTGATAGAGACATACCCCAAGCGACTTACAGCTGTAATCGCAGCAAAAGGTGGCTCTACAAAGTATTAACTTAAGGGGGCTGAATAATTTTGCACGCCCAATTTTTCAGTTTTTGATTTGTTAAAAAAGTTTGAAATATCCAATAAATGTCGTTCCACTTCATGATTATGTCCCACTTGGTGTTGATTCTTCACAAAAAAATACAGTTTTATATCTTTATGTTTCAAGCCTGAAATGTGGCAAAAGGTCGCAAAGTTCAAGGGGGCCGAATACTTTCGCAAGGCACTGTATATTGAGACACAGCTTAGCCTTTTGTTAATCACACTGTCATCTCAGAATTTCAAAATATGCTTTACAGCCAAAGCTAGACAAGCATTTGTGTAAGTTTATCGATAGCCTAGCATAGCATTATGCCTTGCTAGCAGCAGGCAACCTTGTCACGGAAATCAGAAAAGCAATCAAATTAAATAGTTTACCTTTGATGAACTTCCGATGTTTTCACTCACGAGACTCCCAGGTAGATAGCCAAAGTTCATTTTTTCCCAAAATATTATTTTTGTAGGCGAAATAGCTCCGTTTGTACTTCACGTTTGGCTGAGAAATCGCCCAGAAATTGCGGTCACCACAACGCCGAAAAATATTCCAAATTAGCTCCATAATATCGACAGAAACATGGCAAACGTTGTTTATAATCAATCCTCAAGGTGTTTTACTAATATCTATTCGATAATATATCCGTCGGGACAATTTGTTTTTCAGTAGGAACGATTGGAGTAATGGCTATCTCTGTATTTTACTCGAGAATCTCTCTCGGAGCCATCATGTGACCACTTACACAATGTGGCAGCCTACGGCTATTCTTCAACGAAATGCGTAAAACTATGTCACAATGCTGCAGACACCTTGGGGAATACGTAGAAAGCGTAAGCTCGTTGATGGCACATTCACAGCTGAATAGGGACTCATTGGAACGCAGCGCTTTCAAAACCTGGGGCACTTCCGGATTGGATTTCTCAGGCGTTTGCCTGCAACATCAGTTCTGTTATACTCACAGACAATATCTTTACAGTTTTGGAAACTTTAGAGTGTTTTCTATCTAAAGCTGTCATAAATGATATATCATTATATGCATATTCTAGCATCTTGTCCTGACAAAATATCCTGTTTCAAACGGGAACGTTTTTTTCTTCCAAAAATGAAAATACTGCCCCCTAGTACCAACAGGCTAAGAAACATTGAGCGGCTGTGAACTTTTGGAAAACTTTCCAGGTGGAGAGTACTGTAAATCCTGCCACAGGTTTTGAAGATTACTTAGTTATTTCCATCCCAAACACGTCTTACACGGCTGCTGCCTTCCCCCTACTTAGACTTGATTAATTCACAGCTACATAATAAACAGAATACATTCCAGCTGAGGCATTATATTACCTGTAATTAGGCCACAGATTGAATGTTCTGATCTAGTTAATTGATTGTAATGTTCATTCATTTAAAACCAAATATTCTGATGTAAGTCAACGGCTGATGTCAACTTGGAGAGAAAGCCATTCATCTTGTGATGTCTGATGTGGTATGTCCCGAATGTGAGCGCAGCCATGTCCATCACTGACTTCTTTGAGTACTGCAGAGACATACTGTATGCTGCAAAGGCCCTGGAAACCACAGTGCAAAGTTAACTACGGAAAGATTGTTCCATCAAGGTAATTAAACAATTAGGTGTATTGTGTCTAATTAGGATTTGTCAGTAATTTATCAGTAATCATACAAAACAAAGGCGGTAATTACTGACTCTGACGGTGTGTTGACGGATCAAAAGGTAATTGACACAACCAATGGACATAAAAAACATAGGTTTTACTGAAAGCCAAAAATGTCTGTTTGGGATTACTTTCTTGGGATCGTTGGGACATCCCTACCCTAAACCCTAACCTTAAAGGAGCAATCTGCAGTACAGTGGTTCTTCCTTTAAAAGTTGCGTCACACTGCAGCACACCTTGCGGACTGCCGCAGAATTCTATGGCACATTATTTAATTGTCAGCCATTGTTACCATTAATGCTAGCTAGTGCTAGTTTGACCACCAGAGGGCATATTTGAGAAGCATTTTATAGCCTTAAATATTGTCTGTACTAGATAATTTAAATACCCGTTTTGTAAAAACATAGTACAGTGCCTTGCAAAAGTATCCACCCCCTTGGCATTTTTCCTATTTTGTTGCATTACAACCTGTAATTTAAATTGATTTTTATTTGGAGTTCATGTAATGGACATACACAAAATAGTCCAAATTGCTGAAATGAAATGAAAAAAAAATACTTGTTTCAAAAACATTTAAGAAATGTAAAACTGAAAAGTGGTGGGTGCATATGTATTCACCCCTTTGCTATGAAGCCCCTAAATAAGATCTGGTGCAACCAATTACCTTCAGAAGTCACATCATTTGTTAAATAAAGTCTAACTGTGTGCAATCTAAGTGTCACATGATCTGTCACATGATCTCAGTATATATATACACCTGTTCTGAAAGGCCCCAGTCTGCAACACCACTAAGCAAGGGGCACCACCAAGGAGTACCACTATGAAGACCAAGGAGCTCTCCAAACAGGTCAGGAACAAAGTTGTGGAGAAATACAGATAAGGGTTGTGTTATTAAAAAATATCAAAAAATTTGAACATCCCAAGGAGCACAATTATAAAAAAAAAAATGGAAAGAATATGGCACCACAACAAATCTGCCAAGAGAGGGTCGCCCACCAAAACTCACAGAACAGGCATGGAGGGCATTCATCAGAGGGGCAACAAAGAGACCAAAGATAACCCTGAAGGAGCTGCAAAGCTCCACAGCGGAGATTGAAGTATCTGTCCATAGGACCACATTAAGCCATACACTCCACAGAGCTGGGCTTTACGGAAGAGTGTCCAGAAAAAAGCCATTGCTTCAAGTAAAAAAAGAAGCAAACATGTCTGGTGTTCGCCAAAATGCATGTGGGAGACTGCCCAAACATATCTAAGAAGGTACTCTGATCAGATTAGACAAAAATTTTGCTTTTTGGCCAATGAGTAAAACTCTATGTCTGGAGCAAACCCAAACCCAACTCCTCTCATCACCCAATACCATACCCACAGTGAAGCATGATGATGGCAGCATGCTGTGGGGATGTTTTTCTTTGGCAGGTTCTGGGAAAAAGATCAGAATTGAAGGAATGATGGATGGTGCTAAATACAGATTCTTGAGGGAAACCTGTTTCAGTCTTCCAGAGATTTGAGATGGGGACCGAGGTTCACCTACCAGCAGGACAATGATCCTGAACATACTGCTAAAGCAACACTTGAGTGGTTTAAGGGGAAACAATTAAATGTCTTGGAATGGCCTAGTCAAAGCCCAGACCTCAATCCAATTGATAATCTGTGGCATGACTTAAAGATTGTTGTACCCCAGTTGTACCGAGTTGTACCCATCCAACTTGAAGGAGCTGGAGCAGTTTTGCCTTGAAGAATGAGCAAAAATCCCAGTGGCTTGATGTGCCAAGCTTATAGATACATACCCCAAGAGACTTGCAGCTGTAATTGCTGCAAAAGGTGGCTCTACAAAGTATTTACTTTGGGGAGTGAATAGTTATGCACGCTCAAGTTTTATGTTTTTTTGTCTTATTTCTTGTTTGTTTCACAAAAAATATTTAGCATCTTCAACGTGCTAGGCATGTTGTGTAAATCAAATGATACAAATATATTTTAATTCTAGGTTGTAAGGCAACAAAATAGGAAAAATGCCAAGGGGGTGAATACTTTCAGAAGCCGCTGTATATGGGATTGATTTTAAGACATTTTAAGAAATTCATTTGATTAATATTATGGTGTTTTTATTCCAAGAAAAATTTCAAACCAAACCATTAGAGTTTCCGTTAAGATGGAATAGAAAAGATGGCGCTGTGCAACGTGATGGTCGGTAGTAGGCTACAGAACTAAGAGCATAACATTTCCACACCCTAACTGAAGTCTAACCAATACCCAAAACGGAGACTCAGTGAAAATTACATATCTTGTTGATTTATGAAGACCAGTACCCATGCTTGTCTCAGAGCAGTGTGAAACGGTGCTGAAATAGTTGACTACCGCGGGTATGCTATTGCTTCAAATCCTATTGCTTCTAACTTCAATATGCTTTTTAAATAAATAAGACTTACCCCACATTAATCAGCACAACTTTTTATGACTGCAGGGGCAGTATTGAGTGGCTTGGATGAAAAGGTGCCCATTGTAAACGGCAAGCTTCTCAGTCTCAGTTGCTATTATATACATATTACTATTAGTATTGGATAGAAAACACTCTGAAGTTTCTATGTCTGTGAGTATAACAGAACTCATATAGCAGGCAAAAACCTGAGAAATTCCACTTCCTGTTTTTTTTCTGGGGGTGGTAGATCTTCAACCAAGCTCTCATTGAAATTACAGCGGGACATGGATGGGTTTTCACTTCCTACGCCTTCCACTAGATGTCAACAGTCAATGGAACGTTGTCTGATGACTCATTTGAAGGGGGGTCGAATGACACAGGAAATAGTCACCACTGCCACGAGTTGACCATGCATTAACTATGCGCGTTTACAGGGGAAGCACCTGCGTTCCACCTCTCATATGAAGTCATTCTAATTCTCCGGTTGGAACGTTATTCAAGATATATGTAAACAACATTCTAAAGATTGATTCAGTACATCGTTTGACATGTTTCTACTGACTGTTACGGAACTTTTGGACATTTTGTCACGTTATAGTGGACGCGCTTTGTGGCTTTGGAATTGTTTACCAAACGCGCTAACCAAAGTAGCTAATTGAACATAAATAACGGACATTTTCGAACAAATCAAGCATTTATTGTGGACCTGGGATTCCTAGGACTGCATTCTGATGATGTTAATCAAAGGAAACATGTATCATGTATTTTCTGGTTTCTGTTGACTCCAATATGGCGGCTAATTTGGCTTCTGTTCTGAGCAGCGTCTCAGATTATTGCATGTGTTGCTTTTTCCGTAAACTTTTTTTGAAATCTGACACAGCGGTTGCATTATTAACTTGTTATGGCTGCAATTCCAGTACCGGGATTGATATTTTCACTCACGAGACATTAGATAACAAATGTTCCTTTTTTTCCATAAAGATTATTTTTGTAGCCGAAATAGCTCCATTTGTTCTTCACGTTTGGTTGAGAAATCGACCGAAAATTGCGGTCACGACAACACTGAAAAATATTCCAAATTAGATCCATAATATTGACAGAAACATGGCAAACGTTTTTTATAATCAATCCTCAAGTTGTTTTTCAAATACCTATTCGATAATATATCAACCGGGTCAGTTGGCTTCTTAGTAGGAGCGAGAGAAACAATGGCCGCATTTGTCTATAACGCACATATCACTCTGAGAGCCACCAGCTGACCACTGACTCAGTTCCGGCGCCGACAGAGATGGCCGCCTCGCTTCGCGTTCCTAGGAAACTATGTAGTTTTTTGTTTTTTTACGTGTTATTTCTTGCATTGGTACCCCAGGTCATCTTAGGTTTCATTACATACAGTCGAGAAGAACTACTGAACATAAGAGCAGCGTCAACTCACCATCAGTACGACCAAGAATATGACTTTCGCGAAGCGGATCCTGTGTTCTGCCTTTCACCCAGGACAACGGAGTGGATCCCAGCCGGCGACCCAAAAAAACGACTTCGTAAAAGGGGGAAACGGAGCGGTCTTCTGGTCAGACTCTGGAGACGGGCACATCGTGCACCACTCCCTAGCATTCTTCTCGCCAATGTCCAGTCTCTTGACAACAAGGTTGATGAAATCCGAGCAAGGGTAGCATTCCAGAGGGACATCAGAGACTGTAACGTTCTTTGCTTCACGGAAACATGGCTCACTGGAGAGACGCTATCGGAATTGGTGCAGCCAGCTGGTTTCTCCACGCATCGCGCAGACAGAAACAAACATCTTTCTGGTAAGAAGAGGGGCGGGGGCGTATGCTTCATGGTTAACGTGATGTGGTGTGATCATAACAACATACAGGTACTCAAGTCCTTCTGTTCACCTGATTTAGAATTCCTCACAATCAAATGTCGACCGCATTATCTACCAAGGGAATTATCTTCGATTATAATCACAGCCGTATATATTCCCCCCCAAGCAGACACATTGATGGCTCTGAACAAACTTTATTTGACTCTTTGCAAACTGGAATCCATTTATCCGGAGGCTGCATTCATTGTAGCTGGGGATTTTAACAAGGCTAATTTGAAGACAAGACTCCCTAAATTTTATCAGCATATCGATTGCGCAACCAGGGCTGGAAAAACCTTGGATCACTGCTATTCTAACTTCCGCGACGCACATAAGGCCCTGCCCCGCCCTCCTTTTGGAAAAGCTGACCACGACTCCATTTTGTTGATCCCTGCCTACAGACAGAAACTAAAACAAGAAGCTCCCGCGCTGAGGTCTGTTCAACGCTGGTCCGACCAATCTGATTCCACACTCCAAGACTGCTTCCATCACGTGGACTGGGATATGTTTCGTATTGCGTCAGACAACAACATTGACGAATACGCTGATTCGGTGAGCGAGTTCATTAGAACGTGCGTTGAAGATGTCATTCCCATAGCAACGATTAAAACATTCCCAAACCAGAAACCGTGGATTGATGGCAGCATTCGCGTGAAACTGAAAGCCCGAACCACTGCTTTTAATCAGGGCAAGGTGACCGGAAACATGACCGAATACAAACAGTGTAACTATTCCCTCCGCAAGGCAATCAAACAAGCTAAGCGTCAGTATAGAGACAAAATAGAATCTCAATTCAACGGCTCAGACACAAGAGGTATGTGGCAGGGTCTACAGTCAATCACGGATTACGAAAAGAAAACCAGCCCTGTCACGGACCAGGATGTCTTGCTCCCAGGCAGACTAAATAACTTTTTTGCCCGCTTTGAGGACAATACAGTGCCACTGACACGGCCCGCAACTAAATCATACGGACTCTCCTTCACTGCAGCCGACGTGAGGAAAACATTTAAACATGTCAACCCTCGCAAGGCTGCAGGCCCAGACGGCATCCCAAGCCGCGCCCTCAGAGCATGCGCAGACCAGCTGGCTGGTGTGTTTACGGACATATTCAATCAATCCCCATCCCAGTCTGTTGTTCCCACATGCTTCAAGAGGGCCACCATTGTTCCTGTTCCAAAGAAAGCTAAGGTAACTGAGCTAAACGACTACCGCCCCGTAGCACTCACTTCCGTCATCATGAAGTGCTTTGAGAGACTAGTCAAGGACCATATCACCTCCACCCTACCTGACACCCTAGACCCACTCCAATTTGCTCACCGCCCAAATAGGTCCACAGACGATGCAATCTCAACCACACTGCAAACTGCCCTAACCCATCTGGACAAGAGGAAAACCTATGTGAGAATGCTGTTCATCGACTACAGCTCGGCATTTAACACCATAGTGCCCTCCAAGCTCGTCATCAAGCTCGAGACCCTGGGTCTCGACCCCGCCCTGTGCAACTGGGTACTTGACTTCCTGACGGGCCACCCCCAGGTGGTGAGGGTAGGCAACAACATTTCCACCCCGCTGATCCTCAACACTGGGGCCCCACAAGGGTGCGTTCTGAGCCCTCTCCTGTACTCCCTGTTCACCTACGACTGCGTGGCCACGCACGCCTCCAACTCAATCATCAAGTTTGCGGACGACACAACAGTGGTAGGCTTGATTACCAACAATGATGAGACGGCCTACAGGGAGGAGGTGAGGGCCCTCGGAGTGTGGTGTCAGGAAAATAACCTCACACTCAACGTCATCAAAACTAAAGAGATGATTGTGGACTTCAGGAAACAGCAGAGGGAACACCCCCCTATCCACATCGATGGAACAGTAGTGGAGAGGGTAGTAAGTTTTAAGTTCCTCGGCGTACACATCACAGACAAACTGAATTGGTCCACCCACACAGACAGCATCGTGAAGAAGGCGCAGCAGCGCCTCTTCAACCTCAGGAGGCTGAAGAAATTTGGCTTGTCACCTAAATCACTCACAAACTTCTACAGATGCACAATCGAGAGCATCCTGTCGGGCAGTATCACCGCCTGGTACGGCAACTGCTCCACCCACAACCGTAAGGCTCTCCAGAGGGTAGTGAGGTCTGCATAACGCATCACCGGGGGCAAACTACCTGCCCTCCAGGACACCTACACCACCCGATGTCACAGGAAGGCCATAAAGATCATCAAGGACAACAACCACCCGAGCCACTGCCTGTTCACCCCGCTATCATCCAGAAGGCGAGGTCAGTACAGGTGCATCAAAGCTGGGACCGAGAGACTGAAAAACAGCTTCCATCTCAAGGCCATCAGACTGTTAAACAGCCACCACTAAGATTGAGTGGCTGCTGCAAACACACTGACTCAACTCCAGCCACTTTAATAATGGGAATTGATGGGAAATGATGTAAAATATATCACTAGCCACTTTAAACAATGCAACCTAATATAATGTTTCATACCCTACATTATTCATCTTATTTGTATATGTATATACTGTACTCTATATCATCTACTGCATCTTTATGTAATACATGTCTCACTAGCCACTTTAAACTATGCCACTTTGTTTACATACTCATCTCATATGTATATACTGCACTCAATACCATCTACTGTATCTTGCCTATGCCGCTCTGTACCATCACTCATTCATATATGTTTATGTACATATTCTTTATCCCCTTAAACTTGTATGCTTCTAAGGTAGTAGTTTTGGAATTGTTAGCTAGATTACTTGTTGGTTATTACTGCATTGTCGGAACTAGAAGCACAAGCATTTTGCTACACTCGCATTAACATCTGCTAACCATGTGTATGTGACAAATAAAATTGGATTTGATTTGATTTGATGTTGTCGCTCACGCTCATTTTTCAAAATAAAAGCCTGAAAATATGTCTTGTGACACTACACACATTAGGGAAGCCATAAAAAAAGGAATCTGGTTTATATCCCTTTCACTGCTCAATAGGGACGCATAGGAACGCAGAGGTTTCTAAATAAGAGTCACTTCCTGATTGGATTTTTCTCAGGCTTTCGCCTGCAATATCAGTTATGTTGTACACAAAGACAATATTTTTATAGTTTTGGAAACTTTAGAGTGTTTTCTATCCTAAGCTGTCAATTATATGCATACAGTGTATTCTATTATCTGGTCCTGAAAAATAGCCTGTTTACTTTCCAAAAATGAAAATAGTGCCCCCTAGTTTCAAGAGGTTAACACTAGTGTTACTCATGTCGCCTACGGTAGACCTACAGTATTACAAATAATAATATTTTTAATGACGTGACATTCAGCCAATAATTAGACTTATAGTATTGAAGGATTCTAAATTAATAACTAAAGGGAATTTTTTTTTAGGGAAAATCTGATCTGTGAGAATATCTAAGGGGCTTTTACATAATTCAAAATTGAATAATAATAATAATCGCTTTGTTTAAATAATTGTGATATTTTGGAGAATATTTAGTTTCAAATTACCGAAAGTGAGTGAGAAAAAGGCAATTTTTGAAAATGGGTAAGACATTTTTACTCATTTGTAAATAAAGCCAGTTTGTTATTTAGAATGATTTATTTCTGTTTTTAGAGAGAGAGAAACCACCATCGCCTCATGGGTCTCCAGGTGGGGGCCGGCACCTGTAACAACACAGTTTGCACTGCGATGCAGTGTCTTAGACTGCTGCACCACTCGGTAGACCCAATCCGCAAAGTTTTTAATGCTGATCAATTGCCTTGCACTAAGTATCTATTGTCCTGTTAATTAATAGCCCATACGTGACTGGTCGAGAGTAGGCTACAGTACTACAGTAAGAGCAAAATAATCCTAACATTTCCACACCCTAATTATAGTCTAAATTTATCTTAGAATAAAAACCTTAGTGTAAAAACAGCTTAGTAAGTAATACTGACGAGTAGTAACAAAACGGATTGTGTATTTTTCCGGATGTGCAAGTGCAGGACAGAGGAATAGCAATTCTTACACTATTGTTCTAAATTCAATCACCTTCTGCATCCTCATCATTTAGTTAATTGAAATTACATTTTAAAGTTGTGCACAATTATCATTTTCTATTTGGTTTATGTCGCCCGCTCATTGTCAGTTAGAGACACAGTAGTGCCTTGGGACCCTAAAGCATAATCAGTGCTCTAACTCCCCCTTGCGCTGGTCTGGAGCAATGAAATTGTGATGCAGGGTATCGTAATAAACCACAAATGACCTAAACCACAAAGTCAAGCAGCATAATCGCAAAACTTATAGTTGAGAAACCACGGTAGCTACATTTATTTTTGGACTAAAATAAATGAATGATATGTACCCATTGAGTCTTGAAGAATATACAGTGCCTTGCGAAAGTATTCGGCCCCCTTGAACTTTGCGACCTTTTGTCACATTTCAGGCTTCAAACATAAAGATATAAAACTGTATTTTTTTGTGAAGAATCAACAACAAGTGGGACACAATCATGAAGTGGAACGACATTTATTGGATATTTCAAACTTTTTTAACAAATCAAAAACTGAAAAATTGGGCGTGCAAAATTATTCAGCCCCTTTACTTTCAGTGCAGCAAACTCTCTCCAGAAGTTCAGTGAGGATCTCTGAATGATCCAATGTTGACCTAAATGACTAATGATGATAAATACAATCCACCTGTGTGTAATCAAGTCTCTGTATAAATGCACCTGCACTGTGATAGTCTCAGAGGTCCGTTAAAAGCGCAGAGAGCATCATGAAGAACAAGGAACACACCAGGCAGGTCCGAGATACTGTTGTGAAGAAGTTTAAAGCCGGATTTGGATACAAAAAGATTTCCCAAGCTTTAAACATCCCAAGTAGCACTGTGCAAGCGATAATATTGAAATGGAAGGAGTATCAGACCACTGCAAATCTACCAAGACCTGGCCGTCCCTCTAAACTTTCAGCTCATACAAGGAGAAGACTGATCAGAGATGCAGCCAAGAATCCCATGATCCCTCTGGATGAACTGCAGAGATCTACAGCTGAGGTGGGAGACTCTGTCCATAGGACAACAATCAGTATATTGCACAAATCTGGCCTTTATGGAAGAATGGCAAGAAGAAAGCCATTTCTTAAAGATATCCATAAAAAGTGTTGTTTAAAGTTTGCCACAAGCCACCTGGGAGACACACCAAACATGTGGAAGAAGGTGCTCTGGTCAGATGAAACCAAAATGTAACTTTTTGGCACCAATGCAAAACGTTATGTTTGGCGTAAAAGCAACACAGCTCATCACCCTGAACATACCATGCCCACTGTCAAACATGGTGGTGGCAGCATCATGGTTTGGGCCTGCTTTTCTTTAGCAGGGACAGGGAAGATGGTTAAAATTGATGGGAAGATGGATGGAGCCAAATACAGGACCTTTCTGGAAGAAAACCTGATGGAGTCTGCAAAAGACCTGAGACTGGGACGGAGATTTGTCTTCCAACAAGACAATGATCCAAAACATAAAGCAAAATCTACAATGGAATGGTTCAAAAATAAACATATCCAGGTGTTAGAATGGCCAAGTCAAAGTCCAGACCTGAATCCAATCGAGAATCTGTGGAAAGAACTGAAAACTGCTGTTCACAAATGCTCTCCATCCAACCTCACTGAGCTCGAGCTGTTTTGCAAGGAGGAATGGGAAAAAATGTCAGTCTCTCGATGTGCAAAACTGATAGAGACATACCCCAAGCGACTTACAGCTGTAATCGCAGCAAAAGGTGGCGCTACAAAGTATTAACTTAAGGGGGCTGAATAATTTTGCACGCCCAATTTTTCAGTTTTTGATTTGTTAAAAAATTTTGAAATATCCAATAAATGTCGTTCCACTTCATGATTGTGTCCCACTTGTTGTTGATTCTTCACAAAAAAATACAGTTTTATATCTTTATGTTTGAAGCCTGAAATGTGGCAAAAGGTCGCAAAGTTCAAGGGGGCCGAATACTTTCGCAAGGCACTGTAACTTATAAATGCCTCCTGAGCATAGTTAAACTGTCCTACCCCATCAGATCCCAAAATATAAGCTTGTTTTACTCCAATGTTTGTAAACAAAGTAAATGTAACAAACATTTTCGCCTCAAAACATGGTTGAAACTATAGTGTTGATATCATCAATGTTCAGCCCTTGTAGCCATAGCTCTGTCTATGAATTTGATAGTGAATACATATCTCCAGCCCCATCCCTCAGCTTTCTAGCAAAACTGTGGCGGGCAGTATGCATTGTTATTGTTTCAACTGTTGTTGGCCGCTTTAACTCATACCCTTAACCTAACCTTAACCATAACCCTTCCCTAACCTTAACGCTGACCATTTAACATTTCTCCTTCAATGGGATATGGATGTCCCAAGGATCCCACATCAAATCATATCAAAGTTTATTTGTCACGTGCGCCGAATAAAACAGGGGAAATGCTTACTTACAGGCTCTAACCAATAGTACAAAAAATGTATTAGGTGAACAATAGGTAAGTAAAGAAATAAAACAACAGTAAGAAGACAGGCTATATAGAGTAGCGAGGCTACATACAGACACCGGTTAGTCAGGCTGATTGAGGTAATAGGTACATGTAGATATGGTTAAAGTGACTATGCATATATGACGAACAGAGAGTAGCAGTAGCATAAAAGAGGGGTTGGTGGGTGGCGGGGCACAATGCAGATAGCCCAGACAGCCAATGTATGGGAGCACTGGTTGGTCGGCCCAATTGAGGTAGTATGTACATGAATGTATAGTTAAAGTGACTATGCATATATGATAAACAGAGAGTAGCAGCAGCGTAAAAGAAGGGTGTGGGGGGGAGGGGTACACAATGCAAATAGTCCGGGTAGCCATTTGATTACCTGTTCAGGAGTCTTATGGCTTGGGGGTAAAAACTGTTGAGAAGCCTTTTTATTCTAGACTTGGCACTCCGTGTGATGTGTTGCTACCTACCCTCAGCACCTGGGGGCGGCTCGTCAGGAAGTCCAGGATCCAGTTGCAGAGGAAGGTGTTTAGTCCCAGGATCCTTAGTTTAGTGATAAGCTTTGAGGGTACTATGGTGTTGAACGCTGAGCTGTAGTCAATGAATAGCATTCTCACATAAGTGTTCCTTTTGTCCAGGTGGGAAAGGGCAGTGTGGAGTGCAATAGAGATTGCATCATCTGTGGATCTGTTTGGGCGGTATGCAAATTGGAGTGGGTCTAGGGTTTCTGGGATAATGGTGTTGATGTGAGCCATTACCAACCTTTCAAAGCACTTCATGGCTATGGATGTGTGTGCTACGGGTCTGTAGTCATTTAAGCAGGTTGCCTTTGTGTTCTTGGGCACAGAGACTATGGTGGTCTGCTTGAAACATGTTGGTATGGTATTACAGACTCAGTCAGGGACATGTTGAAAATGTCAGTGAAGACACCTGCCAGTTGGTCAGCACATGCCCGGAGCACACGTCCTGGTAATCAGTCTGGCCCCGCAGCCTTGTGTATGTTGACCTGTTTAATAAAGGTCATACTCACATCGACTACGGAGAGCGTGATCACACAGCACCGACTGTAACATGTGGTTAGAGATCATTTCCAAGCCATACAAATGTAGGATCTTAATTTGATCACCCTGTTGCATGAGAACTTTCCTGAAATTAGAATCTTGTAGTTTTTTTTAGGTTTAAAAAGGCTTCTGAAGTTTGTAATTTCCACTTTCAAATGTTTGACTTCATTTTGACTTCAATGTCCACTAATTATAATCCCCATAATAATTCATATTTCCTTTTTCCTGCAGGATTATTTATTAATTTTGCTGATTTGCAATGCCATTTTTTTGGGTTGTCAATGGATAGGCCTACCAGTGAGGTGTCTTGACTAATGAGGAGTCAAACACATTTGGGAACTTCCAACAGTTACTTAAAGTGTACAGTATGTCTGTAGTAGGCCTGTGTTTTTGTATTGGTGTTACAACAGAACAATGGAGAGCTGAGGACAAAATAAAATGGAGGGACACTCCAGCACCTTGTTCCACAACGTTACTATTCCGAAATGTATTCTCCTTGTGCTCTCCATCACTGCTGTTGCCCTATGACGTCAAGCAGATAAATGTTTAAAGACAACCATGAAATATCCATTCCTTTCTTAGTTAAAAGGCACCTCTGCGTCACGCCTTTTGTCTTTTGCTCATTTCTGTCACAGATATTGGCCCATGATGAGGTGTCATGAAGTTGTGAGTGGTCCAATTTAGAATTCAAAAAACACCATGATGGGAACCGTTCCCTGAACCAAACATTGAATATTGAGACTTTGGTGCACTTTGAGTCTCCGTTACTCCCACACAGCTGATTGGAACGCTCAAAAATAAACCTTAGACGTTTCCGCCACAACACATGGGCAACGGCTTGGTTTCAATGTCACTACAGTTGAAAGGAGAGGGGGTGCAGGCAGAGAATGTGTGTGATATAACGGCCACACTCCTATTCAATTTACCAAGTACATTCAAATAACTAAGATATTCCAGCTGGAAAGAAATTACATGGTTGAAACATTGAATGGAATGGAAGCTTGAGCACTCACTCGCTCACAGTCCATCAGTCTCTAGCTCTCTCTCTCTCTCTCTCACACACACACACACACTCATATACACACATTCCATTTCTCTATATCTCTCTCATATACCATATTTCACTGGCTAGTCTTTCCACCAATGCCTCAGGAAGCTTAAGTTGAAACCCGTCTGTACTCCCACCTTGCAGCATTTACCCTAAATCTCACCCCAAATCCCAGCTAGGATAATCTCATCCATCCACTCAGATGTACTCCCATTCATCTCGGCCTCGCAGTACTGCCAGCTCAGTCCTGTGTTATGAAAAGTAAGGGGATTTCCTCCTTGCTCCAACACTTCAGTAGGGATGTAAGTCTGTGTCACTGCAGAGACCCAGGGAAGCTGCTCACTGTCACCCAGACCCAGAGGCCTCTGAGGACTCAATGGGCTCTGTGCGCATGTGACAGTGCACGTGATAGTCGGTTACAGTCCAGTGCAGCCATGCTTCTGTTAGACCAGGGATGTAGAATTCCATAACTTCAGTCCACCAGAGCCACAGTCCAACTGTTCAATCTCCCTGACACGTAATTGATCAATTACTGTCGCTGATTGATTACCCACATCTTGATTCCCCGAAATAAATCAGTTATTGATTAAATGGGACAGGAGGAATGAAGACCACTAGACACTGCATACCATCCTGCATCCCACTGCTGGCTTGCTTCTGATGCTAAGCAGGGTCGATTCTGGTCGGTCCATGGATGGGACACCAAATGATGCTGGAGGTGGTGTTGGTGAACCACTAGGGACACTATTCCCTCTGGTCTCAGGGCATTTTCACACATAGTTCTGAGCTATAGTTAGAATTTTATCATTTGATTATTTGATATATTGTATTTTTTGGATTTGGATTTGGTCCGGTTGGTTTCACATTGCAAAATGTCAAATGAACTAAAATACCTAACCAAAACCAAGTCGTTTGTTTGTTGGAGAAAAATGCTCATTTTAAATTCACCTATGATTATCAAGAAGCATAAAGGGAAATTTCTCCCCTTTGTACCAAACTTCATTTACTTTCATTTTGGTCTTGCAACAACATGCGGGAGGAAACACTGCTACGTGAATAGGCTATATTCAGTATCTTATATCCCTGGTACAGCCCTCTTCTCCCCTAATCTGCATCAGATTAGCTCATAAATGCTCTTCTAATCACAGAATGTTTCAGAGATTTCAAGTTATGGTACTGCGTGCATTTTATCAAATGTTAGAAATCAAACAACCAATAATACTGCGTGCCTCTGTGTTTCCTGTTTTTGGTCCAGACTGTGTTCTCATCAGCAGCAAACCCCACCGCGTTACGAATGCAATCAGACCGAGACCACCGCTTTTGAGCAAACCCCGTAAGGATATCCCAATGCCCCAGGGCAGTGATAGGGACATTGGGATAATGTCTTTCAGATGGAACCTTAATCAGATGCCCTGTCTTTCAGATGGGATGTTAAAACGCGCGTCTTGACAAATGATAGTTATTCAAACGCACCCTAAGAGCTCTATTTAAGCAATAAGGCATGAGGGGTGTGGTACAGTGCCTTGCGAAAGTATTCGGCCCCCTTGAACTTTGCGACCTTTTGCCACATTTCAGGCTTCAAACATAAAGATATAAAACTTTATTTTTTTGTGAAGAATCAACAACAATTGGATATTTCAAACTTTTTTAACAAATCAAAAACTGAAAAATTGGGCGTGCAAAATTATTCAGCCCCCTTAAGTTAATACTTTGTAGCGCCACCTTTTGCTGCGATTACAGCTGTAAGTCGCTTGGGGTATGTCTCTATCAGTTTTGCACATCGAGAGACTGAAATTTTTTCCCATTCCTCCTTGCAAAACAGCTCGAGCTCAGTGAGGTTGGATGGAGAGCATTTGTGAACAGCAGTTTTCAGTTCTTTCCACAGCTTCTCGATTGGATTCAGGTCTGGACTTTGACTTGGCCATTCTAACACCTGGATATGTTTATTTTTGAACCATTCCATTGTAGATTTTGCTTTATGTTTTGGATCATTGTTTTGTTGGAAGACAAATCTCCGTCCCAGTCTCAGGTCTTTTGCAGACTCCATCAGGTTTTCTTCCAGAATGGTCCTGTATTTGGCTCCATCCATCTTCCCATCAATTTTAACCATCTTCCCTGTCCCTGCTGAAGAAAAGCAGGCCCAAACCATGATGCTGCCACCACCATGTTTGACAGTGGGGATGGTGTGTTCAGCTGTGTTGCTTTTACGCCAAACATAACGTTTTGCATTGTTGCCAAAAAGTTCAATTTTGGTTTCATCTGACCAGAGCACCTTCTTCCACATGTTTGGTGTGTCTCCCAGGTGGCTTGTGGCAAACTTTAAACAACACTTTTTATGGATATCTTTAAGAAATGGCTTTCTTCTTGCCACTCTTCCATAAAGGCCAGATTTGTGCAATATACGACTGATTGTTGTCCTATGGACAGAGTCTCCCACCTCAGCTGTAGATCTCTGCAGTTCATCCAGAGTGATCATGGGCCTCTTGGCTGCATCTCTGATCAGTCTTCTCCTTGTATGAGCTGAAAGTTTAGAGGGACGGCCAGGTCTTGGTAGATTTGCAGTGGTCTGATACTCCTTCCATTTCAATATTATCGCTTGCACAGTGCTCCTTGGGATGTTTAAAGCTTGGGAAGTCTTTTTGTATCCAAATCATGCTTTAAACTTCTTCACAACAGTATCTCGGACCTGCTGATGCTCTCTGCGCTTTCAACGGACCTCTGAGACTATCACAGTGCAGGTGCATTTATACGGAGACTTGATTACACACAGGTGGATTGTATTTATCATCATTAGTCATTTAGGTCAAAATTGGATCATTCAGAGATCCTCACTGAACTTCTGGATAGAGTTTGCTGCACTGAAAGTAAAGGGGCTGAATAATTTTGCACGCCCAATTTTTCAGTTTTTGATTTGTTAAAAAAGTTTGAAATATCCAATAAATGTCGTTCCACTTCATGATTGTGTCCCACTTGTTGTTGATTCTTCACAAAAAAATACAGTTTTATATCTTTATGTTTGAATCCTGAAATGTGGCAAAAGGTCGCAAAGTTCAAGGGGGCCGAATACTTTCGCAAGGCACTGTATATCGCCAATATACCACGGCTAAAAGGGCTGTTCTTAGCACATTATACAATGGGTGGTTCTAATACTGGATACTGATTGGCTAATCCTTAAGAGTCTATTGACGTCTTGTGTGTCAATCTAATTATTATAATACAAACATTTCCATCAAAATCCGTCAGTTATCTGAGATATCGATTTTTTTGGAAGGGGCTGTGTCTCAATCCACCAATGTTGGCCTTCCAAAACTGTGATTGAAAGTAGCAGAGCTACAGCAAGGTTTTATATCATTTAACATTTTTGGGGTGTTAGATCAGCTTTAATATTGCAGATAGATTGTAGATTCCATCAATGTAATTGTCTGCATCATTTCCAATCCCCCATATGTTATTTTGTAAATATATACAGTACCAGTCAAAAGTTTGGACACACCTGCTCATTCAAGGGTTTTTCTTTATTTTACTATTTTTATTTTACAGATTTGGAATCATGTATTAACCAAAAAAGTGTTAAACAAATCAAAATATTTTATATATTTGAGATTCTTCAATGTAGCCATGCATGATGACAGCTTTGCACACTCTTGGCATTCTCTCAACCAGCTTCATGAGGAATACTTTTCCAACTGTCTTGAAGGAGTTCCCACATATGCTGAGCACTTGTTGGCCTCTTTTCCTTCATGCTGCAGTCCAACTCATTCCAAACCATTTCAATTGGGTTGAGGTCGGTTGATTGTGGAGGCCAGGTCATCTGATGCAGCACTCCATCCCTCTCCTCCTTAGTCAAATAGCCTTTACACAGCCTGGTGGTGTGTTCTGGGTCATTGTCCTGTGAAAACCAAACCTTATTTTTTACTGTCTTTTTTGCTATTCATGAAGGCCAAATTCAATACTTTATCAAATAATTTTAACCTATATTTTTTGAAATCATACAGGGGTCCTACAATTAAAATTAAAATAGCTAAATGATCCATGGTATGACCAACCTTTAAACAATATTTTGTGGAAGGATGAACTAATATGAAGACATTCATAAAAATTACATTTTTCTATTCTTCCAGTCAGGTTGAGGTAACCAAACTTTAATTCCGGCAACACTAAAAGTGTATAACATTTGTTTTTATGTTTGATTAAATATAGTCCTATTGAAGCCCACTAGCTTCAAGTACAGTGAAGTGCACAGTAAACAGTGTTTTGCCTGTTGTAATACTCTATATGACCTATACATCAACACAACCTGCTGAGGAAAAATCAAACAGTGTTTTGCCCTATAGTCATAATACTCTATATGACCTATACACTAACACCACCTGCCGGGGGAATCATAACATTGGCAGCCATGTGACACACATGCATACATCTCATTCTCACAAGGTACCTTCTGGTAGAATGTGCAAAGACATACTACAGAACAAGGGAGCGAGGATAGAACTGCATTGGGTCATATTTGGGCCATGGCATGTGGAAGGCCAATGTCATTGCATTATTTCAAGAGGGCAGGTTTTCTCTCTCTGTCTGTGTGTTGTTTTTGTTTATTGGGATTGGCCTATAATGTATTTTGTTGCTGACTTTCATGACAGGGCTTGTAAGTAGACCTAGAATCCTAGCCTATAAATCTACTTACGCCTAATAAATAAAAATAAATAAAAAGATGAGTTGAGGAAGGATAGAGATTCCGTGTTCCAGCACTTGCTTTGTGGCATGCGATTGGCAATAGTGGAGGACATATTTTCACAGTTGTCTTTATGTATCTTCTTTGGGTTGTAATTGTGATTAAGTTATATTGTGATTTGCCTATGTACACTCTATATAGATTTCCTTCCTGACTTTCTTGCCAGGTCTCCAGTTCTCCTCTATTGTAAATCGTGGTCATTGATTTCTTTCACATTTCCATGATATGAAATATATCTGACACACTTACTTTTTTCTTACAAGGACACCCATTGTTAGAGATGCCAGACATTCAACAGATCATTAGATGGAATACCTACTGTAGCTATAGGGATCGGTAACAGATATAGGCATAACAGAAAACACTGTGACAAACAAGCACCTCATCAGAGGGTTGTAAGAAGCATATGGGTGAATTCCTTCTGCAATCAGTGCCGCACAGCATAATTTATTAATTACCATTTGGCATGATCTCTGAGTCGGGTGTATACATGGAGGCTGGTTGATTAACTTACCCCTGCAAGGCGAGAGGCAAGAGACACTGCATTTTCTTGCTTACAGGAAGCAGTGTGAATTTATGACTCAACAGGGCCTTTAAGAACGCATTTAAGCAACTTGGAGCATGGCGTCTCTGCTTCGATACCTCTGTCATAGGGCCATAGCTACAGACTAAGACCAGACCTTGGTCATTTTTTTTTTAGTTTTTACATTTTTTACTCAGTCGTGGTCTCAACTTACTGTTGATCGTTAGAATAGTAAAATACACAAGTTCCACTTCTAAACTTTGTTGCAGCAGTTTTCCTCTTGTTATAAGTCACTCACTGACAGTCACTCAATTAGCTCATGTCAGTTAAAATATTTTACACAACGGGTGGGTCTAATCCTGAAAGCTGACTGGTTAAAACCGCATTCCAGCTAGAGTCTATTCCACAAGTTACCACCGTCTAAATCTATGACATGAAAATGCCTATTTACTCTGTTCCATCTGACTGTGCATTCCACTGTCTCATCAGTCCAGCCAGGCAATTTATAAACTTGATCTCCACCATAAAAAAGCATCTAGACATTATCTTTTAGACTAACATTTCGTTTTCAACAGCGGAGATTTGTATAAATCTTGCTGTCCGTCTCTCTGACATTTGCAACATTGTTTCAATATTTTTATTGATATATACAAATAAATATCATTATAAACTGGGTGGATCGAGCCCAAAATGCTGATTGGTTGACGACACAGAGCGAGATAGAGAGAGAAGACATTGTAGGATGCATCTGCTGCCCTGAGTGTGCGGCTGGTGTATCCCTGGGCATGGTGTCCCCAGAGCTTCTGCCTCTGTGACGCACTAGGCCTCTGGGTCGACTCAAGCTCATATGGCTCCACAGCCATATGGAGGCCTGTGTGCTTTTGTGTGTGCTTATGTTTCTGTCTGTGTGCATTTTTACATGCTTATGCGTACAAGTGTGTGGCATAATTTTGTGTGAAACATGGAAGGCTGCAGCCACAACATGTGTTTTAAGAACACGTCCCTTGCTCAGATGTTGCATGTTGGGCAAGCTGTAGGAGTCATGAGAGATAATGGCTACGCTGGTGCAAGCAGGTGTCATGTAGCATTGCTAGCTACTCCTGTGGGGTGTGCTTTGATAATTTTTGTGCCATGTGTCGGCAGCAACATGTACTTTACTCCATAGAGTGAGCAGAAATGTAAGCTCACTTAAAGGTGCATTACACTTTCAAATGAAAGTTTGTCCGATATTTTTTTTTCATACCGCTAAAGTTGTCTACTGTCAAGAGGATACCACGTCTCATGACATTGGTTGTGTAGATCCACCTGTATACCTCCAACCCAAATGACTGAAAAAGATAAGCAGTGAATAAAACCAGAAGACACAGGAAATTAGACGGTACTTATCTTTTCCATTCATTTGGGATAGATGGATCTACAGTACACAACTGATGACACAACCGTTGTCATGCTACATTGGTTTCATTATGAAATTACTATTTTTGATGTCTGAAAACATCTGACAAACTTTCATTTATGAGTAATTGTCACCTTTAGTCTCTGCCTTTGTTGTTGAAAGTAGTTCTGTCCGCTCTATAGCCCATTGATTGTTACGATTTTTCAATATGTTATGTAAGCTTTTACTTTTTGCTATAACGTCTTATCTGCTCATACCTCACACTCTAGGGATATTACCAGTGTTTTGATTCATTTTGTTTTACCTAGCCTGGCATGGTTTTATTATTTTTAATATACGTCTCTATTGCTCACAGGTTCATTACTCAGAAAGTTTGCACTAGTTCCTTAAGGCAGAGAATGTTTGAGTCCCAAAGAGCACACTATTCCCTAGTGAACTACTTTTGACCAGAGCCCCAAATGTAGTACACAATATATAGGGTACTATTTGGGATGCAATGCTGCCTAAGTGAGTAGAACTAGGTCAACAGCCTCTTGAAAGGGAGTTGGAGTTTTCCACAGGTGAGAAAGTGCTCAATTACTCTGAGAATGTTCATGAAGCATTAATAATTCCAGAGGTTATAGTATTGAAGGGCAAGTAGAGGGTGTAATTAACATGTTAATTAGATATTGTTGTGTGTTTGGGTGAGTGTGTGTGCGTGCGTGTGTGCGTGTGGGCTGGGTGAGCTTGCGGGTATATATATATATGTGTGTGTGTGTGTGTGTGTGTTTATTTGTGTGTGTTTGGGTGGGTGGATGTTTGGCTGGGTGGGTGAGAGGGTGTGTGCACGTGCATATACCTGTGTGTTCGTGTGTGTGTGTGTTCCTGTGTGTGTGTGTGTGTGTATGTGTGTGTATGGGTGTGTGTTCGTGCAGTTGACACGATAGGCAAAGGAGATACAGGCTACCTTGAGCCACTGTTTTCACAGACCTGTGTGTAATTGCAGGTATGAATAATTGATGGACCACTTGGGCTGCAAGATTCATGTGTAACTGCAGCTGTGCATCTCCATCATAATAAGCTATGTGGGTCTTTCCACCAATTCGGTGCCTTTTGAGTAATGTAACTTGGAGAAAAAAACATTGTATTTCACCAAATTGTAACATTTTGTTATAAAGAGCACATGTTAAACCTAACTTGTTTGGGCTAGAGTCCTTTTTTCTCAATTTCCGACCTGACTAACGTGCCCAAAGTAAACTGTCTGTTGCTCAGGTCCTGAAGCCAGGATATGCATATAATTGGTACCATTGGAAAGAAAACACTTTGACGTTTGTAGAAATGTTAAAATCATGTAGGAGACTGTAACATAATAGATATGGTAGGAGAAAATTCAAAGAAAAACCAACCAAAATGTAAAATGTATTTGAGAGCCCATGCTCTTACAATGGAAAGTATAGGGACATAGTGAAATCTAGCTTCCACTGGGTTTCGGGACTCTATGTTCAAGGTTTAAGGCTTGTTTCTTCCAAAACGACAAAGTCTTGGTATTTCGTATTTGGGTGCGCGATGAAGACAAGACGCACCTGCTAATACCGGTTTCCTATTGAATATACTTCTTTCCGTATTAAATATTATAGTTTGATTACATTTTAAGGTATCTGAGAAGTCAATATAAACGTATTTTGACTTGTTTTAACCAAGTTTAGTGATAGATTTTTAGATTCCTTTCTCTGCATGTTGAACGAGTGGATTAATCAAATCGATGGCGCCAACTAAACTGACTTTTTGGGATATAAAGAAGTATTGTATCTAACAAAACAACACTACATGTTATAGCTGGGACCCTTTGGATGACAAATCAGAGGAAGATTCTCAAAAAGTAAGTGAATATTTAATCGCTATTTTTGAATTTATGAAACCTGTGCCGGTGGAAAAATATTTTGATGTGGGGTGCCGTCCTCAAACAATTGTATGGCATGCTTTCACTGTAATGGCTAGTGTAAATCGGACAGTGCAGTTAGATTAACAAAATGTAAGCTTTCAACAGATATAAGACACTTGTATCTACCTAAATGTTTAATATCCATAATTTAACTAATGGAAGCTTGTTTTGTGCAACAGGGATGGGCAATTGAATGCAAACGTATGGCTGTTACTGTGACCATATTACCACCACACCGGGAGTCACTAGTCATGACCACAGTCAAATTCCATGGTAACGAGGCTTCTCCAAAACTTCTCTGATGCCGTTGATGGTCATTAGTAGCCTACAAAACCTTCTAATGGCTTGGCACTACTGGCCTGATACTCAGTGGACTATTGTCCCTCTATTTATTCTTGACATTAATGAAAATCAAATCAAACAATTCATGAGAGCCCTGGCATTCAGTGTTTGAGTGAATAGGATCACCAGTTGCTCAGCGAGAGCCAGCTTTTCATAGCTGGTTGATGCATGGAATGAAATAAGTGTTATGATAAGCCCATGTTGCACAACATTTCTATATGCTATGCAATGTAATTGCATTAGAAAGTGTTTTGACCGCCTCTATTAAAAATAGGAGGGTCCCATTACCTTTCTATAGGCTAAGTCTACTGTATTTATTTCACAACTTTCCTAATATTAAGCACATTGCTTCGCTTTACAACCGGAGTAGCCTACCTGGCTGGCATGAACTTAACCACGGGAAAAGCCATTCGCTATTCAAGTGCATGCAGATTAAAACATTTTTCCCCTGCCCCTGTTCCAACAGATGCATGCTAATGGCTGAGTCTAAATCAAAACTAATTTCTCGCATGTATTTTCTACATATCATAATGTTTTTTTAGACCTGCCTAAAATAATTTTTTTGTGATGGTGTAGGCTATATTAAATGGATGTATTATAGTTTTTCAAATGTAAATGTTCCAAAGGTCTGCATCAGTGACTTGACGCCTCGAGATGCTAAACATGTTTGTCAATTATCGTAAGACCGGCAGTTATTTGCAGGCCTGATGTGGCCTTTAAACCAGCAGATTCCTAATACCACTGTGTTAGGCTATAACTAGGCCCTAGAAGAAAGGCCTTATGATATATGTAATGTATTGTCATAAATAAAACAATTTTTTTCTGGGATCGGTGTCCATTCCACGGGACATTTGAGCTAACGTAGGCTAATGTGATTAGCACGAGGTTGTAAGTAACAAGAACATTTCCCAGGACATAGACATATTTGATATTGGCAGAAAGCTTAAATTCTTGTTAATCTAACTGCACTGTCAGTTTTACAGTAGCTATTACAGTGAAAGAATACCATGCTATTGTTTGAGGAGAGTGCACAATTTGAACAGAAATGCAATGGTTAATTGAATCAGTCTAAATCTTAGCACATACACTGATGCCATCTAGTGGCCAACATCTAAATTGCACCTGGGCTGGAATAATACATTATGTCCTTTCTCTTACATTTCAAAGATGATAGTACAAAATAATACAAAATAATGTTTTTTTTCTGTTCTTTGTATTATCTTTTACCAGATCTATTGCGTTATATTCTACTACATTTCCATAAACTTCAAAGTGTTTCCTTTCAAATGGTACCAAGAATATGCATGTCTTGGCTCCAGGGACTGACCTACAGGCAGTTAGATTTGGGTACGTCATTTTAGGCGAAAATGTGAAAAAAAGGGGCTAATCCTTAAAATGCTAATAAGGCTGTGAAACTGTTTATAGAGGGTTCCAGGAAGAACCCTCCAAAGATAAAAGGGTTCTCGATAGAACCCTCCATAGGCAGTTCCAGGAAGAACCGTTAGATGATAAAAAGGATGTTGGTAGAACCCTTCATAGAGGGTTCTAGGTAGAAACATACACATGGAGTTATTTGAAGAACCCAACATAGGGGGTTCAAGATAGAACCCTCTGCACCAAAAACGGTTCCCCTATGGGTACAAACCAAAGAACCCTGTACAGTTCTACTTAGCACCTTTTTTTAAATGAGAGTTCAGTTCACGTAACAGGTTAAAAAAAAGGTTAAATTAAAAAAATAGGGTTGACCTTAAAGACCCAATGCAGTCAAAATTCAGAGATGTGTTCAATAAGGCTTCTGTTTGCGAACGCTCGCGGCAAACTATGATTGCTTTCAAGTGTTTGCTGAACGTTTTTATCACAAATGTTCCATTTGTTTGTTTCTCTTAGTTCTTGGCAAAACTTAAATGAATGCCGTAGGGAAAGCAGCTGTGCTTGCTGCAGCTGGAGCAATTGTGGATGATTTTATTTTTTATTTGGGTCCCGATCCTATAGAAGCACTGATTTCCCTACTAGCAGTCGCAATTAATGAAGATGAGTCCGAGAGAATACCTTTTCAAACTTTTAGCTACCGCTAACAAATGTTCAAGGCCAACACCAAGCTAACTGAGTCTTTTTGAATATGTTAGCTAGCATTCGCAAACGCATTCCCTTGTTGATAGCGCCGCAGTTTTTCCTTTGTATTGAGCTGATGAAACGAACACTGTCTAAGTGAGAAGAAAATGTATCAATGTTAATTCCTGATAGTTGATGGTTGAAAATACAATCTACACAGGACTTTCTAATCAGCAGGTTTGCATGGGTGGGAGTTTTGGCTTTCCATGGTGACATCTACATGCGGTAAATTGGTTAGAAAACCAATAACAAAGTGACTTCCAAACTTCTCTGCCAATAACAGTTTGTTTTCAGTTTTCCCCTCCCAACTCAGACCAATCCCAGACTGTCCTAGACCAATCCCAGACAGTCCTAGCAAAATCTTGCTTGAGAATTAGTTTTTCTATTACAGTAAGTTACTTAACCTGTTGCGTCGACCACACCCGGATCCTTGATTCTATTTACAGACCTAAGCTCATTACCATAACGCAACGTTAACTATTCATGAAAATCGCAAATTAAATGAAATAAATATGCCATCTCTCAAGCTTAGCCTTTTGTAAACAACACTGTCATCTCAGATTTTCAAAATATGCTTCTCAACCATAGGAAAACAATCATTTGTGTAAAAGTGGCTAGCTAGCGTAGCATTTAGCGTTAGCATTAGCGTTAGCATCCAGCACGCAAGATTTCAACAAAAACATAAAAGCCTTCAAATAAAATAATTTACCTTTGAAGAACTTTGGATGTTTTCAATGAGGAGACTCTCAGTTAGATAGCAGATGCTCAGTTTTTTCAAAAAAGATTATTTGTGAATTCGAAATAGCTCCGTTTTCTACATCACATTTGGCTACCAAAAAAAAAACGAAAATTCAGTCCTCAAAACGCGAACTTTTTTCCAAATGAACTCCATAATATCGACTGAAAACATGGCAAACGTTGTTTAGAATCAATCCTCAAGATGTTTTTCACATATCTCTTCAATGATATATCGTTCGTGGAAGCATGGTTTCTCCCCTCAATCAAATGGAAAAGTACAAGCAGCTGGCGTTTGCGCACCGAATTCCACGCAGGACACCAGGCGGACACTTGGAAAATGTAGTCCCTTATGGTCAATCTTCCAATGATATGCCTACAAATACGTCACAATGCTGCAAACACCTTGGGGAAACGACAGAAAGTGTAGGCTCATTCCTTGCGCAATCACAGCCATATAAGGAGACAATGGAAAACAGAGCTTCAGAGATTCTGCTCATTTCCTGCTTGATGCATCATCTTGGTTTCGCCTGTAGAATGAGTTCTTTGGCACTTACAGACAATATCTTTGCAGATTCTGAAACTTCAGAGTGTTTTCTTTCAAAAACTGTCAAGAATATGCATAGTCGAGCATCTTTTCGTGACAAAATATCGCGCTTAAAACAGGAACGTTTTTTATCCAAAAATGAAATAGCGCCCCTAGAGATCCAACAGGTTAATTGATACCCAGAAATGATTTGATATTGAAATAGAAGCAGGTGCACTGGGCCTTTAAAATGAGGGACAGGGCTGTTGTTTTTTTACCTTAACCACTTTACCTTTACCCCTAGACATGAAATAAATAATAATATTCATATATGACTTTGTCAAGGCAACAAAGTAACTAGGGATTACAATGCTAGCAACAATTTGGATACATTTTGGGATTAAGTGGGTAAAAAACGCCCTAGAAGTCACAGAGGATGCACAGAGGGTCAAAATGATTAATTCTGGCACTTTACCAAGTCTTTATTCATATATAATTAAATTATGTATTATAGGACCATTTAGATGTAGGATAATCAACAACAGAGTGGACATGGTCTCAGTAAATAAAGCTTGTCTCAAATGATGAGATAACCTTGTCTTGGTTTGAAATGGGAACTCTATGTCCTCATATCTTATTTCGACATTGAGTTATAAGCCATCAAACACACTCTGTCCATTTGTGACAATGAGCCATTGTGGGGTTGGTTGTCACAACGTTTGCTAAAAGCTTATTCATTTTGTAACAGGAAATGAAGCAATATTTTATTTATTTTTATTTTACCTTTATTTAACTAGGCAAGTCAGTTAAGAACAAATTCTTATTTTCAATGACGGCCTAGGAACAGTGGGTTAACTGCCTGTTCAGGGGCAGAACGACAGATTTGTACCTTGTCAGCTCAGGGATTTAGAACTTGCAACCTTCCGGTTACAAGTCCACCGCTCTAACCACTAGGCTACCCTGCCGCCCCATATAGCATACAGAGTCTTAGAAATAGCCAAACCTTTTTGATTGAATGATATTCCTAACAAAATTCTGCATTTATGCCTTGATAATAACATATTACATTTCCAAAAATATGTGTGAGAGGTAGACAACGAAGGGAGCTCTTTATAGCACAAGTACAAAAGAGCTTGGGATTTATTGTATACCGGCAGTGGCAATGTCCCCAAACAATATGGTTACAATGGGTTGGATTATGACAAGGCCATTTCCATGTGAATGGCCCCATGAGCACTATCATAGAAGCACATCAAACTTGGTGACAAATGAAAGCTAAGAGTCTACGCTATATGTTTGAGAAATTAAAGCATATATATATATCAAATCAAATGTATTTACAGTGCCTTGCGAAAGTATTCGCCCCCTTGAACTTTGCGACCTTTTGCCACATTTCAGGCTTCAAACATAAAGATATAAAACTGTATTTTTTTGTGAAGAATCAACAACAAGTGGGACACAATCATGAAGTGGAACGACATTTATTGGATATTTCAAACTTTTTTAACAAATCAAAAACTGAAAAATTGGGCGTGCAAAATTATTCAGCCCCCTTAAATTAATACTTTGTAGCGCCACCTTTTGCTGCGATTACAGCTGTAAGTCGCTTGGTGTATGTCTCTATCAGTTTTGCACATCGAGAGACTGAAATTTTTTCCCATTCCTCCTTGCAAAACAGCTCGAGCTCAGTGAGGTTGGATGGAGAGCATTTGTGAACAGCAGTTTTCAGTTCTTTCCACAGATTCTCGATTGGATTCAGGTCTGGACTTTGACTTGGCCATTCTAACACCTGGATATGTTTATTTTTGAACCATTCCATTGTAGATTTTGCTTTATGTTTTGGATCATTGTCTTGTTGGAAGACAAATCTCCGTCCCAGTCTCAGGTCTTTTGCAGACTCCATCAGGTTTTCTTCCAGAAAGGTCCTGTATTTGGCTCCATCCATCTTCCCATCAATTTTAACCATCTTCCCTGTCCCTGCTGAAGAAAAGCAGGCCCAAACCATGATGCTGCCACCACCATGTTTGACAGTGGGGATGGTGTGTTCAGCTGTGTTGCTTTTACGCCAAACATAACGTTTTGCATTGTTGCCAAAAAGTTCAATTTTGGTTTCATCTGACCAGAGCACCTTCTTCCACATGTTTGGTGTGTCTCCCAGGTGTCTTGTGGCAAACTTTAAACAACACTTTTTATGGATATCTTTAAGAAATGGCTTTCTTCTTGCCACTCTTCCATAAAGGCCAGATTTGTGCAATATACGACTGATTGTTGTCCTATGGACAGAGTCTCCCACCTCAGCTGTAGATCTCTGCAGTTCATCCAGAGTGATCATGGGCCTCTTGGCTGCATCTCTGATCAGTCTTCTCCTTGTATGAGCTGAAAGTTTAGAGGGACGGCCAGGTCTTGGTAGATTTGCAGTGGTCTGATACTCCTTCCATTTCAATATTATCGCTTGCACAGTGCTCCTTGGGATGTTTAAAGCTTGGGAAATCTTTTTGTATCCAAATCCGGCTTTAAACTTCTTCACAACAGTATCTCGGACCTGCCTGGTGTGTTCCTTGTTCTTCATGATGCTCTCTGCGCTTTTAACGGACCTCTGAGACTATCACAGTGCAGGTGCATTTATACGGAGACTTGATTACACACAGGTGGATTGTATTTATCATCATTAGTCATTTAGGTCAACATTGGATCATTCAGAGATCCTCACTGAACTTCTGGAGAGAGTTTGCTGCACTGAAAGTAAAGGGGCTGAATAATTTTGCACGTCCAATTTTTCAGTTTTTGATTTGTTAAAAAAGTTTGAAATATCCAATAAATGTCGTTCCACTTCATGATTGTGTCCCACTTGTTCTTGATTCTTCACAAAAAAATACAGTTTTATATCTTTATGTTTGAAGCCTGAAATGTGGCAAAAGGTCGCAAAGTTCAAGGGGGCCGAATACTTTCGCAAGGCACTGTATATAGCCCTTCTTACATCAGCTGATGTGTCAAAGTGCTGTACGGAAACCCAGCCTAAAACCCTAACCAGCAAGCAATGCAGGTGTAGAAGCACGGGGGCTAGGTCAAAACCTAGGAAGAAACTAAGAGAGGAACCACGCTATGAGGGGTGGTCAGTCCTCTTCTGGCTGTGCCGGGTGGAGATTATAACAGAACATGGCCAAGATGTTCAAAGGTTCATAAATTACCAGCAAGGTCAAATAATAATAATCACAGTAGTTGTTGAGGGTGCAGCAAGTCAGTTGGCTTTTCATAGCCGATCATTAAGAGTATCTCTACCGCTCCTGCTGTCTCTAGAGAGTTGAAAACAGCAGGTCTGGAACAGGTAGCACGTCCGGTGAACAGGTCAGGTTTCCATAGCCGCAGGCAGAACAGTTGAAACTGGAGCAGCAGCACGGCTAGGTGGACTGGGGAAGGCAAGGAGGCATCATGCCAGGTAGTCCTGAAGCATGGTCCTAGGTCTCAGGTCCTCCGAGAGAGAGAAAGAGAGAGAGCATACTTAAATTCACACAGGACACCGGATAGGACAGGAGAAGTACTCCAGATATAACAAACTGACCCTTGCCCCCCGACACATAAACTACTACAGCATAAATACTGGAGATATACATTTTTTAACCATTTTCCAAAAATGTTGAATACACAAAGGCTTTGATTTCTGGTCAAACAGATGGAAGAGAAGTCTTAGAAAACAGTACAGTATAGTTCAGTACAGTATAATTTAGTACAGTAGAGCACAGAGTATAGTACAGTGAAATTGACTGTACTGTACTTTACTGTTCTGAACTATACTCTACTGTACTGTGCTTTTCTGTATTCTATTGTACTGTAGTGAACTCTACTCTACTCTGCCGTGCTCTACTGTGCTGTACTGTGATGTCCAAACCTATGAAAAATAGTCGTCTTTGATTCGTACAGATTTGGTCCGGTCCAGGCCAACCAAATTTGGTCTTGTTTGTTGTTAGAATAATAGCCAGTATGTAGAATAATACCCATATGTGTACTTATTCAGGATACATCACCATGAAGAGAATGACATTCATAATTATGCATTTCTGTATAATAGTACAGATGAGGGACCAATGATGTCATTCTGTTACCATTGTTCTGCTACATCATTTGTGGAAATGCCCTAAAAAAATATATAATGGAGTTGTAAAAAATATGCTAGCTACCACATGGCTTGGCCTTGGCACTCAAAAATAGCTTTGACATATAGCTCTCCAACTCCTCTTTTCAACAAACATAATTTCTATTGATACTCCCAAAATTCTAACGTTTAGAAAGAAAATACCAATATTTTTGTTTTTACTTTCACCTATGAAAAACACTAATTCCCCTCACTTCAATGATTTGTCATGCTGACATGAATGGACCTGGTGAATGAGTTCTTTCAAAGAACTCACACATTTTAACCCCTGAAATTATTACACAGCGCCATTTGGAAAGGGACTAATTAGCACTCTGACAACCAAACCGAGTCAACAAACCCCTGTCTCCCCAAGATTATTTGTTTACTGCTCCTAATTGTAATTTGGGTTGTGTGCTTGCACCGGTTACAAGTTTGCACCATACAGTGCATTTGGAAAGTTTTCAGAACCGTTGGCTTCTTCCACATTTTGTTACGTTACAGCCTTATCCTAAAATTTATTACATTTTTCAAAAAGCCTCATCAATCTAAACACAAATGTATAAAACATTAAAAAAACACTATGAGCTATGGGACTCGAAATTGAGCTCAGGTGCATCCTGGTTCCATTGATCATCTTTGAGATGTTTCTACAATTTAAATTAAATTGAGACTTGAGACTTGTGCTTTGCGGGTACTATTTAATGAAGCTGCCAGTTGAGGACTTGTGAGGTGTCTGTTTCTCAAGGTAGGCACTCTAATGTACTTGTCCTCTTGCTCAGTTGTGCACCAGGGCCTCCCACTCCTCTTTCTATTCTGGTTAGAGCCAGTTTGCGCTGTTCTGTGAAGGGAGGGTTGTACGAGATCTTCAGTTTCTTGGCTATCTTGGCTATAAGAAAGTAATTTGTTTCTGGCCATTTTCAGCCTGTAATCGAACCCACAAATGCTGATGCTCCGGATACTCAACTAGTCTAAAGAAGGCAAGTTTTATTGCTTCTTTAATCAGGTCAACAGTTTTCAGCTCTGCTAACATAATTGCAAAAGGGTTTTCTAATGATCAATAAGCCTTTTAAAATGATAAACTTGGCTTAGCTAACACAAAGTGCCATTGGAACAGAGGACTGATGATGGCTGAAAATGGGCCTCTGTATTCCTATGTAGATATTCCATAAAATATTAGCCGTTTCCAGCTACAATAGTCATTTACAACATTAACAATGTCTACACTGTATTTCTGATACATTTTATGTTATTTTAAATGGACAAAAAAATGTTATTTTCTTTCAAAAATAAGGACATGTCTAAGTGACCCCAAACTTTTGAACGGTAGTGTATATGCATATACATGTGAACATTTTTTTTTGTTTTACTTTGTTATTATGGGGTATGGTGTGAAGCTTGATGAGGGGGGAAAAACAATTTAATCTAATATTGCTGTGGAAAACGTCAACATTTGAATTCTTTCCGAATGCACTGTAAGTGAAACTGAAACTTAAGTTCCCCTAATACTAGATGGTAAAAGGCACTCACGTTGACTCTAGTGGACAGTTGGAAATTGTCATGGAAAGTTTGGGCTGTGTTTCCAACGTCTGTGTAACAAAATGTGTATAGCATTAAAATATTTGTAAATTGTTTACATTTAATCACAGGAACTGTCAGTTCTTCCATCCTTAGTCAGCTCCATCTATGATTTCCAGAGTGGATACATTCTCCAGCCCTCAGCAGGATGAGACACAGTTGGGGCCGCCAAACACTTTCCAGGCATCTCCACTGCTGAGAACTAAGACAACAACAGTGCTCTTAGAAAGTTCAATATTACATTTGATATTATAGTAGTCTTACAGTAATCAGCTTTTCTGGGTTTTGTCTTGGAATGGCTACCTGTCTGCTAACTGGACATGAGTGAGAGTGGGTGATATTGAAAGCCTGTTGAGTCCCAGGGAACTGGGGATGTTAGCATCCACCAAAGCGAGAGGAAAGAAGTTGTCCTGGTGGGTTACTCTACTGTGAAAGTAAACAGTGTTGGTCAGGTACTGATCTGAGGGAGAGGGCACAGCACACACCAACAGCACTCATGTACACACATACACACAGTGGTGTAAAGTACTTTTAACTTCTTGATCCTACTTGAGACGCAGATGTCTCAACTAGGCACCTGGAAATGCAAATGCGCTACGCTAAATGCTAAATGTACTCGTTAAAACTCAAACGTTCATCAAAATACACATGCAGGGTATAGAATTAAAGCTACACTCGTTGTGAATCTAGCTAACAAGTCAGATTTTTAAAATGCTTTTCGGCGAAAGCATGAGAAGCTATTATCTGATAGCATGCAACACCCCAAAATGCCTGAAGGCGACGTAAACAAAAGATTTAGCGTAGCCGGCGCTACACAAAACGCAGAAATAAAATATAAAACATTCATTACCTTTGACGAGCTTCTTTCTTGGCACTCCTATTTTTTTTAATTAAAAAAGTCGACGATAAACTTTCACAAAACACTTCGAAATACTTTTGTAATCCAACTTTAGGTATTAGTAAACGTTTATAATCTATCAAAATGATCACGGGGCGATGTGTATTCAATAGCTCCTCGTCTTCAAATCAATGGCCGAAAATGTGCACTTCAAAACATCCTGGCGGAGACCGGAAGAAATGGAATCCAGTTAGTTGGTTTTACCAACAAATAACTCCCCGGATAATGACGGCAATGGCGACATCGTGTGGAATCTGTAGGAATTGCATGCAGGTACATAATTAATTTTGTGCCCTTTTAACAATCCATGAAAGTGACGCATGGATATTATTTTTAGCTTTCAGTGAGCAGTTTTTCTCGCGCTTTTTGATGAAACACACAATCTGTTATAGTCACAGCCGTGATTTAACCAGTTTTAGAAACTTCAGAGTGTTTTCTATCCACACATACTAATCATATGCATATACTATATTCCTGGCATGAGTAGCAGGACGCTGAAAAGTTGCGCGATTTTTAACAGAATGTTCGAAAAAGGAGGGGGTAGGCTTAAGAGGAGTTTTTTTGGGTATCTGTAATTTACTTTACTATTTATATTATTGCAAACTTTTACTACAAACTTTTACAATACATGTTGATGAGCGTGCCCCTGGCTTTCCACAAATAACAAAGCCTGCTTAGCTTTATATAAATAATTTTGATACTTAGGTATATTTGATCAATTACATTTACTTTTGATAATTAAGTATATTTAAAATCAAATACTTTTAGACTTTTATTCAAGTATTTTTTTACTGGTTGACTTTCACTTACACTTGAGTAATTTTCTATTAAGGTATCTTTACTTTTACTCAAGTATGACAATTCGATACTTTTTCCACCACTGCATACACACGTACACAGACAATGAGGCTAAAGTGGAGGGGATCAAATGCCTCAATTTCCATGGTGTGCACATCAATGACGACCTGAAATGGTCCCTTCAAGTGAAGAAGGCGCAACAGCGTGTTCACCCCGCTATTATTTAAGGAGGAGACAGTAAAGGTGCATCAAAGCTTGGACCAAGAGGCTGATAAATAGCTTCTATCTCCAGGCCATCAGACTGTTAAACAGTCAGCCTCCACCCTGCACTGAACCTTAATCACTGTTACTAGCCAGCTACCACCTAGTACTCTACCCTGCACCTTAGAGATTGCTTTGCCCTACATACATAGTCACTTAACACTGGTCTCTTTAATTATGTTTTCATACAGTTTTACCCACTGTATATGTACAGTGCCTTCGTAAAGTATTCAGACCCTTTGACATTTTTTTCCGCATTTTGTTAGGTTACAGCCTTATTCTAAAATGGATTACATTGTTTTTCCCCTTCATCAATCTACACACAATACCCCATAACGACAAAGCAAAAACAGGTTAGATTTTTTTTTGCTGATTTATACAAATAATAATAAACTTACATATGACATTTACATAAGTATTCATACTATTTACTCAGTACTTTGTTGAAGCACCTTTGACACAGATTACAGCCTCGAGTCTTCTTGGGTATGACGCTACAAGCTTGGCTGTAATGCAAAAAAGGCTGTAACGTACATTTTTGGCGGAAAAGGTCAAGGGGTCTGAACTTTCCGAAGGCACTGTATATACTGTATTCTAGTCAAGGCTCATCCTATATAAATACTGCTGTACAAACCTTTCCTTTTCATACACTGTCCATACTGTCTATGCACACCATTATATACACTGGGTGTACAAACACCTGCTCTTTCCATGACATAGACTGACCAGCAGAATCCAGATGAAAGCTATGATCCCTTATTGATGTATTCACGTCAATCAGTGTAGATGAAGGGGAAGAGACAGGTTACTGTGGGGGGATCTTGGAGGGTTCACGTCTCCGTTTTTTTGGGGGGGACATGTGGGAGATCTGTCGACGTGCCCCTGAGCAGGGCGTTGACCCTGGATGCTTCTGTGTGTTGCTCTGAATGGGAGTCTGTTGGATGACTGGTGTAGTTGTTCAGTGGCTTCACTGCAAGTATATTGTATGTTTTGGAAATTCAATAAAAAAAAATAGAAAAATGTAAAAGAAAGGTATTTATTTGTATTTATATTTATCATGGATGCCCATTAGCTGCTGCTAAGGGTCCAGCAAAATTAAGGCAGTTTATACCATTTTAAAACATAACAAAACATTGTGCCCTCAGGCCCCTACTCTGTTGATAGTGTTGCCTCATCCCCTCTCAACCATACAATTTTTAAAGTCCTCATCAATCCAAGGGGATTTAACAGTTTTTACAGTCATTTTATTAATGGGTGAGTGCTTATTAGTAACTGGCATAAGTAGTTTCATAAATGCGTCAAGTTCAGCATCAGGTTGCTCCTCATTACACACCACAGACCAGCAAATATTACATCATTAGATCATCAACATATGAATCACTACAAAAGTTATTGTATGACCTCTTATACACTATAGACCTAGCCTTTGGAACTTTGGTTTTCCTAGATATGGCTATTTTATTGTGTTCACCACATCCTATGGATTTGGATACTGCTTTAAAGCAAATATCTGCAGCGTCAGTAAAAATGTGATCAATACATGTTGATGATTGTGGGAAGTATTGGAGTCAACATGGGCCAGCATCCCTGTGGAACGCGTTTGACACCTTGTCGAGTCCATGCCCTGACAAATTTAGGCTGAGGGCAAAAGGGACCCAACTCAATATTAGGAAGGTGTTCTTAATGTTTTGTACACTCAGTGTATATATTTATATTCCGCACCGATACGGTATTTCTTCATTTCTTAATTTTTACTTTTTGGCTTTATGTGCGTACACACACACACAAAGGCACAGACAGAGACACACACACAGAGCTAGACCACTTTAGGTGATATGCTGAGGCCATTTTATATTGATGCGTTGGGTTGTGGTGGGGTAAGTAGTGTGTGCGTTTGTTTTTGTCTGCATGTGTCTGCGTTTGTGTGTGAGTGACAGCTGGCAGAACCGGCTGGCAGAGCTGTTTGCCGACTCCGGTACCCGGACCTTCCCACAGCGTCCGGGCGGCGATGCTCGCCAACCAAAAAACGTTGCTTTTTGATCAGAGCTGCTCTGATCCCGGGGACAGAGAGAGAGATGGAGAGAGGAAAAGAATGAGTGAGCCAGGAGAGAACGAGTGCCAGCTCCGTCTCCAGCGTCCAACACACATCCTCCTATCCCCTTCCCCCTCATCCTCCTCCAAAGGCCTACCAACAGCTGGTGAGGCTCCCCAAACCAGAGAAAGAAGCCAATGATTGGGTGGACTGAGGGTCCACAGTTTGCCCTGATGCCTGTGAAAGGCTTTCCTTCTTCTCTCTCTCCCAGCTGCCACTGGTGTCTCCGGTCTCATTTTTTGTTGAGTAAATAAATAAAGTCACTCAACCTGTTGAACGTTAAGTGGATGGCCGTATAAAACATATCTTCACGAGAGGGCCATAAACAGTACTTGGTAACGCCTAATGCTGTTAAAAATCTCTGCTTTTTCTATTTATTTAATATTCATCAATGATTTGTGTGAACTTTTTGCAGTAGTATGCACTGCGAGAGTAAATAGTGCATCCCCAGCTAGCACATTTTGTTCTTTGGAAGTTGTGGGAATGTACATTTTTGGTTTCCCATTAGTTTTGGGAATGAAGCCATAAGTTTCCTGACCGATAAAACTGAAGGTTTTTCAAACATTCTGAGAACAGAACAAATTTTTACCTGTTCTGGGAACGTTATGTGAATTTTTAGGTTGCAGGGAGGTTCTGAGACCATTTTACTATGGCTCACTGAAAGTTTTCCTTGGAATTTTTCTTAACATTCTGAGAACGGAAATGATAGGTTATTTGAATGTAATTTTTAAAAAGATTCTGGGAACATGTTTTAATACCACTGCTATCTTCGTGTGGGTTAACTGTTTTGAACTCCAAGCACAGATACAGTGCCTTCAGAGAGTATTCACACCCCTTGACTTTTTCAAAATGTAACAACATTTTGTAACAACACAACAGTGTTACAGCCTGCATTTAAAATGGATTAAATTGAGATTGTGTGTCGCTGATCTAAACACAAAACCCCATAATGTCAAAGTGGAATTGTTTTTTGGGAATATTTAAAAATGAATGAAAAGTGTGAACTTGGAAGGTCTTGAATCAATAAGTATTCAAACCTTTGGTTATGGCAAACCTAAATAAGTTCAAGAATAAAAATGTGCTTAACACCTCTTGATACTATCCATCCCTGGTCCGGGAGCGTAATCATCAACTGACACTAATTAGCATAACGAAACGCACATAAATATTACTAGAAAATATTTCTATTCATGAAATCACAAGTGAAATATATTGAAACACAGTTTAGCCTTTTGTTAATAATCCTGTCATCTCAGATTTGGAAAATATGCTTTACAGCCAAAGCAAGACAAGCATTTGTGTAAGATTATCGAAAGTATAGTATAGCATTATGACTAGCTAGCAGCAGGCAACCTGGTCACGAAAATCAGAAAAGCAATCAAATTAAATTGTTTACCTTTGATGAGCTTCAGATGTTTTCTCTCACGAGACTCCCAGTTAGATAGCAAATGTTCCTTTTTTCCAAAAATATTATTTTTGTAGGCGAAGTAGCTCCGTTTGTTCTTCACGTTTGGCTGAGAAATCGACCGGAAATTGCGGTCACTACAACGCCGAAAAATATTCCATATTAGCTCCATAATATCGACAGAAACATGGCAAACGTTTATAATCAATCCTCAAGGTGTTTTTCAAATATCTATTCGGTAATATATCAACCGGAACTGGTGGCTTCTTAGAAGGATAGAGAGAAACAATGGCCGCATTTGTCCTTTACGCACAAAACACTCTGAGAGCCACCAGCTGACCACTGTTGTTGTCGCTCACGCTCATTTTTCAAAATAAAAGCCTGAAACTATGTCTTGTAACACTAGACACATTAGGGAAGCCATAGAAAAAGGAATCTGGTTGATATCTCTTTCACTGCTCAATAGGGACGCATAGGAATGCAGAGGTTTCTAAATAAGAGTTACTTCCTGATTGGATTTTTCTCAGGCTTTCGCCTGCAATACCCGTTTACTTGGGGAACGTTATTTTTCCAAAAATGAAAATAGTGCCCCCTAGTTTCAAGAGGTTTTAATGGGTGCGTGCTTATTAGTAACTGGAATAAGTAGTTTCATAAATGGGTCAAGTGCAGCGTCTGGTTGCTCCTCATTACACACCACAGACCAGCATATATTCTTTACATCAACAACATATGACTCACGACAAAACTTATTTTATGACCTCTTATACACTATATTAGGCCCAGCCTTTGGAATTTTGGTTTTCCTAGATATGGCTATTATATTGTGCTCACGATATCCTATGGATTTGGATACTGCTTTAAAAATATCTGCAGCGTTTGTAAAAATGTGTTCAATACATGTTGATGATTAACTTATTTACGATCATTGGGATGCTAGCGTCCCACCTCGACAACATCCGGTGCAATTGCAGACGGAAAATTCCAAAATCAAAAGTAGTAATATTCATAAAAATACAAGTGTTATACACCATTCTTTAGCTTAGAATCGTGGTAATTGTCTGAGGATAGCGCATCACCCACTTCCTGCATTAACATTAATTCATAACCTGCACAGGTGTCACAACTCCAAAATAGCGATAAAATAAATCACTTACATTTGAAGATCTCCACCTTTTTGCAATCCAAAGGGAACCAGTTTCCCAATAAACGAACGTTTTGTTCGAAAAAGTCAGTCTAGTTGGCGCGCTTCATTCAATAATCTACCGGTTTCCCCTCGTTCAAAATGCGTACAAAATGAATCCCAATATACTTTGTCCAAACGAGTCAAACAACGTTCCTAATCAATCCTCAGGTACCTTAATATGTAAAAGAAATGATACAATTTAAGACGGAAAACAGTATGTTCATTCCCGGAGATAAATATCCAAGTGCGCGCCCTCACCGAAGCACACCACAAACATTTTTCAACCAAGCAGAGGCATAACAAAAGTCAGAAATAGCGATAAAATAAATCACTTACCTTTGAAGATCTTCATCTGTTTGCAATCCAAAGGGTCCCAGTTACACAATGAATGGTAATTTTGTTCGATAAAGTCCTTCTTTATATCCCAAAAATGTCAGTTTATATGGCGCGTTTGATTCAGAAATACACCTGTTCCAAATCGCCCAACATGCTTACAAAGGAATCTAAAAAGTCCAAACAATTCAAACAATGTTTCTAATCCAACCTACGGTACCCTAACATGTAAATAATCGATACAATTTAGAACGGAATAAACTGTGTTCAATACTGGAGAAAAAGAACAAGGAGCTCATTCTCATTCACGAGCGCCAAAAGTCCTTCTGAGGGATACTTCGAAAGAATACGAAACCTTCTTCATTTTTCAAAAAACAACCATGAACCAATTCCTAAAGACTGTTGCCATCTAGTGGAAGCCATAGGAACTGCAATCTGGGTCCAGTCTGGGTCCTATTAGACTTTCCCATAGAAAAGCATTGAAAAGTCAATGACCTCAAAACTTAATTTTCCTGGATGGATTGTTCTCTGGGTTTTGCCTGCCAATACTCACAGACATTATTTTAACAGTTTTAGAAACATTAGAGTGTTTTCTATACAAAACTAGGCCTGAGTAACAGGCAGTTTACTTTGGGCACCTCAGTTATTCAAACTTCTGAATACTGCCCCCTAGCCTTAAAGTTAATTCCTCTGTTATTTGGTAGGTTGACTGGCAACCTGTTCCAGGTTGCAGGCACTGATTACAAGCACTGGTTACAGTTTGAAGTTTTTTTTCCTGAGTGGGCAGCTTGATGATAGCCAGTCAATATTTAAATCACCCAGAAAATATACTTCTCTGTTGATATCACATACATTATCAAGCATTTCACACATATTGTCCAGATACTGACTGTTAGCACTTTGTGGTCTGTAGCAGCTTCCCACAAGAATGGTCTTTAGGTGAGGCAGATGAACCTGTAGCCATATTACTTCAACAGTATTTAACATTAGATCGTCTATAAGATTTACAGGAATGTGGTTCTGAATATATGAGTTTCAGAGATAGTCAGAATATGAAAGTCAGCTGGATCGATATGGAGGTGGAGGGTCCATCATGGTCTGGGGCGGTACATCAGAGCATCATCGGACTGAGCTTGTTGTCATTGCAGGCAATCTCAACCCTGTGAGTTAAAGGGAAGACATCCTCCTCCCTCATGTGGTACCCTTCCTGCAGGCTCATCCTGACATGGTCCTCCAGCATGACAATGCCACCAGCCATACTGCTCGTTCTGTGCGTGATTTCCTGCAAGACAGGAATGTTAGTGTTCCGCCATGGCAAACGAAGACCCCGAATTTCAATCCCATTGTTGGATTGGAGGTTGAGGGCTAGGGACTTTCCCCACAGAAATGTCCGGGATCTTGCAAGTGCCTAACATCTCACAGCAAGACCTGGCAAATCTGGTACAGTCCATGAGGAGGAGATACACTGGAGTACTTAATGCAGCTGGTGACCACACCAGATACTGAATGTTACCACTCCCCCCTTTGTTCAGGGACACATTATTCCATTTCTGTTAGTCACATGTCTGTGGAGCTTGTTCAGTTTGTCTCAGTTGTTGAATCTTGTTATCTTCATACAAATATTTACACATGTTAAGTTTGCTGAAAATAAACAGTTTTAAACGCAGTGAGTGGACGTTTCTTTTTTGCTGAGTTTAAAATTGAGTCAATATAGCCGCATGCAAACATTCTCTTTTTTGTTTTCTTGAGTAAAATGCAGTTATTTCAGCCTAAAATTTAGCATTGCACCGTGTTTGGCTCAGTGTTCTGTCACTCAATTGGACACTACATCATCACATCACCGCAAAGGCTAAGGGTAGACTTGGAGAGAAGCTAAAGTCATTCCGCTACCCAAGAATAGTAAAGCCCCCTTTACCAGCTCAAATAGATGACTAATCAGCCTGTTACCAACCCTTAGTAAACGTCTGGGGAAAATTATGTTTGACCAGATACAATGCTATTTTACAGTAAACAAATTGACAACAGAATATCAGCATGTTTATATGGAAGGACACTCAACAAGCACAGCACTTACACAAATTACTGATGGATGACTGAAAGAAATTGATGATAAAATGATTGTGGGGGCTGTCTTGTTAGACTTCAGTGCAGCTTTTGACATTATTGATCATAGTCTGCTGCTGGAAAAACTTGTGTTATGGCTTTACACCCCCTGCTATAATGTGGATTAAGAGTTACTTGTCTAACAGAACACATAGGGTGTTCTTTAATGGAAGCCTATCAAATATAATCCTGTTAGAATCAGGAATTCCCCAGGGTAGCTGTTTAGCCCACTTGCTTTTGTCAGTTTTTACTAACGACATGCCAATGACTGAGTAAATCCAGTGTCTATGTATGCAGATGACTCAACACTATACATGTCAGCTTCTACAGCAACTGAAATGACTGCAACACTCAACAAAGAGCTGCAGTTAGTTTCAGAGTGGGTGGCAAGGAATAAGTTAGCCCTAAATATTTCTAAAACTAAAAGTTTGGTATTTGAAACAGAACACTCACTAAACTGACTGGAATGAATCACAAAAATCCCTGAAGCTGGAGACTTATATTTCCCTCACTAACTTTAAACATCAGTTATCTGAGCAGCTAACCGATCGCTGCAGCTGTACATAGCCCACCTGTAAAAAAAAACATCCAATCTACCTACCTCATCCCCATATTGTTTTAATTGACTTTTCTGCTCTTTTGCACACCAGTATTTATACTTGCACATAATCACATGCTCATCTATCACTCCAGTGATAATTTGCTGAATTGTAACTACTTCGCTACTATGGTCTAATTATTGCCTTACCTCCTCACGCCATTTGCGCACACTGTATATAGACTTTCTTTTTTTCTATTGTGTTGTTGACTGTACGCTTGTTTATTCCATATGTAACTCTGTGTTGTTGTTTGTGTCGCACTGCTTTGCTTTATCTTGGCCAGGTCGCAGTTGTAAATGAGAACTTGTTCTCAACTAGCTTATCTGGTTAAATAAAGGTGAAATAAAAAAAAACTAAACCTAAAAAATAAAAAAAATTAAAAAAAATAAACCACAACTAGATCTTGGAATAAATAATGTTAAATTGGGCAAGTTGAGATGACTAAACTGCATGGAGCAACACTAGATTGTAAACTGTCATGGTGAAAACATATTGATGCAGTAGTAGCTAAGATGGGGAGAAGTCTGTCTTCAATAAAGTGATGCTCTGCCTTCTTAACAACACTATCAACAAGGCAGGTCCTACAGGCCCTAGTTTATTCACAACAGATATATCAGCTATGTGGTCAGGTGCCACAAAAAAGGACATTTGAAAGTGGAGGAGAGATTGACTTCACTACTTTTATTTATGAGAGGTAATTGACATGTTGAATGCACTGAGCTGTCTGTCTAAACTACGGGCACACAGCTCGGATACCCATGCATTCCACACAATACATGCCATAAGAGGTCTCTTTACAGTCCCCAAGTCAAGAACAGACTATGGGAGGCATAGAGCCATGACTACATGGAACTCTATTCCACATCAAGTAACTGACGCAAGCAGTAAAATTAGATTTAAACAACAGATTATAAAAACACCTTCTGGAACAGCTAGGACTGTGAAGCAACACAAACATTGGCACACACACACACACACACACACACACACACACACACACACACACACACACACACACACACACACACACACACACACACACACACACACACACTATACATACACATGGATTTAGTACTGTAGATATGTAGTAGTGGTGGAGTAGGGTTCTGAGGGCACACAGTGTGTTGTGAAATCTGTGAATGTATTGTAATGTTTTAAATTGTATAAACAGGCTTAATTTTGCTTAACCCCAAGAAGAGTAGCTGCTGTTTGGCAGCAGCTAATGAGGATCCATAATAAATACAAATACAAAAATGTCAAATCACGTTATACAATGCCTTGCAAAAGTATTAATCCCCTGTCACGTTCGTTGTATGGAGGAGACCAAGGCGCAGCGTGAGATGAATACATATTTTTTAATGAAGATGAAGAACACTTAACAAACTACACAAAAACAACAAACTGAACGTGAAGCTATATAGTACTAGTGCAGACAGTTAACTAGACATAGACAATGACCCATGAAATAACCCAAGGAATATGGCTGCCTAAATATGGTTCCCAATCAGAGACAACGATAAACAGCTGCCTCTAATTGAGAACTATTCTAGGCAACCATAGACGTATAAATACCTAGACTAGTGAAAACCCATAGGCTTAAAAAAAACACAGACAATTCAAAAACACATTTTTCACCCTGACCTAACCAAAATAATAAAGAAAACAAAGCAAACTAAGGTCAGGGCGTGGCATCCCCCTTGCCATTTTTACTATTTTGTTTCATTACAACCTGTAATTTAAATAGATTTTTATTTGGATATCATGCAATGGACATACACAAAATAGTCAACAACAAAAGATCACAAAATTACAATCTGAAAAGTGGTGTGTGCGCATGTACTGTATTCACCCCCTTTTCTTTGAAGCCCCTAAATAAGATCTGGTGCTACCAATTACCTTCAGAAGTCACATAATTCATTAAATAAAGTAATCCTGTGTACAATCTAAGTGTCACATGACCTGTCACATGATCTCAGTATATATACACCTGTTCTGAAAGGCCCCAGAGTCTGCAACACCACTAAGCAAGGGGCACCACCAAGCAAGCACCACCATGAAGACCAAGGAGCTCTCCAAACAGGTCAGGGACAAAGTTGTGGAGGAGTACAGATACGGGTCGGGTTATTAAAAAATATCAGAAACTTCAAACATCCTACTGAGCACCATTAAATCCATTATTAAAAAATGGAAAGAATATGGCGCCTCAATAAACCTGCCAAGACAGAGCCGCCCACCAAAACTCACAGACCAGGCAAGGAGGGCATTAATCAGAGAGGCAATAAAGAGACCAAAGATAACCATGAAGGAGCTGCAAAGCTCCACAGCGGAGAATGGAGTATCTGTCCATAGGACCACTTTATGCCGTACAATCCACAGAGCTGGGCTTTACAGATGTGTGGCCATATAAAAGCCATTGCTTAAATAAACAAATAAGCAAACACGTTTGGTGTTTGGCAGAAGGCATGTGGGAGACTCCCCAAACATATGGATGAAGGTACTCTGGTCAGATGAGACTAAAATTGAGCTTTTTGGCCATCAAGTAAAACGCTATGTCTGGCACAAACCCAACAACTCTCATCACCCCGAGAATACCATGTTTTTCATTGGCAGGGACTGGGAAACAGGTTCAGACTTGAATGAATGATAGATGGCGCTAAATACAGGGATATTCTTGAGGGAAACCTGGTTCAGTCTTCTTGTGATTTGAGACTGGGACAGAGGTTCACCTTCCAGCAGGACAATGACCCAAAACATTCTGCTAGCACTCGAGTGGTTTAAGGGGAAACATTTAAATTTCTTGGAATGGCCTAGTCAAATCCCAGACCTCAATTCAATTGAGAATCTGTGGCATGACTTAAAGATTACTGTACACCAACGAACCCATCCAACTTGAAGGAGCTGGAGCCGTTTTGCCTTAAAGAAAGGGCAAAAATCCCAGTGGCTAGATGTGCCAAGCTTATAGAGACATACCCCAAGAGACTTGCAGCTGTAATTCCTGCAAAAGGTGGCTCTAACAAAGTATTGACTTTGGGGGATGGAATAGTTATGTACAATTTTTCTGTTTTTTTGTATTATTTCTTGTTTGTTTCACAATAATAAATATTTAGCATATTCAAGGTGGTAGGCATGTTGTGTAAATCAAATGATACATTCGTCCAAAAAAAATAATTTTAATTCCAGGTTCTAAGGCAACAAAATAGGAAAATTGTATGTACAGTAGCTTTGAATGGACTGATCTTGTCAACATCATACTTTCAAAATCTTAGCTAGCAGTCATCGTCATGAATCAAGTCAACAATATACTGGCAAATCCTTTTCAATCTTTGTCATATAAAAATAATTAACTGACAGAAATTATAGATAAAACATATCGGTGCTCATCGGCCATTTGACATTACACAACAAGTTGGAAATCGCAAATTCAAGAATGAGGTGAGTCCAAAAATGTATTGTATGCTGCTGCATAAATTATGTAATATGCCAGGGAGATATGTATACTGTAACTAAGAAAGTAATAAAGTGTATGTTGTGTAGTAAGCTGTTAATAAACCATGTGCCTCATGCCAGTAATTTGGTCCCTTTTCCCTTTTTAATTTTGCCTACTGTTCTGACTTGGTGGTGCACATGTATTCTTTAGCCTGTTTTAGAGAAATGTAATCATTGAATATTGTAAGAAATTTCATTGTCTGCTTATATGCCCTCGTTATTTATCCTACAGTTCTGACTTGGTTTACAGGGAGAATACTGTTAGAACGGCCCATGATCTGAATTCTGTCCCTGTTCATTTCAAAAGTGTTGAACAAATAGTTATATTGACAACGTCCATCCTAGCTTGCTTATTAATGTCTTAATCGAAATTACAGATTGCCTCTTATCTGCTTGTCGTTCCCTTTTGCCATAGTTTGTACATCTGTCACGTGTGCTCCCTCTCTGGCCTCTGGGTCACCAGGCGCACACCTGTCACCATCATTACGCGCACCTGTGCGTCATCAGACTCCCCTGGACTACATCACCTCCCTGATTACCTTCCCTATATTTGTCACTCCCTTTGGTTCCTCCCCCAGGCATTATTGCTTCTGTTACTGTGTCATATCCGTGCGTTGTTAGTGGTTCATATTTTGTATTATGTTGTGTTTATTTTTTAAAACACTCACTCCCTGAACTTGCTTCCCGACTCAGTGCACATCCTTACAACATCTAAATTGTCAGTAGAAACCACTTTTTTTTTAACAAGTCAGATTTATCAGCTATGTTTTAAAAAAGGCAGTATATGAGGCTGAATTAACTGTTTCGATACCAGACAAGGCTCTGCTGATAGCCAGGTGTAGCAATGGTAAGTTGTTGGGACTGCTGTTGGGACTTTGCTGTTGGGACAGCTTTATGTAGGCCCTAACAGTTTGTGGCACCGTTTGTCACCGCTATAGTGCAATTAATGTATTGTTTAGTGTTGTGTCGTGGCTTTGCTGGCATGCATACTTTTTTTGCTTGTTTGCCACACCAAGATTTACATGCCAAAATGAATAGGAGATAAATGAGGATGGATCTGTAATATTTGTGTTGTGGAGAAAATTACCAGGCAGGAGACGGGAGTACAGTTTAGTGCTGTTTAATAAAAATATCTCGTACCTTACAGCAACTGGGCCAATGGTGCGCATGTCCTCTTCCTATTAGATGTTGTAACATAACACTGCCGTAATACATTACTGCTTAGTAACAGCAGAGTAACTAATATAGACAGCTATGGATCAGCAATACTACACTCCTCCCCCATAGCTTTTAACTCCCAGAGAACAAGGTAAATACATTAGGGAAATACTAATGCAATATCTGAACAAGGCATTCTTAAACATTTAAACATCAACTACTGGGTTGAAGTAGACTTTTCAGAGCCTAGCACAAATCCAGGAGATTATTCTGCCCTATGGTGGGAAGATTACAAACTTTGCTATGCACATGTGCTGTATGAGCCTTAGACCTGTAAGTTTCCAATGTCTGTTTCTCTCATATATGAAGAAGCCAGTGTTTTTCCTCTCTTGTTTTTGAGCAACTTGGTCACGCGGCCAAAGACAAAGGGCCGCCTGAGAGTGATCCGTTTTCGGTCCATCCTGTTATTTTCGTATCTTTCAAGGGCACAGCTGTGTGGAGATATGAAGAGAAAAGAGGCTAGCTTGAGCAGCAGCAACAAATCTATCAGCAGAAAGGAGTAATAAAATGGCTGTTTGGTTGTACGCTATGTTCCCATCATGATCTCACACAACTGCTAAACTGCCATGTAGACAAAGGTTATAAAGGCTAAAAGTGATTGAGTTATTGTTATCCGCTCCAGAATTGCAATTCTTATAATAAAAAGTAGGTTTTGAAAAATCTAAAGTCTCTCTTCCTTTCTGGCTAGTACAGTGCCTTGCGAAAGTATTCGGCCCCCTTGAACTTTGCGACCTTTTGCCACATTTCAGAAATCAAACATAAAGATATAAAACTGTATTTTTTGTGAAGAATCAACAACAAGTGGGACACAATCATGAAGTGGAACGACATTTATTGGATATTTCAAACTTTTTTAACAAATCAAAAACTGAAAAATTGGGCGTGCAAAATTATTCAGCCCCTTTACTTTCAGTGCAGCAAACTCTCTCCAGAAGTTCAGTGAGGATCTCTGAATGATCCAATGTTGACCTAAATGACTAATGATGATAAATACAATCCACCTGTGTGTAATCAAGTCTCCGTATAAATACACCTGCACTGTGATAGTCTCAGAGGTCTGTTAAAAGCGCAGAGAGCATCATGAAGAACAAGGAACACACCAGGCAGGTCCGAGATACTGTTGTGAAGAAGTTTAAAGCCGGATTTGGATACAAAAAGATTTCCCAAGCTTTAAACATCCCAAGGAGCACTGTGCAAGCGATAATATTGAAATGGAAGGAGTATCAGACCACTGCAAATCTACCAAGACCTGGCCGTCCCTCTAAACGTTCAGCTCATACAAGGAGAAGACTGATCAGAGATGCAGCCAAGAGGCCCATGATCACTCTGGATGAACTGCAGAGATCTACAGCTGAGGTGGGAGACTCTGTCCATAGGACAACAATCAGTCGTATATTGCACAAATCTGGCCTTTATGGAAGAGTGGCAAGAAGAAAGCCATTTCTTAAAGATATCCATAAAAAGTGTCGTTTAAAGTTTGCCACAAGCCACCTGGGAGACACACCAACCATGTGGAAGAAGGTGCTCTGGTCAGATGAAACCAAAATTGAGCTTTTTGGCAACAATGCAAAACGTTATGTTTGGTGTAAAAGCAACACAACTCATCACCCTGAACACACCATCCCCACTGTCAAACATGGTGGTGGCAGCATCATAACTTCTGGGCCACATCCTGACTGATGGCAGCCCATTCTTGCATAATCAATGCTTGGAGTTTGTCAGAGTTTGTGGGTTTTTGTTTGCCCACCTGCCTCTTGAGGAATGACCACAAGTTCTCAATGGGATTCAGGGCTGTGGAGGTCCCTGGCCATGGACCCAAAATATCAATGTTTTGTTCCCCGAGCAACTTACTTATCACTTTTGCCTTATGGCAAGGTGCTACAACATGCTGGAAAAGGCATTGTTCGTCACCAAACTGTTCCTGGATGGTTGGGAGAAGTTGCTCTTGGAGGATGTGTTGGTACTATTCTTTATTCATGGCTGTGTTCTTAGGCAAAATTGTGAGTGAGCCCACTGAGAAGAAATGGCTGAGAAGAAACCCAACACATGAATGGTCGCAGGATGCTTTACTATTGGCATGACCAGGACTGATGGTAGAGCTCACCTTGCCTTCTCCGGACAAGCTTTTTTACGGATGCCCCAAACAATCTGAAATGGGATTCATCAGAGAAAATGACTTTACCCCAGTCCTCAGCAGTCCAATCCCTGTACCTTTGCAGAATATTAGTCTGTCCCTGATGTTTTTCCTGGTGAGAAGTGGCTTCTTTGCTGCCCTTCTTGACACCAGGCCATCCTCCAAAAGTCTTCACCTCACTGTGCATGCAGATGCACTCACACCTGCCTGCTGTCATTCCTGAGCAAGCTCTGTACTGGTGGTGCCCCGATCTCGCAGCTGAATCAACTTTAGGAGACGGTCCTGGCGCTTGCTGGACTTTCTTGGGCGCCCTGAAGCCTTCTTCACAACAATTGAACCACTCTCCTTGAAGTTCTTGATGATCTGATAAATGGTTGATTTAGGTGCAATCTTACTGGCAGCAATATCCTTGCCTGTGAAGCCTTTTTTGTGCAAAGCAATGATGACGGCATGTGTTTCCTTGCAGGTAACCATGATTGACAGAGGAAGAACAATGATTCCAAGCACCACCCTCCTTTTGAAGCTTCCAGTCTATTATTCAAACTCAATCAGCATGACGGAGTGATCTCCAGCCTCGTCAACACTCACACCAGCGTTAACGAGACAATCACTGACATGATGTCAGCTGATCTATTTGTGGCAGTGCTGAAATGCAGTGGGAATGTTTTTGGGGGATTCAGTTAATTTGCAATTCATCTTTGCAATTCATCTCACTTTGTAATTCATCTCACTTTTCATAACATTCTGGAGTATATGCAAATTGCCATCATACAAACTGAGGCAGCAGAATTTGTGAAAATTCATATTTGTGTCAATCTCAAAACGTTTGGCCATGACTGTAGACAGAGTTTTTCACAATGTGAGCCAAAAGCAGTAAGGGAGAACCTTGCCTGCCCAACCTGGTGACTGGACCGATGATGGTGGATAAGTGGGGCAGGGACATTCTGGAACAGGTACCGCTCTGGCACAATCAATCAAATGTATTTATATAGCCCTTTTTACATCAGCCGATGTCACAATGTGCCGTACAGAAACCCAGCCTGAAACCCCAAACAGCAAGCAATGCAGATGTAGAAGCACAGTGGCTCCCTAGAAAGGCCAGAACCTAGGAAGAAATCTAGAGAGGATCCAGGCTCTGAGGGGTGACCAGTCCTCTCCTGGCAATGACATTATAAAAGAACATGGCCAAGATGTTCAAACGAGATATCAGACTTTCCCTTGAAAGGCACATTGAATTAAGCTTTTTTAGCAGAATGTAGAAAGAAGTTGCAGGACCCTTCAAAGAACAGAGCAAACTGTCTCTAACCAGAATAAAAAGAGGAGTGGGAGGCCCCGGTGCACAACTGAGCAAGAGGATAATTACATTAGTGTCTAGTTTGAGAAACAAATGCCTCACAAATGCCTCGCAGCTTGATTAAATAGTACCTGCAAAACACCAGTCTCAACGTCAACAGTGAAGAGGCGACTCCAGGATGCTGGCCTTCTAGGCAGAGTTCCTCTGTCCAGAGTCTGTGTTATTTTGCCCATCTTAATCTTTTATTTTTACTGGCCAGTCTGAGATATGGCTTTTTCTTTGCAACTCTGCATTCCCATTATGTGAAGAATCGAGGAGACCCCTGAAGTCTGCATGTCCGAGTGAACCTGATGTCACCCGAGTTCTCTCGGGAATCATTGAGGGCTGCCGACTCGCCTCCTTCGGAGTCCATGCACCTGGGCAAGGCTTGATTGACTCCGGCTGAGCAATTATGCTGATTTCACACCCAGAGCTGTCTATTATGTGGAGCTACGGGACATTTTGTAGCTACCCGCCCATTAAGAGTTTAAAAACCCAGACTTTTCAAGAAAGGGCGAGTACTCTGGTGGGCCGTACGGATAACTTTTCCTCTCCCCTTATTCACACCCTTTCCATGCCCCCCTGCTGTGGGGGATCCAATAGAAATCTCTCTGGGTACTCATCGACTCTGAGGCCGATGACAGGTTTTTGCTGCCTTGTCTCCGCCAACCCCTCCACCTGAAGCCAACAACTCTTGTGGGTTGAATATGCACACAACACCCTGCTCTGCCACTGGGCTCTCGCCTTTCGAGTGTACCCTGGGGTATCAGCCCCTGCTCTTCCCGGAGGAAGAGGTTGACATACCCTTGTCCCCAGATGTTTGTTCGCCGCTGTCACCGTACCTGTAGGCCATTTCCCTTTTGTGTAAATGAATGAGGTAGTGGAACACACCTCAATTCAAATTGATAGAAAATTATTTGAAATTGACAAATTGAAAGCAGGCAGCATACCTTAGTCTGAGGGCAGTACGCAACTGTCCTGTTGCGTAACAATCACATTTTGGAATGCATTCTGACATCACATGCTTAAAAAACTCACGCTGAAGTGACTGTTAGAGATATTTGGAACTCACATGTAAAAGGCTATACCCCTTTATCCACTGCACCAGCACCTGCCCTGGTTGTCCAACAGCAGCCCGCTCAGCCCTCTTCCCCGCCAGAGCTCTACCCCCAACAAGACCTGATGCAAGTGCAGAACCAACAAACCACTTAGAGGTGGCCCATGAGAAATGGGAATTTGTTCTACACACCACTTGCTCTGGTGTTGATGGACTCTGTGAACTTAGTCCACCATCGACGCCGACCCCTACCACAAGTCCCTCACCCCCAACAGTCACAACCAGAACAGGGACTAAAGGAGATCCAGACACTGCTATTCTCCAGGCACCCCTGGTGATGTTCCCAAACCAACAATCATGGCCAGCGGATGGTGAGGCTGGCCACACCGATTTGGTGCTTAGAATTGGACATCCAGAAAACTTGATGAAGGATATTTCAAAGGACCTCCTTGATCCTACAAAAGACTGGTGATTTCACAGCTCGGGTGCTCAAATTGGTATGGCTGTACAAATCATAGGCGGCTGAGATCGCCCACATGTTCTGTATCAAGTTGAAGCTACGTTGGGCGGATGTGGAAGGTGGATTTGAGGAGTCGTTGGAGGACTATTGACATCGGATGGAGACCTGCATCTGCAAGCACAGTAGCCTAAAAAACCAATGAACAACGGCCAACAAAATGATGACTACGATAGCCTCTTGAAGGCTGCCCTCATGAATGGACTCTTGCCAGCCCTTGGTAAACAGGATATGATGACCTGTATTGCCTGGGAAACTGCCGATCTACGAACCGTTGTTCAACACTGCAAACGTGCTGAAAGGCAAAAACTGTCAAGATGACAAGACAAAGCAGAAACACGAGAAAGATAGTGTGAAGTTGCAGGCTTGCACAGTTGGCATTCTACCAAGGGCAGGGCCATCAACAGCGAGGAGGTCCCCAAGCGATGGGCAAAGGGGAAATGGACAAAGGGGGAGAGGACGAGGTAGAGGGAGAGGAGGAAGGGGAGGCAACGCTGACGGACGGGCTGGTCACCAAACAGCACAGGGTGGGGGCTTCACATGCTACAATGGTGAAAAAGAGGGACACTTTGCCAGCAAATGTCTGGATGGCAAAGGACCGCAAGGGGAAGTGGGGGGAGGTTGGAAAACCGGACCACCACCGAAAATGACCCTTACAACCCACATATGGGTTGTATATGACACCCTTGGACAGCATTTAAATATTTTTTTCAAGCCCATTTGAGGGGCCAATGGTTTGTCTCTTCGTCAATTGAATTTCTAAAAGATACTAGCGCTGCAATATCTGTAATAGACTATGAAAGAGTTGCTCACAATGGACAAAGGGGATTGTTTACCTGATAAGATTGATGACACATGTTCATAAAACATAAATTTATTCTGTATGTTGTCCTGTTTTGTTGTTGTCCTATTTGTCAGGAAGATATCTACTCTGTAAATTCGGAAGTAAAATAATTTTTAAAGAAAAAAGTCTCAATGTTATACAGCCTCAGGAGACATGTCGATTCATGACGGTGTCTAACATTGACCCAATGTGTGACTTGTACTATGCATGGGACATACAGGACATTGACTGATCACATTGTGACCCAACTGAAGAGATTTTCTCAAGAATCCACAGCTGTTGGAAACAGAAAGGCAGTTTTATGCCACAGACTGACTTACATTGCACTGCCCGTTTCTCACCATTGACGAGAGATTTACACTTTGAACAAAATTGGCTGAAAGGAACCACACCCCAAAGAAAGCAGTGATATGTTTACTGGGCCCCAATTTTGCACTCTTAGTGTAAAGATAAAATAAAACCTGTTCCTTGGTTATCATTTTAGTGACAGGGTACCACATGTTTCGTTAGCTAAAACAGATGATGTTGACTGGGAGAATCCTGGTGTTTGGTTGAAGTCTGTCTTGCAGGTTACTGACTGGGAAATTAGGGCTGATGGGTCAAAATTTCCCCCAAGCACACATATATTATGTGTGCCATTCTTTTGGAATTTACCTGTTCAATGAGGCATCCATGGCCTTGATGTGAGACTGAGTCACCATTGTTGGCTGGACTCCCAGACTCTTTGTGGGCTAAAGATAAATATGACATTGGGCAAATTAAGGGGGTGGAACTGCTCACAGTCACACCAAAAGGCACACACAGACCCAGCCGTGCCCAATATCTGCTGAGTCAGGAAGCTGTCAGGGGAATTACCCCTGTTCATGCTTCATTGGTAGAAAGAGGAGCTATTGTGCCTTGTCCAGACTCTTCCTGTAACACCCCCATGCTTCTCGCCTGGAAGGCCTCGGGTGATTGGTGTTTTGTTCAAAATCTTATACCTGTTAGCCTCTTGAGTGTAGGGGGTATTTTCGTGTTTGGCTGAAAAACATACCCAATTGAAACTGCCTATTTCTCAGGCCCAGAAACTGGAATATGCATATAATTGTCAGATTAGGATAGAAAACACTCTAAAGTTTCCAAAACTGTCAAAACATTGTCTGTGAGTATAACAGAACTGATATTGCAGGCGAAAACCTGAGGAAAATGAAAACAGGAAGTGGCTTCTATTTTGAAAACTCCATGTTCCATAGCCTCCCTTTGCTGGATTTAAAGGGATATGAACCAGATTCCTTTTCCTATCGCTTCCTCAAGGTGTCAACAGTCTTCAGACATAGTTTCAGGCTTTTAAAGCCTGAAACTATGTCAAGAAGTTAATTATGTGAATAACACTAGTATCTTTTGTCAATGTTTATTATGAGGATTTCTGCAAAATCATTGGATGTTTTGGAATCAAAACATTACTGCACATAACGCGCCAATGTAAACTGAGATATAAATATGCACATTATCGAACAAAACATACATGTATTGTGTAACATGATGTCCTATTAGTGTCATCTGATGAAGATCATCAAAGGTTAGTGATTCATTTGATCTATATTTCTGCTTTTTGGCTGGAAAAATGGCTGTTTTTTGATTTGGCTCTGACCTAACATAATCATATGTTGTGCTTTCGCTGTAAAGCCCTTTTGAAATCGGACACGATGGGTAGATTAACAAGATGTTTATCTTTCATTTGCTATATTGGACTTGTTAATGTGTGAAAGTGACATATTTCCCAAAAATATTTTTGACTTTCGCGCACTGCCGTTTCAACGGAATGTTGTCACCTGCCCTAGAAAGGTTAAAGAATCTACAGTCTCTCTTCCTTTCTGGTTAGAATTTCCACGACGGCCCCAAATATGATACTTGTGTCCTAATAACTAACTAAGTTAATGTCCTTTTTCTTTCCTTTTATCTAGGATATACTGTATTTGTTTGTTTTACAGTTCATTACATCCTGAAACAGCTCAACTCACAGGTCAAGCTTTTGAGGTACCCTTCACTGTCAAACAGGAAATCTCATTCTTCCTGGGTTTCCGGTGGTGGGCCAGGTTTGGGTGGAAGGTCAGGCTCTGTCTCTCCCATATGTCCAGTCAGGAGAAATGTCCTGGGGGTCGTTGTTGTTCTCTCTGCATGTGTCTGCTGGTGCATTGAACAGCAGATGATCCACATGAACGTTGACATGGCGATGCCTGACTTGGTAAGTCAAAGGTCCTCTGTGTTGCAAGATTACACCTGAACGTTGACATGGCGATGCCTGACTTGGTAAGTCAAAGGTCCTCTGTGTTGCAAGATTACACCTGAGTGCCACAGGCGCTTGGGGTGTCTGAAATCACATACCATCAACCTCTCTCCCATTTTGAATTCTCTGACAGTCTTTGAGTGTCTGTCATGAGCTTTATTCTGCTGTAGCTGGTGCTTTGCCACAGTGTTTGGTTTCAACAATGCCAGGCGGTACGTGGCTGGTGTTTCCATTGCTGTGTGTTATGGTAAGTAAACAGGAAACGAGGAAGCCTTTGGTGGGTGGGCACAGACTGAACCTCAAGTCTAGTCCAGGCCTTCTTAACTTTTTATGGCGGCAGGGGCAGTATTGAGTAGCTTGGATGAAAAGGTGCCCATTGTAAACGGCTAGCTCCTCAGTCTCAGTTGCTAATATATGCATACTATTATTAGTATTGGATAGAAAACACTAAAGTTTCCAAAATTGTCAAAATATTGTCTGTGAGTATTAACAGAACTGTTATTGCAGGCGAAACCCTGAGGAAAATCAAAACAGGAAGGAGCTTCTATTTTGAAAACTCCATGTTCCATAGCCTCCCTTTGCTGGATTTAAAGGGATATTATGAACCAGATTAATTTTCCTATCGCTTCCTCAAGGTGTCAACAGTCTTCAGACATAGTTTCATGCTTTTATTTTGAAAAATGAGCCAGAACGATAACATCGTGTCAAGTGGTCACATGAGTTTTGCTCGCGGAACAGAGTTTGGATAGGCATTGCTTTTCCCTCTCCTACTGTGAAAGACATTTGCGGTTGATATATTATCGATTATATATTTTAAAAACAACCTGAGGATTGATTATAAAACACGTTTGACATGTTTCTGTGGACATTATGGAAACTATTTGGAATTTTCGTCTGCGTTGTCGTGACCGATCTTTCCTGTGGATTTCTGAACATAACGCGGCAAACAAACGGAGGTATTTTGGATATAAAAAATAATCTTTATGGAACAAAAGGAACATTTGTTGTGTAACTGGGAGTCTCGTGAGTGAAAACATCCTTAATTTGATTGCTTTTCTGATTTTCGTGACCAAGCTACCTGATGCTAAGTGTACTTAATGTTTTGTCATGCGATTGATAAATTTACACAACGCTTGGATTGCTTTCGCTGTAAAGCATAATTTCAAAATCTGACACGACAGGTGGATTAACAAAAGGCTAAGCTGTGTTTTCCTATATTGCACTTGTGATTTCATGAATATAAATATTTATAGTAATAGTTATTGCTATTCAGCGGTTGTTGATGACACTTACTGTATCCCGTTAGTGCGGTTGCAGCCATAAGAAGTTAAAGGTTTGCACGGCTCTCTCCGCTAGCCCATTTGATGCCTTATTCTGTTGTTCTTCAGAAACATTTAGAAATAGTTCGACATGAAAGGAGGGCCATTGTCTGAGACAAGCTCTTTGACTAGTACAAAGGATGAGAACAGGTGTCAGAAGATTGATGGACTTCACAGCTGTGGTCAGTTGAGTAGGGAACACTTACATCCACTTGGAATAGACATCGACGACATCAAGGAAGTGTTTGTTGATCTCGGCATAATCCACATGTATGCATTCCCATGGTGTTGCAGCCCAGAACCATGGATGAAGAGGTGCAGTAGCAGGCTTGTTGCAAACAGCTTCACACGGTGAGCAGTGGCTTACATGCTGCTGAATGTCCTGGTACAGTCCAGGACACCACAGATAACTGTGGGTGAGTGCTTTCAATCGAGTGATCCCTGGATGTCCCTCATGCAGGTCAGATAGCGGTCTCCTCTTCAATTTGTGAGGTACCACCAACTTTGATCCTCACAGAACACATCCTTGATCAGTAGACAACTGGTCTTTCTTGTCGATAAATGGACGAAGGTTATCACCGTTTGGGTGGAAGGTCAGGCTCTGTCTCTCCCATATGTCCAGTCAGGAGAAATGTCCTGGGGGTCGTTGTTGTTCTCTCTGCATGTGTCTGCAGGTGCATTGAACCGTAGCAGATGATCCACATGAACGTTGACATGGCGATGCCTGACTTGGTAAGTCAAAGGTCCTCTGTGTTGCAAGATTACACCTGAACGTTGACATGGCGATGCCTGACTTGGTAAGTCAAAGGTCCTCTGTGTTGCAAGATTACACCTGAGTTCCACAGGCGCTTGGGGTGTCTGAAATCACATACCATCAACCTCTCTCCCATTTTGAATTCTCTGACAGTCTTTGAGTGTCTGTCATGAGCTTTATTCTGCTGTAGCTGGTGCTTTGCCACAGTGTTTGGTTTCAACAATGCCAGGCGGGTACGTGGCTGGTGTTTCCATTGCTGTGTGTTATGGTAAGTAAACAGGAAACGAGGAAGCCTTTGGTGGGTGGGCACAGACTGAACCTCAAGTCTAGTCCAGTACAAAGGATGAGAACAGGTACAAAGGATGAGAACAGGTGTCAGAAGATTGATGGACTTCACAGCTGTGGTCAGTTGAGTAGGGAACACTTACATCCACTTGGAATAGACATCGACGACATCAAGGAAGTGTTTGTTGATCTCGGCATAATCCACATGTATGCATTCCCATGGTGTTGCAGCCCAGAACCATGGATGAAGAGGTGCAGTAGCAGGCTTGTTGCAAACAGCTTCACACGGTGAGCAGTGGCTTACATGCTGCTGAATGTCCTGGTACAGTCCAGGACACCACAGATAACTGTGGGTGAGTGCTTTCAATCGAGTGATCCCTGGATGTCCCTCATGCAGGTCAGATAGCGGTCTCCTCTTGAATTTGTGAGGTACCACCAACTTTGATCCTCACAGAACACATCCTTGATCAGTAGACAACTGGTCTTTCTTGTCGATAAATGGACGAAGGTTATCACCGTTTACGTAGGTTGGCCAGCCGGCCAATGTTAAGTCCAAGTACTGGGTCTTTCCTCTGCTATTTCAGAAGCAGATATTGGCAGTTGGTCGATGAGAGAGATCAGGAAGACTGCTATATCATCTTCACTGTCAATGTCACTTTTGCTTGGTAGTCTTGATAGTGCATTGGCATTTGCATAAATACTGGTTTGTCTGTACTCAATCTCGTAGTCTAGTAAGTCTAGTAAGCTAGCAATATCAAAGTCCAACATTGCATTCGAAATGCAGCCAGGGTTGGAATGGCTGATTTTGGTCCAAATATGGCCAACGGAGGCTTGTGATCTGTCAGCAGTTGGATCTTCCTCCCGTAGAGGTATTTGTGAAACTTTTTCACTCCGAATATTATGCACAGTGCTTCTTTCTCATTTTGAGAATAATTTTTTCTCAATTGGTGACAGAGTCTGTGATGCAAATCAAATCCTTAACTGGCAGCTTCATTAAATAGTACCCGCAAAACACCCGTCTCAACATCAACAGCGGAGAATCGACTCCGGGATCCTGGCCTTCTAGGCAGAGATCCTCTGTCCAGTGTCTCTGTTCTTTTTCCCATCTTAATCTTTTCTTTTTATTGGCAAGTCTGAGATATGGATTTTTCTTTGCAACTCTGCCTAGAAGGCCAGCATCCCAGAGTCGCCTCTTCACTTTTGACGTTGAGACTGGTGTTTTGCGGGTACTATTTCATAAAACTGCCAGTTTCTGGAATATTGTCAGGTATTACATGCATTTGAGCAGCAAAGATGCAAATGTATGTTGGGGAGACCGGGGATGGTTGTAACACAGGATAGTTGAAACACTCTCAATATCTCCAATCAGGAACAAGCTAGGATTATGTGCAATGCTCAGTTTAGTCCTCAAACCTTACGTGAAGAAGGATTTTGAGGTCCTTTTTTTGTTTTCGTGATGGCATCACCTGCTTTGAAGTTAGATTATTTAATGTAAGTTAGCAATGCTAAAGTTTTTACATTAACCTCTTGAAACTAGGGGGCACTATTTTCATTTTGGGAAAAATAACATTCCCAAAGTAAACAAGCAATTTTTCAGGACCAGATAATAGAATATGCATATAATTGACAGCTTAGGATAGAAAACACTCTAAAGTTTCCAAAACTGTAAAAATATATATAACATTGCCTGTGAGTATAACAGAACTGATATTGCAGGCGAAAGCCTGAAAAAAATCAAATCAGGAGGTGACTCTTATTTAGAAACCTCTACGTTCCTATGCGTCCCTATTGAGCAGTGAATGGGATATCAACCAGATTCGTTTTTCTATGGCTTCCCTAATGTGTCTAGTGTCATAAGACATAGTTTCAGGCTTTTATTTGGAAAAATGAGCGTGAGCGACAACATTGCGTCAGTGGTCAGCTGGTGGTTCTGAGAGTGATATGTGCGTGATAGACAAATGCGGCCATTTTTTCTCTCGCTCCTACTAAGAAGCTAATTGACACGGTTGATATATTATCGAATAGATATTTGAAAAACACCTTGAGGATGGATTCTAAACAACGTTTGCCATGTTTCTGTCGATATTATTATTATGGAGCTAATTTGTAGAAAAGAATTGGCGTTGTGGTGAACGCAATTTCCGGGCGATTTCTCAGCCAAACGTGAAGAACAAACGGAGCTGTTTCGCCTACAAAAATAATATTTTGGGAAAAAATGAACTTTGGCTATCTACCTGGGAGTCTCGTGAGTGAAAACATCCGAAGTTCATCAAAGGTAAACGATTTAATTTGATTGATTTTCTGATTTCCGTGACAAGGTTGCTTGCTGCTAGCAAGGCATAATGCTATGCTAGGCTATTATAAACTTACACAAATGCTTGTCTAGCGTTGGCTGTAAAGCATATTTTGAAAATCTGAGATGACAGGGTGAATAACAAAAGGCTAAGCTGTGTTCCAATATATTTCACTTGTGATTTTCATGAATAGGAATATTTTCTAGGAAGATTTATGTCCGTTGCGTTATGCTAATTAGTGTAAGATGATGAAAACGGTCCCGTTCATGGGATGGGGTGTCACTAGAGGTTAAAAATCCTACAATGTGATTTTCTGGATATTTTTTTTTCTCATTTTGTCTGTCATAGTTGATGTGTGCCTATGATGAAAATTACAGGCCTCTCTCAACTTTTTAAGTGGGAGAACTTGCACAATTGGTGGCTTACTAAATACTTTTTTGCCCCATTGTATGTAAAATATGTTTTGTTTTATAATGAGCATTTCTGTATTTGAATATGGCGCTCTGCAATCTCACTGGATGATGGCCAAATGGGACGCTAGCGTCCCACATACCCTGGAGAGGTAAATGGAGCGTAAAAATTGTATTGTTAATTTAATATTTCTGCCACACAAAATGTTAAACATGGCAATGTTGTTCTCAATAAATTATTTCAATATATGTCATGATTTATTTTATTTTATTATCTGCAATTCACCCCAACCCGGTGTAATTTTCATGTGTAAACATACAGAATTGTAATTGGATGCCTTTTACCGCCATATCATACTGTGCTATGATTGGTTAAGACCACCCAAATGGTTAGGTCATGGTCAGTTTGATCCTGGTTGGCGATACGTGAACATGCCAGTTATAGCTAGCTAATAAAGGGATTTGTTAAGAAATATCCTGTAGTCCTGCATTTTATTATTTTGTACAAAGTGTGCAAAACAAGACATGGTGTCAGAGTAAAAGGTCTTACAAGATGGATTTTTCTGGAGTTCCTTCACCTCGAATGGACTGGGAGGCAACAAACTTACCCGATGCATGGCGTAAGTACAAACAGCATGTGAAGCTAATGTTCACGGGTCCTCTGAAGGACAGAGGAGAAGAGGACAAATGCAGCTACCTGCTCCTCTGGATTGTGAAAAAGGGAGCGATATTTACAACACATGGACACTTATCGAGGCTGAATCAAAGGTACTGAAAACATACTACGAACATTTTGAAGCATATGTTGCGCCGAAGACCAATACGATTTTCGCTAGGTACAAATTCCATGAGAAAGTACAGGAAGCTAGCAAGTCTTTTGAACAGTTTGTGACAGAGCTGCGTCTGCTTGTGAAAGACTGTGATTATGCAAACAACGATGAGATGGTCAGGGACCATATTGTATTTGGAATACAATCACTGCGAGTGAGAGAGAAACTTTTGAATGTTGGGTCTGAGGTAACGCTGGACAAAGCTATCGACATAGCCAGATCTCACGAGCTAGCACAGGCTCAGATGAAAAACATTTTGCACGGCAGCACGAGCGCATCACCTGAACAAGCAGTGAACGCAGACATCAAAGCACAGCTCAGGTGCACAAAGAGCGTGCTTTAGAATGTAGAGAGACATCCAAAACAGAGCGACACAGACTCAAAATGCCCCAAAACATGTGGATATTGTGGACACAAAGTGCATGGCGAACAAGGAAATTGCAAAAATCTGCAGAGCTTACCGTGGAAAAACAGTACACACAGTGAGTGAAGATGAAATGTCAATCAAAGAGTCAAACGCTGATGAACTGTTTATTGATTCAGTGACACAGAAAAGTTAAATATCAGAGACAGAGCAAGCCTTTGCTCACATTGAGATAGGAACACAAGGCACAGGGCTAAAGTTCAAACTAGACACTGGTGCACAGGTAAACATTATTCCTCTGAATAAGTACCACAGCTTGACATCTGAGTGCGATCTACAGCCCACCATGAGCAGACTGACTAGTTATGGTGGTGAAAGGCTCCCAGTAAAAGGCACATGTAAATACAAGGAAAGTGACATGATGATCGACTGTTATGTTGTTGACACTAGAGCACCTGCAGGGCTAGGTCTTAAAGCATGTTTAGACATGGACCTCATCAAGCTAGTTTTATCAGTGACAGCACCAGTAGAGACAGACAATGTACTGGAGGAGTTTGCTGATGTTTTTACAGGAATAGGATTATTCCCAGGAGAATGTACCATTCACCTTGACCCAGACGCAAACCCTGTGGTCTACCCACCGAGAAAGATTCCCCTTGCACTCCGTGCCCACCTGAAGAAAGAGTTGGAGATCATGGAGCAATCTGACATAGTCACCAAGGTTACAGAACCGACTGACTGGGTGAACACATTAGTGGTGGTGGAGAAACCATGCACAGGCAAGCTCCGATTATGTCTCGACCCAAGAGACTTGAACAAGGCTATCAAACGCCCCCATTATCCTTTACCGACTCTAGATAGCATCACACACAATCTAGCGGAAGCACACTACTTCAGTGTCATGGACGCTAGATCAGGCTACTGGGCTATCATGCTCACAGAAGAGTCATCTAAGCTCACAACATTACAGGTTCCGTCGCCTGCCTTTTGGGATTATCTCATTCCAAGACGAGTTTAAGAGAAAGATTGACGAAGTGTACGAAGTCCTCGACGGAGTTGTGGCAATTGTGGACAACATCCTTGTCTATGGTCGAACCAAAGAGGAGCACGACCGAAACCTCCGCACAATGCTGCAAAGGTCCCGCGAGAGAGGAGTCCGGCTCAACCCTGAGAAGAGCACAGTCGGCATTACAGAGGTCAGCTACTTCGGACATCTTCTCACAGCGACTGGAATCAAGCCAGATCCACAGAAGATCTTAGCCATAAAAGAAATGGAGCCACCAAAGAACCGTACAGAGCTGGAAACAGTGCTCGGCATGGTCAACTACTTGCAACTGCTAAAGCAGTCCAGTGAGTTTCTCTGGGACAAGCAACACGACATTGGTTTCCAGAATGTGAAAGACTTGATCACGAGAGAACCAGGACCAATCCTTGCCTACTATGACCCCAACAAAAAGCTCAGACTCCAAGTGGACACGTTGAAGTATGGACTAGGTGCAGTGCTACTGCAAGAAGGAAAGGAAAGCCCATCGGTTAAGCTTCCAAATCTCTCATAGGCTGTGAAATCAACTACGCTCAAATCGAAAAGGAGCTCTACGCCTTTCTGTTCGGATGTAAACGTTTCCATCAGTACATATTCGGACGACAAGTCATTGTGGAATCCGACCCTGCGCTGTGGCTTCTTGGCCTCTCCAGGTCTCTCACCCACTGTGAAATTTGGTGGATGGTCGTTGATGGGTAGGGTAGCCTAGTGGTTAGAGCGTTGGACTAGTAACCGAAAGGTTGCAAGTTCGAATCACCGAGCTGACAAGGTACAAATCTGTCGTTCTGCCCCTGAACAGGCAGTTAACCCACTGTTCCTAGGCCATCATTGAAAATAAGAATTTGTTCTTAACTGACTTGCCTAGTAAAATAAATGTAAAATAAAAATAAAATCTGGGGGTGCTTCAGCAAGGCTTAAATTGGGCAGATTTGTCTTTGTGAAGGACGCATGAATCAAGCCACTTTCAAGTTTGTTCTGGAAGAAAACTTGCTTCCCTCTGCTTTGACAATGTTCCCCAACTCTGAGGATTGTTTTGTGCAGCAGGACAAAGCTCCATGACACACAGCCAAGTCAATCAAGATGTGGATGGAGGACCATGGCCAGCCCAATCTCCAGACCTGAACCCCATTGAAAACCTATGGAATGTGATCAAGAGTAAGATGGATGGTAGCAAGCCATCAAACAAATACGTGCTGCTTGAATTTTTGCACCAGGAGTGGCATAAAGTCACCCAACATAAATTTGAAAGACTGGAGGAGAGCATGCCAAGACGCATGAAAGCTGTGACTGAAAAATCAGGGTTATTCCAACAAATATGATTTCTGACCTCTTCTTAAGTTAAACTGTGGGGACAGTATTGAGTAGCTTGGATGAATAAGGTGCCAGAGTAAACTGCCTGCTACTCAGGCCCAAAAGCTATAATGTGCATAATTAGTAGATTTGGATAGAAAACACCCTGGAGGTTCTAAAACTGTTTGAATGATGTCTGTGAGTATAACAGAACTCATATGGCAGGCAAAAAAATCCAACCAGGAAGTGGGAAATATGAGGTTTGTAGTTTGGTTCTATACATCGTTTGACATGTTATTACAAACTGTAATATAATGTTTCTGACTTTTCGTCTGAACTAATTGCTTGCACATTGTGCATTTGGATTACTGGGCTAAACGTGCGAACAGAAAGGAGGTATTTGGACATAAATGATGGACTTTATTGAACAAAACAAACATGCATTGTGGAACTGGGATTCTTGGGAGTGCATGAAGATCTTCATCAGAAAAGGTAAATTAATATTTATAACGCTATTTCTGAGTTTTGTGACATCTCTCCTCGGTTAGAAAATGGCTGTATGTTTTTCTGTGGCTTGGCACTGACCTAACATAATCGCAAGGTGTGCTTTCGCCGTAAAGCCTTTTTGAATCAGACACTGTGGCTGGATTAACGAGAAGTGTATCTTTAAAATTGTGTAATACTTGTATGTTTGAGGAATTTTAAACTATGAGATTTCTGTTGTTTTGAATTTGGCGCCCTGCAATTTCACTGGCTGTTGGCGAGGAGAGACGCTAGCATCCCACATATCCCAGAGAGGTTAAAACATTAGTATTATGTTGTTTAAAAATGAATAGGAACTTGTTTTCTTTGCATTATTCGAGGTCTGACAACACTGCATCATTTTTTATTGTTTTGACCAATTGTCATTTTCTGCAAATAAATGCTCTAAATGATAATATTTTTATTTGGAATTTATTTATTTGGGAGAAATGTTGTCAGTAGTTTATAGAATGAAACAAAAAATGTAATTTTACCCAAACACATACCTATAAATAGTAAAACCAGAGAAACTGATAATTTTGCAGTGATCTCTTCATTTTTTCCAGAGCTGCATAATTAATTATTGTTTGGATAACCTTATTTACTATTATGTATAGATTTTTTTTGTAGATTTTTTTTTCTCACTATCTATGTAATGCGCAATGCAGAGAACACCGGAAGAATAATTATCATTTAATTACCATAGTGAATTATTGTAATGCTTGTTTATGTGTCAACTAATGAATTGCCAATTGGCGATTTGACACGAAAATAAAAAGTAAACATTTCTCCAGTTTTGCTCCTAGTGAGATGCACTGACATTAGGCTTGGTTAATGTTGGTTATAGCAAGCTAGCTTAACTTGTAGTGGTACTAGCAAGGCTCATTATGGCCAAATCGATCATGAAATTGTACTGAACAACACCGCCTCATGTAAAAAGAGAGCTTACATTGCTAGATAGCTGCTCACAGCGAAACCACTTGCTCCTTAGTAATTTGCCCTCCTGGTCCTGCTGGCCTAGGCTGCCACCGCCAGTTGATCTTGGAGGTTCTGCAGAACGTCTCCAGCACCCCTCTATTCATATGTGCATTGAAACTTTTAATGACACACTGTCACATGGGGTCTGCATCTCCAGTAAGAACTGGTGCCGCCACCGCTCCATATCCTGTGGAGGCACGGTCAGACTCTGACTGGTGGTACCTATGCATCTTCTGTAAGTACTGACTGCGATCTAATTTGTTTCAGCACAGCATTTCCTCTTCTGTTGGCATGGCTGGACAGCACCTGCATAGGTACCACCAGTCAGAGTCTGACCACGCCTCCACAGGATATGGAGCGGTGGTGGCACCTTGTACGTGGCTTGATTCATGCATCCTTTACAAAGACAAAGCTGCCCAATTCCAGCCTTGCTGAAGAATTGTGAGACCAGCAAGCAGCAGCCACTACAGCTGCCGCCACCGCTCCTTAGTGTAGTGGCCGCTGCTTGCCGGTCTCACAATTCTTGTTCTCGCTGTCTCAACTAATCTTCAGTGTATTCAAGCTCAAATAAATAGGGCTCTATGTCACCAAATAAAATAACATAAAACAAATATTGTCTCCAAATCTTCTTGGAAAGAGAAATCATTAGAAGTAGCCATTGTATTGATTTAGTAATCTCACATAGACAGTGCATGGTATCATAGGTCCCGTGAACCTGTAGAAACTACTGATGCTGTCACGCCTACTCTCGCTCCCCCTCTCCAATGCTCAATGTCGCCGGTCTACTAACCACCGGTCCTGGCATCATCATTACATGCACCTGCTCCCCATCATTACGTACAGCTGGAACTCATCACCTTGATTACTCTTCCTTTATTTAGCCCTCAGTAGCCTCAGTTATCAGGTAGAGTTGATTTTGGTTACGCTCCTGTTTTGTTTATCTGCATTCTCTCATCATTTATTTCACCTTCTGCACCTGATTCCGGACTGCATGAGTATACGTTACACAATACTGCCTCACAAATTATGGAAGCAGCAGAAGAAAAAGGCCTACCACTGTTGTGTTATCTGCAAACTTAATGATGGTGTTGGAGTCGTGCCTGGCCGTGCAGTCATGAGTGAACAGGGAGTTTAGGAGGGAACTGAGCACGCACCCGAGGGGCCCCGGTGTTGAGGATCAGCATGGTGGATGTGTTGTTACCTACCCTCACTACCTGGGGGTGGTCTGTCAGGAAGTCCAGGATCCAGTTGCAGAGGGAGGAGTTTAGTCCCAGGGTCCTTAGCTTAGTGATGAGCTTTGAGGGCACTATGGTGTTGAAAGCTGAGCTGTAGTCAATGAATAACATTCACACATTGCTTATGGCCGTACACAGCTCGTTAAATGTGTGGTCTTAGTGCCAGCATCGGTCTGTGGCGGTACGTAGACAGCTACAAAAAATACAGATAAACTCTAGGTAGATAGTGTGGTCTACAGCTTATCATGAAATACTCTACCTCAGGCGAGCAAAACCTCGAGACTTCCTTAGATACCGTGCACCAGCTGTTTAGAAATATACATAGACCGCCAAATCAAATGTAGTTATATAGCCCTTCTTACATCAGCTGACATCTCAAAGTGCTGTACAGAAACCCAGCCTAAAACCTCAAACAGCAAGCAATGCAGGTGTAGAAGCACGGTGGCTTTCGAGGGAAAAACTCCCTTGAAAGGCCAGAATCTAGGAAGAAACTTAGAGAGGAACCAGGCTATGAGGGATGGCCAGTCCTCTTCTGTCTGTGCCGGGTGGAGATTATAACAAAACATGGCCAAGATGTTCAAATGTTCATAAATGACCAGCATGGTCAAATAATAATAATCACAGTAGTTGTCGAGGGTGCAACAGGTCAGCACCTCAGGAGTATATGTCAGTTGACTCTTCATAGCCGATCATTGAGAGTATCTCTACTGCTCCTGCTGTCTCTAGAGAGTTGAAAACAGCAGTTCTGGGACAGGTAGCACGTCCGGTGAACAGGTCAGGGTTCCATAGCCGCAGGTATCAGCACATTCAGGTGTACTGGGGACAGCAAGGAGTCATCATGCCAGGTAGTCCTGAGGCATGGTCCTAGGGCTCAGGTCCTCAGAGAGAGAGAAATAAAGAAAGAGAGAGAGCATACTTAAATTCACACAGGACACCGGATAAGACAGGAGAGGTATGTACGGCAGGACCAAATCGGAAAGATAGGTAGGAGCAAGCCCATGTAATGCTTTGTAGGTTAGCAATAAAACCTTGAAATCAGCCCTTGCCTTAACAGGAAGCCAGTGTAGGGAGGCTAGCACTGGAGTAATATTTATTTATTTTAGTTTATTTAGTGCTTTATCTGGGTAGCCGGAAAGTAGAGCATTGCAGTAGCCTAACCTAAAGAAACAAAAGCATGAATTCATTTTTCTGCATCATTTTTGGACATTTCATATCTGATTTTTGCAATGTTACGTAGATGGAAAAAATCTGTCTTGATATGTTTGTCAAAAGAGAGATCAGGGTCCAGAGTAACGCCGAGGTCCATGGCTTCACCATGTTTCATTGAAATGTACAGCTGTGTGTCATCCGCATAGCAGTGAAAGTTAACATTATGTTTTCGAATGACATTGCCAAGAGAGAAAATATATCGTGAAAACAATAGTGGTCCTAAAACGGAACCTTGAGGAACACCGAAATTTACAGTTGATTTGTCAGAGGACAAACCATCCACAGAGACAAACTGATATCTTTCCGACAGATAAGATCTAAATCAGGCCAGAACTTGTCAGTGTAGACCAATTTGGGATTCCAATCTCTCCAAAAGAATGTGGTGATCGATGGTATCAAAAGTAGCACTAAGGTCTAGGAGCACGAGGACAGTCTTACCAGTGGCTGCTGTTCTGTCCTGCTGATACAGTGTAAAACCCGCCAGCTGTTATTTTGTCTTGGTTAACACAAATTGTCATCCAATAGGCTTTGATTAAATGTTCAATATCCCCATCCACGTGAAAATTCTGTAAGAGTTATATGGAGGCCAATTAGGAGGTGGTCCGATCCCATTCGGTCTCCTATTAATACGTTTTTAAACTTTTGATGCCAGCAAGAATGCACTAGGACGTAATCAAGACTGCTAACTTGATTAAGCCTCCTCCTTCTATCATCATTCATGTCACCTTCTGCACCTGCTTCCTGACTCCAAGCGTATACGTTACAGCAACCCCCGTTTGAATAGCCCGCCTTCGAGGGTGGGAACACAAATGGACAAGGAAATATGGCTCCTGTCAGGCTGTAGTCTCTACAAAGTCAAATTAGTCAACCTAAATATCTTGCAATGTTGTGACAGATTGGAACATTGAGACAAGTCCAATGGCTCTATTGAACAAGGATAGCCATATTTACTCGCTGCTAGCATGATCGTGCAATTAGCCGAAACACAAAGGCCACAATATTGCTAGAAAACATGACACATTCGTTTTTGGATCAGACAGCAGGCTCAATCAACCGATGTCAATGGTTGAACTCTCCCAGTGCGAAAATTCTAAAATACTGCTATGGTGCATAATTATGTCTGAAACACCTCTCATCACTCATAATTATGTAGGAAGACTAGAAAACCACCTCAAACAATGTCTAGCGGTTAAGTTTCCTTTTAAGGTGAAAGTAATTTCATTTGTTCCTCATGAAATTCACCACCATAGCAGCGTGCAGAGCGGCTTCAAAAAGCCTCTGTTACTGCATTGCTTTATGTGCCTGGTTAGACGCTAGTGTTCGCTTTAGACGCCTCAGACACCGGATAATTGGGTTATATGTAGCCGTTGATTGTATTATGTGGATAGAAGGTGCTACCAATGTGTGTGTGTGTGTTTGCGTGTAGCGCTGTGCTTTGTTTGCAGTACTCTGCAATATAAAGTATATGACTTTAGATGAAACTCAGGTGAGACTTGGATCAAGTGCACTACAGTAATTCTGTGGTTGAGAAAACGTGAGAATAATTTGTGAAGAGCGAATTCAGTGATTTATCTTATTTGCAGATACAATGGTTTCACTATCTTACCTTCCCATTCATGAATCGTCCTCCTAATTCACATGAAGTGCCCATGAAGTGCCCTGGGGCAGATATGAAGGCAAGATCACAAACCACAAGGCATGATTTCCCACCAGGGGGCAAATTATGTCAACAAAGAATCTGAAACATGAAAGAAATCGGCGCACTCCTCGATTTGATTTAAAGATCATGTGGTGAGGAGAGCTTTGGTTCTCAGGCTTATAACACAACTGGAAAGACTTGGAAAGCTACACTTGTGTGACCATAGCTCCTGCTTGACAGGAAAAAAAAATCATAAATTATTTTTTTTTAAATTTAAAAATGCACATTTCAAACAAACAGTACATTTAGATTTTCCAACAGGGCTATACATTTGGGTGAGTTTTTTTTCCTCGCCTGAGTAGCCTTGTTTCAGAGAAATAACAATACAATGTCAATACAGTCTGCCTAGTCAAATAATTAACATCCAATCACATTAACCGTTACTCGCTCGCGGAAATTCAACTAACGGTCCGTATGTAGCCAAACGTAGCTGCTGTTCATTCGTTTTCTCAAAAATGTATTAATGGGTAAAAAAAGTAAGTTCATAGACTCACACACCAGCTCTAATGGTAGTACTACTACTACCAGCAGTACTACACCTGCACCTGTCGACAACACAAGTTGTTCTGCTTCCACGAGCACATCCAATGCTAGCATCAGTAATTCTACATTTGTTGTTAGCCCAGCTAGCATGGACACTGACATTGTGAATCTGATACAACCGAAGAGCTACTGCCCCCTTACCAGGGAAAGCACCGAACAACAGATAGGGACGTTGGACCATCGAAGAGGTGCAAATATGATGAGATCTACATTGATTTGGGATTCAATTATATTGGGAGTAGTGCCTTTCCTCAGCCAGTGTGTTATATGTGCAAAAGTACTACCTTCACTCTTGCGCAGACATTTAGAAACAAAACATGCCAATTTAAAAAATAAGACGACATGTAAAAAAGCAACAGATACCATTAATAAGAAGGGGCTATATGGGTGAGCTACAGAGTGGCTAGGACAGGCAAGCTCCATACTATTCTGGAGGACTTAATTATTCCTGCTGCCGCGGATATGGCTGGGACAATGCTGGGGGAAAAAACTATACAGACAATGTCTGTCACGCCCTGACCTTAGAGATCCTTATTATTCTCTATGTTTTGTTAGGTCAGGGTGTGACTCGGGTGGGAAATTCTATGTTTTATGTTTCTTTGTTTTTGACCGAGTGTGGTTCCCGATCAGTCTATCGTTGTCTCTGATTGGGAATCATACTTAGGCAGCCTGTTTTTCACCTGAATTTGTGGGATCTTGTTTTCTGTTTAGTTACTGTTGCCTGAAAGAACTGTGCGCTTTCATTTTCATTATTTTGTTTGATTGTTTATTAATTAAAATCATGAACACTTTCCACGCTGCGCTTTGGTCTACTCTTTCTACCACCAACGAGAGCCTTTACAATGTCTCCATCAAACAACACCATTTCACAACGTATCAGTGACATGGCAGGAGATGTTTTGAAACAATTACGGCTTTGCATACAAGCCAGTGAATTCTATGCATTACAGCTGGATGAGTCAACAGACATGGCGGGCCTGGTACAGCTCCTGGTATATGTCCGTTACGTTTATGGGCGGTCAAACCACTGGAAACCAGGACAACAGGAAAGGATATTTTTAAGTACTAAACAGTTTTGTGACATCAAATGGACTTCAGTGGTCAAGATGTGTTGGTATCTGTACTGATGGTGCAAAAGCCATGACAGGGAGACATAGTGGAGTGGCTTAACGCTAGTCTCTCAATTATTTCAACCAGGGAGATTTCCAAGAGAGATCTGGGAAGGCTTTTGTTCCAGCCCAGCACTAACACACCTGTTTCAAATAATCGTGGCAGTCAGTCTTAAAACATGATTAGTCAATAATCAACTGTCTGAGGGATGTGCTGGAACAAAATCCTAAATAGGCTGTAACCCTCCAGAACTGGAGTTGGAGAACCCTGCTCTACTTGGCTTTGGTCCTCACATCTAGGACTGGGACTTAAAAACATTGTCAACAGGTGCATGGACTCTGGCCAATCAATGGCTTTGATTAATAAAAAAAGTAGTAGACACCGCACCCCTTAAGGACTAGGATGAAAGACAGCTTGTTACATTGTAGTTCTCAGAATGCTTAGGTCAATGTTAAGTTGTTGTGTTCTAAGAACTTTTAGGTGGTGATTTTCCAAGAAGCACAAAAATAACAAATAAAGTGAAGGGAATAGTAAACCCATTAATTAAGAGAAGGGAACAGAGAGTTATTATGGGTGAAAAGGGACAGTGTTTTTTAACAGAACAGATGAAAGGGATCTTATGTAAGAAAATGACCAGACTGGGCAGCCATGGCTGGCACAGAGTGGCCAAAGTGTCACATGTCAACAGGCACTTTTGTCTGTTAGTGGGGAATGACCAAGCACAACAAATTCTAGTGCCAGAGTAAATGACGTCGCTTGGCTTTGGGAGGTGACCTCTGTGGCCAATTACAGATTAAGCTAATACGCCGTGTGACATGCCTATTTTAATGAATGGAATGTTTCGTTAGTACGCTGTTTGACACCGGAGATCAAACGCCTATTATCATCACAATGCCCATACACTGGCTTATGTAAATGCATACTCATGCACTAGCCCTCTGTCAACCCTGATCCATATTAGCTTTGTGTTTATAATAATGGAGTATGGGGAGAATGCAAGGCTGGAAATTATGTTTGCCTCTTATTTCCACAACAGTTGATGCCACACTTAAAAGATCATGGATTTTTTTTCCCTCCAGACGGTTTACCTTTTTTAAATGTATTTTTTACATTTGTTCATTTGAGGATGTGTTGAGTCAGGTTAATCTCTGGTGCAGTGTGGGTAGCAGTGGAGGCTGCCTCATAATAATGGTCTGGAACGGATAAATTGTAATGGCATCAAACACATGGAAACCATGTGTTTGATGTATTTGATACCATTCCATTAATTCCACTTCAGCCGTTACCACAATTCCTTCCACCCCAATTAACTTCTTACGGCCAAGATCTCGTTAACGGGATCGATATGACAACAGCCAGTGAAAATGCAGGGTGCCAAATTCAAACAACAGAAATCTCATAATTAAAATTCCTCAAACATACAAGTATTTTACACCATTTTAAAGGTAATCTTGTTGTTAACTTCTTGGTGACAGGGGGCAGTATTTTCACATCTGGATGAAATGCATGGCCAAATTCAACTGCCTGTTACTCATCCCCAGAAGATAAGATATGCATATTAGTAGATTTGGATGGAAAACACTGAAGTTTCTAAAACTGTTTGAATCATGTCTATGCGTATAACAGCAATTATTTAGCAGGCGAAACCCCGAGGACAAACCATTCAGATTTTTTGTTGTTGTTGAGGTCACTGGGAATCCAGCTTTCTAAGGGACGTTCTTGCAGTTCCTACCGCTTCCACTGGATGTCACCAGTCTTTAGAAATTGGTTGAGGTTTTTCCTTTGTGGAATGAAGAAGTAGCGCTGTTCAGAACGAGGGTCACTTCAAGTGTACTGTTAGAGGCACGTGACCAGAAAGCTAGCTACAGTTTGTTTTCCTCCTGATCATTGCGTAGATCATCGCGTCTTCAATTTTATTGATTATTTACGTAAAAAAATACCTAAAGTTGTATTACAAAAGTAGTTTGAAATGTTTTGGCAAAATTTACAGGTAACTTTTGAGATATTTTGTAGTCACGTTGCACAAGTTGGAGCCAGTGTTTTTCTGGATCAAACGCGCCAAATAAATGGACATTTTGGATATATATTGACCGAATTAATCGAACAAAAAGGACCATTTGTGATGTTTATGGGACATATTGGAGTGCCAACAAAATAAGCTTGTCAAAGGTAAGGCATGAATTATATTTTTATTTCTACGTTTTGTGTCACGCCTGCAGGGTTGAAATATGCTTTCCTCTCTTTGTTTACGGAAGTGCTATCCTCAGATAATAGCATCGTTTGCTTTCGCCAAAAAGCCTTTTTGAAATCTGACATGTTAGCTGGATTCACAAAAAACTGTAGCTTTCATTTGGTATCTTACATGTGTGATTTCATGAAAGTTTGATTTTTATAGTAATTTATTTTAATTTGGTGCTCTGCATTTTCACTGGCTTTTGGCCAGCTAGCCTCCCACATATCCCAGAGAGGTTAATCCCACCACAGTGTCCAATTTCAAAAAGGCTTTACTACGAAAGCACACCATCTGATTATGTTAGGTCAGTACCTAGTCACAGAAAAAAACTTTTTTCCAGCCAAAGAGAGGAGTCACAAAAAGCAGAAATATAGATAAAATGAATCACTAACCTTTGATGATCTTCATCAGATGACACTCATAGGACTTCATGTTACACAATACATGTATATTTTGTTCAATAAAGTTCATATTTATATCCAAAAATCTCAGTTTACATTGGCGTGTTACGTTCAGTAATGTTTTGCTTCCAAAACATCCGGTGATTTTGCAGAGAGCCACATCAATTTACAGAAATACTCATAAAAACATTGACAAAAGATACAAGAGTTACGCATGGAACTTTAGATAAACTTCTTAATGCAACCGCTGTGTCAGATTTCGAAAAAAGCACACCATGCTATAATCTGAGTACAGTGCTCAGAGACCAAAACAAGCCATACAGATATCCACCATGTTGTGGAGTCAACAGAAGTCAGAAATAGCATTATAAATATTCACTTACCTTTGATGATCTTCCTCAGATTGCACTCCCAGGAATCCCAGTTCCACAATAGATGTTTGTTTTGTTTGATAAAGTCCATAATTTATGTCCAAATACCTCCTTTTTGTTCGAGCCTTTAGTTAACAAATCCAAATTCACGACGCGCAGGCCAGACGAAAAGTCAAAAATTCCATTACAGTTCATAGAAACATGTCAAACGATGTATAGAATCAATCTTACGGGTGTTTTTAACATAAATCTTCAATGTTTCCACCGGAGAATTCCTTTGTCTTTAGAAAAGCAATAGAAAGCAGCTACCTCTCACGGGAGCGCGCCTGAATGAGCTAATGGCACTCTACCAGACCTCTTACTCAATCAGGTCTCATTCTCTCCTCCTTCACAGTATAAGCCTCAAACAAGGTTCTAAAGACTGTTGACATTTAGTGGAAGCCTCAGGGAGGGCAATCGGACCAAATTGACAATTTATCTTGGATAGGCAAAGAGTTGAAAAACTACAAACCTCAGATTTCCCACTTGCTGGTTGGATTTTTTTCTCAGGTTTTTGCCTGCCATATGAGTTCTGTTATACACACAGACATCATTCAAACAGTTTTAGAAACTTCAGAGTGTTCTCTATCCAAATATTTTTTTTTAATTTTACCTTTATTTAGCCAGGCAAGTCAGTTAAGAACAAATTCTTATTTTCAATGACGGCCTGGGAACAGTGGGTTAACTGCCTGTTCAGGGGCAGAACGACAGATTTGTACCTTGTCAGCTCGGGGGTTTGAACTCGCAACCTTCCGGTTACTAGTCCAACGCTCTAACCACTAGGCTACCCTGCCGCCCCTAATAGTATGCATATCTTAGCTTCCGGGCCTGAGTAGCAGGCAGTTTACTGTGGGCACCTTATTCATCCAAGCTACTCAATACTGCCCCCAAGCCACTCAAAGTTTTAAAATGCCACCAACCTCCTGTGATGGGTAGTAACGAAGAGGATGCATCATAATGTTAATTGTCATTGTCAAAGCTAGTTCTTCATAAGGCCTAAAGCTGGGTACCTTTTCTTAAGTAAAAGGAAGGGAACACTGCCGCTCCCTCACTCTCCAACAAAGATGCATGAATTGGGGAAAGAAGTGAAGAAGAAATTCATCGACTCTTGGAGGACAGTGGAAGTTGATAAAATAGCTTCTGTATTGTTAAAAGTAAAGACAAGATGAAGGCCAAGGGCCAAAACTCGTTAAACTATCAACTTCCACTGTCCTCCAAGAGTGGCTGAATTTACTCTTTACCTTCTCACTTTACCAACTGAGAAGATTGAGCTCCAAAAGGTAGGTTTTGTATTCATCTTAACAAGTAGTGGTCCCACATTGGCCCCAAATGTATTGTTATTTCCAGATCTTCTGTCGTAGTTTGAAGGTTGCAAGCAATATCCACAGCCACCCTTTTGACTTCTCTCATCTTGAGATATGCTGGGTGTGCGTTACTTCATCAGGGCCTCAATTAGTGGGATGTGCGGTGGACGATATGAACGGTGTCAGTGTTTCCTGTGAATTAATGTCATTTTTTATTTCTTGGCAAATCGCCAGTTGGCAACCCATCCCTTATGGGATTAATTGACACAAAAACAGATATAATAAATCGCAGTGACAATTCAGTGATAATTCTTCATTCATTTTTTAAAGTAAATCCATATATAATAGTAAATAAGGTTATCCAAGCAATAATAATAACCCTAGAGCAGTAAAAACAATACAAATACATACATACAGACATTTTTATGGAAGGTGTTGAAAATGCTCAATTGTAATTACTTCGCCAACGGCCTATTTATTGCCTTACCTCATTTGCACACACAGTAAATAGATTATTTCTATCGTGTTATTGACTGTACATTTGTTTATTTCATGTGTAACTCTGTGTTGTTGTTTGTGTCGCGCTGCTTTGCTTTTTCTTGGCCAGCTCACAGTTGTAAATGAGAACTTGTCCTCAACTGGCCTACCTGGTTTAATAAAGACTATTTTTTTTTTAAACCAGTCTGGCACAAAGAGAAGATTCAAGTGCGAGACAGGCCTACACACAATCTATATACTGTACATGCAGTGCATACGGAAAGTATTCAGACCCCTTTACTTTTTTTTGTGTTACAGCCTTATTCTAAAATGGAGCTCAGAGCTCTAGAGTTCCTCTGTGGAGAATGGGAAAACCTTCCAGAAGGACAACCATCTATGCAGTGCTCCAACAATCAGGCCTTTATGGTAGAGTGGCCAGATGGAAAACACTCAGTAAAAAGCACGACAGCCAGCTTGGAGTTTGCCAAAAGGCACCTAAAGGACTCTCAGACCATGAGAAACAAGATTTTCTGGTCTGATGAACCCAAGATTGAACTCTTTGCCCTAAATGCCAAACATCACATCTGGAGGAACCCTAGCATGCTCACTATGGTGAAGCATGCTTGTGGCAGCATCATGCTGTTGGGATCTATTTTTAATTTTAAATGTTATTTAACTAGGCAAGTCACGTAATAACTTTCTTTGGGATAGAGGGCAGTATTTTGACATCCGGATGAAAAGCGTGCCCAACGTAAACTGCCTGTTACTCAGGCCCAGAAGCTAGAGTATGCATATACTAACTGTTAAAATAATGTCTGTGAATATAACAGAACTGATATAGCAGGCAAAACCCCAAGGACACACCATCCAAAATAATTGGCTTACCACTATTTTCAATGGCTAGTACTTTAATAATAAGGCCAAGACCTCCCAGATTACAGATCATAGGGCTTCCGCTAGATGTCAACAGTCTTTAGAAAGAGTTTCAGGCTGGTTTTTGGAAAAAAAATCCAGAAATTCTAGGTGGCTCCCATTTTGGCTGCAATGTTTCCAAGCGTGTGGATGAAAGCGTGTTCTTTCCTATTTATCTCTGGTAATGAACATACTATTCTCCATCATAAATTGTATTGTTTATTTGCGTATGAAGGTTTGATTATAAATGCTGTTTGACTTGTTTGGAAAAGTTTATTAGTAACGTTTGGGATTAATTTTGTATGCATTTTGATGGAGGGAAACTGGATGTATTATTGACTGAAGAGCGCCAGCTAAACTGAGTTTTTGTGGATATAAAGGACATTATCGAACAAAAGGACCATTTGTGATGTAACTGGGACCTTTTGGAGTGCCAACAGAAGAAGATCATCAAAGGTAAGGCATTTTTTACATCGCTATTTCTAATTTTGTGTCGCACCTGCCTGGTTGAAATATGTTTTTCATGGGTTTGTTTGCAGGGCGCTGTCCTCAGATAATTTCATGGTTTGCTTTTGCCGTAAAGCCTTTTTGAAATCTGACACGGCGGCTGCATCAACAAGCAGTTAAGCTTTATTTTGATGTGATGTCATGAAAGTTAAATATTTATAGTAATTTAATTAGAATTTGGCGCTCTGCAATTTCACAGGATGTTGTCAAGGTGTCCCGCTAGCGGCACGCATTTTCCAAACAGGTTTTAAGAGCAAATTATTTTTCAGAAGCAGGGACTGGGAGACTCGTCAGGATCGAGGCAAAGATGAACGGAGAGATATCCTTGATGAAAACCGGCTCCAGAGCGCTCAGGACTTCAGACAAGAGTAAAGGTTCACCTTCCAACAGGACAACGACCCTAAGCATACAGCCAAGACAACATAGGAGTGGTTTCGGGACAAGTCTCTGAATGTCCTTGAGTGGCCCAGCCAGAGCCTGGACTTGATAGATGTGCAACGACACTCCCCATCCAGAGCTTGAGAGGGTCTGCAGAGAAAAATAGGAGAAACTCCCCAAATACAGGTGTGCTAAGCTTGTAGCGTTATACTCAAGAAGACTCAATGCTGTAATCGCTGCCAAAGGTGCATTAAACACTTCTTAGGGCTGAAATCCCGTTAACGGGATCGATATGACAACAGCCAGTGAAAGTGCAGGGCGCCAAATTCAAAACAACAAAAATCTCATAATTAAAATTCCTCAAACATACAAGTATCTTATACCATTTTTAAAGGTAACCTTGTTATTAATCCCACCACAGTGTTCGATTTCAAATAGGTTTTACAGCGAAAGCACCACAAATGATTGTGTTAGGTCAGCAACAATTCACAGAAAAACACAGACATTTTTCCAGTCAAAGAGTGGAGTCACAAAAATCAGAAATAGAGATAAAATGAATCACTAACCTTTGATTATCTTCATCAGATGACACTCATAGGACTTTATGTTACACAATACATGTATGTTTTGTTCGATAAAGTTCATATTTATATTAAAAAAATCTCAATTTACATTATGTTCAGTATTTCCAAAAACATCCGGTGATTTTGCAGAGAGCCACATCAATTTACAGAAATACTCATTATAAATGTTGATGAAAATACAAGTGTTATGGATGGAATTAAAGATATACTTCTCCTTAATGCAACCGCTGTCAGATTTCAAAAAAGCTTTACGGAAAAAGCCAACCATGCAATGATCTGAGTACGGCGACAACAAATACATATATCTCCCATGTTGGAGTCAACAGAAGTCAGAAATAACATTATAAATATTCACTTATCTTTGATGATCTTCATCAGAATACACTCCCAGGAATCCCAGTTCCAAAATAAATGTTTGATTTGTTTGATAAAGTTAATCATTTCTGTCCAAATAGCTACTTTTGTTAGCACGTTTGGTAAACAAATCAAAACTCACGAAGCGCGTTCACTAGTTGCAGATGAAATGTCAAAAGTTCCGTTACAGTCCGTAGAAACTTCTCAACAATGTATAGAATCAATCTTTAGGATGTTTTTAAAACAATAAAACTTCATTAATGTTCCAACCAGAGAATTCCATTGTCTTCAGAAAAGCAAATGGAACGGGAGCTACCTCTCATGTGAATGTGTGTGATCAGCGCGTGACTGCTGGCAGACATCTGACTCATTCCCCTCTCATTCAGCCCCCTTCATAGTAGAAGCCTCAAACAAGTTTCTAAAGACGGTTGACATCTAGTGGAAACCTTAGGAAGTGCAAGATGACCAATATCACACTTCAATAGGGCTGAGTTGAAAATCGACCAACCATAGATTTCCCACTTCCTGGATGGATTTTTTCTCAGGATGTTGCCTGCCATATGAGTTCTGTTATACTGCACAACGCTGTCTCTGATGTTGCTTTAGGAGGGGTCGCAACATCAGAGACAGCGTTGTGCAGTGTGCTGCCAAATCCTGCACCTGCGCCGTTTACCTGGCTCCCAGGTCCCCATAATGTTTTCTACCTTTGCAGTCGTCGTACACATTGTTCCAACTTATGTAACACAAAAGTATTATATTACCCACTTTTGGGTAAAGAATACAAAGTATAAAACTTAATCAATTGTAGTACAACACATGTTGTTTATCTGCTCAAATGCCCATGTGGGCTTGTTTACATTGGTCAGACTAAACATGCGCTCAAATTAATAATAGCTGAACACCAAACTGCTAACCGCACCAAAAATATGGACTATGCGATCACTTAGCATTATGTGAATCCTGACTCAGTCTCTACCTTGAAATTCTGGGTAATTGAGAATGTTTCCTCCAGAGGTGGCAATATAGTGAGGAAATTGCTACAGAGAGAGGCACATTGTATCGACTGCTTAAGATTGGGTCTAGCCAAAAGGTCTGAATGAACAGCTCTCTTGCTCATATTTTTTGTAAATATGTTCTGTATTTTGCTATTCAATTGGAATGTATCTGTAGGAATCTTGAATGGTAATCATACTATTGCTTGAATAACCTGTGTAGTTTCTACTACTACTAGAATGATTGATATTATTGACATGTTTGATTGACATGATGAGTGGGACACTCCCCTGAGAGGGTATAGACAGTACCAGTCAAAAGTTTGGACACACCTACTCATTCAAGGTTTTTAATACATTTTGACTATTTTCTACATTGTAGAATGATAGTGAAGACATCGAAATGATGAAATCACACACATGGAATCATGTAGTAACCAAAAAAAGTGTTAAAACCAATGAAAATATATTTTGGATTTGAGATTCTGCAAAGTAGCCATCCTTTGCCTTGATGTAAGCTCTTGGCATTCTCTCAACCAGATTCAGCTGGAATGCTTTTCCAACAGTCTTGAAGGTGTTCCCACATGATGGGATGGCGTATCACTGCACAATGCTGTAGTAGCCATGCTGGTAAAGTGAGCCTTGAATTCTAAAAAAATCACAGACAGTGTCACCAGAGCGAGACGTATGTTTGTTGTTTTTGAACGCTGTCGAACGCCGAAACTGAAACCTGTCGACGGCTGAAACCTGAATTAAAGACCTTGGTTTAAAAGCTGACAGTGTTTTTATATACTTTTATTTTATTTTGAATCCTGCGGCCCTGCTGGGCTAAATTGCTTTGAGCGCTGCTATCTGTCCTGGGATCCTGCTAGATTCCGTATAGGGGGAGAGACGCTAAAGCCTAACTGACTTGGCGGTCTCAAATGGAGGCCGCTATTGAACGTTTCCAACGTTGCAGGAACTGCGTTTACTTTGCTTTGTTCCGGGACATTGTGGACCGCGTTGACTTTCAATGTTGTACCTGCATGCATGCAGAGGACTACAGGAACGGAGTAACTACTCTTAGCATGTAAGTTGCAAACCTACATAAGCTACTGGGGTACCCACGCCCACCTACTTAATTTGTTTCTTCCACCCCAGTAGCTGGACGCCGCTCTGGTCTGGTGGAAGTTTCACCGCCGTGTCGGCTCTCCACAGCCGACTGGCCGGTGCTAGGCAGGGTTCCATCTCCGAAAGGGGTCTCCCACACCCATGGAGAACGGAGCTGATCTTGACCCAACCAAACAGCCATGGAGGTATGTCACTCGCCGTGGAAGTCGAAGAAGGCATCCTCTGGCAATGGGGGTCACCATGGAGATGTTGAGCCCGGAACTGACAGACCAGAAACAGCAAGTCAATAACTTAATGGAGGCGGTGTTGCAGTCTATATTCAGAACCACATTCCTGTAAAGCGCAGAGACTATCTAATGTTAAATACTGTTGAAGTAATATGGCTACAGGTTAATCTGCCTCACCTAAAGCCCATTCTTGTGGGAAGCTGCTATAGACCACCAAGTGCTAACAGTCAGTATCTGGACAATATGTGTGAAATTCTTGATAATATATGTGATATCAACAGAGAAGTATATTTTCTGGGTGATTTAAATATTGGCTGGCTATCATCAAGCTGTCCACTCAGGACAACACTTCAAACTGTAACTAGTGCCTGCAACCTGGATCAGGTTATCAGTCAACCTACCAAGGTAGTTACAAACAGCACAGGAATTAAATCATCAACATGTACTGATCATATTTTTACTAACGCTGCAGATATTTCCATTAAAACAGTATCCAAATCCATAGGATGTAGTGATCACATATCTAGAAAACCAAAGTTCCAAAGCCTGGGCCTAATATAGTGTATAAGAGGTCATACAATAAGTTTTGTAGTGATTCACATGTTGATGATGTAAAGAATATTTGCTGGTCTGTGGTGTGTAATGAGGAGCAACCAGACGCTGCACTTGACACGTTTATGAAACTACTTATTCCAGTTACTATTAAGCACACACCCATTAAATGACTGTAAAAACTGTTAAATCCCCTTGGATTGATGAGGAATTGAAAAATGGTATGGTTGAGAGGGATGAGGTAAAAGGTATGGCAATTAAGTCTGGCAGCCCAACTGATTGGCAAATGTCCTGCAAACTAAGAAATCATGAAACTACACTATGAAACAAATATACATTATATAAAGAATGATAGTGAAAAGCTTTGGGGCACCTAAAATTACATTTTGGGAAAAAAAGCCAACTCGGCTCCTTCATTTATTGAATGAGATGGCTCATTCATCAAAGCCCAATGATGTTGAAACTACTTTAATTACTTTTTCATTGGCAAGATAAGCACACTTAGGGATGACATGCCAGCAACAAACGCTGTCACTATACATCCAAGTATATCGGACCAAATTATGAAAGATAAGTATTATACTTTTGAATTCCGTAAAGTCAGTGTGGAAGAGGAAAAAACTATTGTCGTCTATCAACAATGACAAGCCACCAGGGTCTGACAATCAGGGTCTGACAAGATGTTTTTTACTGAGGATAATAGCAGACAATATTACCACTCCTATTTGCCACATCTTCAATTTAATGGAAGCCTATCAAATATAATTTAGTTAGAGTCAGGAATTCCCCAGGGTAGCTGTTTAGGCCCATTGATTTTATACATTTTTACTAATGATATGCCACTGATTTTGAGTAAAGCCAGAGTTTCTATTTATGCGGACGACTCAACACTATACATGTCAGCTACTACAGCGACTGAAATGACTGCAATACTCAACAAAGAGCTGAAATTAGTTTCAGAGTGGGGGGCAAGGAATAAGTTAGCCCTAAATATTTCTAAAACTAAAAGCATTGTATTTGGAACAAAGCACTCGCTAAATCCTAAACCTTGTAATAAATATTGTGGAAATTGAGATGACTAAACTGCTTGGAGTAACACTAGATTGTAAACTGTCATGGTCAAAACATATTGATGCAGTAGTAGCTAAGACGGGGAGAAGTCTGTCTATAACAAAGCCATGCTCTGCCTTCTTAACAACACTATCAACAAGGCAGGTCCTACAGGGCCCTAGTTTTGTCGCACCTTGAAAAATTCCATTGTGTAGTCAGGTGCAACAAAAAAGGACTTCAAAATTTCAATTGGCTCAGAACAGGGTAGCACGCCTGGCCCTTGGATGTACACAGAGAGCTAATATTAATAATATGCATGTCAATGTCTCCCGGCTGAAAGTGGAGGAGAGACTGACTTCATCACTCCTTTTATTTCTGAGAGGTGTTGAATGCATGTTGAATGCACTGAGCTGTCTGTCTAAACTACTGGCACACAGCTCGGACACCCATGCATACCCCACAAGACATGCCACAAGAGGTCTCTTCACAGTCCCCAAGTCCAGAACATACTATGGGAGGCACACAGTACTACATAGAGCCATGACTACATGGAACTCTATTCCACATCAAGTAACTGACGCAAGCAGTAAAATGTTATTTAAAAAAACATATTAAAAAAACACCTCATGGAACAATGGGGACTGTGAAGCAACACAAACATTGGCACAGAAACATGCATACACATACACACACACACACACGATAACATATGCACTATACATACACATGGATTTAGTACTGTAGATATGTGGTAGTGGTGGAGTAGGGGCTTGAGGACACGCAGTGTGTTGTGAAATCTGTGAATGTATTGTAATGTTTTAAAATTGTATAAATTGCCTTTATTTTGCTGGACCCCAGGAAGGGGGGTCCATAGTACATACAAAATAATACCAAAGCACACCTTCTCCATGCTTCATGGTGGGAACCACACATGCAGAGATCATCCGTTCACCTACTCTGCATCTCACAAAGACACGGCGGTTGGAACCAAAAGTCTCAAATTTGGACTCATAAGACCAAAGGACAGATTTCCACTGGTCTAATGTCCGTTGCTCGGGTTTCTTTGCCCAAGCAAGTATCTTATTCTTATTGTTGTCCTTCACTAGTGGTTTCTTTGCAGTAATTCGACCATAAAGGCCTGATTCACACAGTCTCCTCTGAACAGTTGATTTTGAGATGTGTCTGTTACTGAACTCCGAAGCATTTATTTGGGCTGTAATTTCTGAGGCTGGTAACTCAAATGAACTGATCCTCTACAGCAGATGAAACTCTGGGATTTCCTTTCCTTTGACGGTCCTCGTGAGAGCCAGTTTCATCATAGTGCGTGTTGGTTTTTGCAACTGCACTTGAAGTTCTTCAAATTTTCCAAATTGAATGACATTCATGTCTTAAAGTAATGATGTACTGTCTTTTCTCTTTGCTTATTTGAGCTCTTCTTGCCATAACATGGACTTGGTATTTTACCAAATAGGGCTTTGTTCTGTATATCACCCCTACCTTGTCACAATACAACTGATTGGCTCAAATGCATTAAGAAGGAAAGGAATTCCACAAATGAACCTTTATCAAGGCACACCTGTTAATTGAAATGCATTCCAGGTGACTTCCTCATGATGCTGGTGACGAGATTGATGACAGCTTTGCACACTCTTGGCAAGGAGAAGGATGGCTACTTTGTAGAATTTGTTTGACACTTCTTTGGTTACTACATGATTCCATATGTGTTATTTCATAGTTTTGATGTCTTCACTATTATTCTACAACGTAGAAAATAGTACAAATAAAGAAAAACCTTTGAATAAGTAGGTGTGTCCAAAGTTTTAACTGTTACTGTAGATAACTCACACATTTTTATCCTCCTCAATGCTCTGATGAAGGCAATTCATGCTGAAACATAAGCCTATTGTTTGCTTGTCTTACCTTATCTCTTGCTTTTAGGTAGGTTCTATTTAATACACTACATGACCAAAAGTATGTGGACACCTGCTTGTCTAACATCTCATTCCAAAATTTTAGGCATTAATATGGAGTTGTTCCCTGCTTTGCTGTTGTAACAGCTTCCATTCTTCTGGGAAGGCTTTCCACTAAATGTTGGATTATTGCAGGGACTTGCTTTCATTCAGCCACAAGAGCATTAGTGAGGTAAGGCACTGATGTTGGGCGATTAGGCCCGGCTCACAGTCGGCATTCCAGTTCATCCCAAAGACGTTCAATGGGGTACAGGTCAGGCAAGTTCTTCCACACTGATTGTGACAAACCATTTCTGTATGGACCTCGCTTTGTGCATGGGGGAATTGTCATGTTGAAACAGGAAAGGGTCTTCCTCAAACTTTTGTCACAAAGTTGGAAGCATAGAATCATCTAGAATGTCATTGTATGCTGTAGCATTAAGATTTCCCTTCACTGAAACTTAGGGGCCCAGTCCGAACTATGACAAATAGCCCCAGACCATCATTCCTCCTCCACCAAACTTTACAGTTGGCACTATGCTTTGGGGCAGGTAGCGTTCTCCTGCCATCCGCCAAACCCAGATTCTGACGTTGCTTCCAGAAGCAGTTTGGAACTCGGTAGTGAGTGTTGCAACCGAGGAAAGACCATTTTTAGGCACTGCGCGCTTCAGCACTTGGTCATCTAGCTCACAGAACGGGTATGGCCTACCACTTTCTGGCTGAGCCGTTGTTGCTCCTAGACATTTTTGCTTCACAATAACAGCACTTACAGTTGACCGGGGCAGCTCTAGCAGGCCAGAAATTTCACGAACAGACTTTCACAAACCCATGTCTGATACAGTTTGGAATATTGTGGCATAACTAATATCTTTGAGTGTTTTGTTTTTTCCTGTAACTCCCCCAAAAGCTCTACTTGCTGAGTCGGCCAGGGCAGATGTGCCTTATAGAAAGGCCATATCTTCAACAACATAATGACCCAAATATTTGTAACTGCAAGGAAACTCTTAGTACCTGTTTTTCTAAAATATATTATCTGGTTTTTTTCTGATTTATCATGAGTGCACCAATTGATTGCGCATACCATTTTCTGCGGGTCTTGTTCAGTTTCTGCCATTAAAATAATATAATCAGCCTATAACAGGATACTTAGCATTTCATCATCATATCTTACTCCAATATTTAACTGTTTCATTTATTTTGTCAAATCATTAATAAACATAAACAGAGTAGGTGATAAGGTGTCTCATTGCTTTACACACAAGGGTGTGGAAAACCAATCTGCACAATATTCATTAACACGCACATAGGTAGTTGGTGCTTTGCAGAGAGACCCGATTGATTGCGTGTTACAATTTCCCATCAATCCCTCTTTATAGAACTATAGCCTAAAAGATTCCTGTTTACAAAATGAAAAGCTTTCAGGAAATCAATGAAACATGCAAAAGTAAGTTTATTTTCCTGCAGTCTATTTTTAAAGATTTGGGAATAGGATTCACTATAGACTAATACGATGTGGATGGCAGTACTGTATACTGTACTCAGAAAAATGTGGAGCAAACCAAGTAGAACTTCAGTTAATTTAGGGTATTGTGTTAGTGTTTGTATGTATTTGTGTGTGTTGTGGGGGCTTGGGCTCTGAGCAAATGTCATCAGTCATTCTCGTCAGGGGAAAAAGTCAACTAATTTGCTTCCCCGTCTCTGGTGTTTGATCTCGGCAGCCTGTTCGCCCATCAGCTCCTTTGTAAACTCTTTAGGAACGCATGGCATGCACCCACACATAGACATGCACACGTGTGTGTGTGTGTGTGTGTGTGTGTGTGTGTGTGTGTGTGTGTGTGTGTGTGTGTGTGCGCACATCCACAAGGACAAGCCAACACAGGGGTGCATGCAAACACAGACACCAAAAGCTATGTTGGCATACAAAGGTATACAAAGACAGGCAGTCCCACACACAACTCACAGCTATGTACAGTCCCACACGCACACACACACACACACACACACACACACACACACACACACACACACTAAATCTGTTTCCTGACTGATGATTTTGCACTTCTTTCACATGCTTGTATCATTGTCTCAAGGTATCTTTTTTATACTTCTTCCAGTGGCGGTAAACAGAATGGCTTCCTATGGGCTGCCAGAGGCAGTAAGCAGCCCTTTGGTGGACAACAGCAGAGAACAGGGTGTTTTATATGTGTAACAGCCATCCAAGCAGCAAGCATCGTCTCTCCTGCCACGCTGATAAGAACACAAGCCAAGGACACGACGAGTGACAGACAGACGTCAAAGGCTATGACTGCGAGGAGCACATTTACACAATGATCTCAAGCATCACTCTCTGCGATTCAAAGTCCAGTCCTATTTGCTGCTATTCATTTTGCCGAAGTGGCAGACCTCTTATAAATAAATTGCTCACGCTGGGCCCTGACTTTAGTTGAAAAGTTACATCTGAATCTCCCTCTGCTATCTTCAGCTTGACTAACAGCTCATGTAGTAGGCCTACATGTACAGCTGTCAACCATCACCCTCTGCTGGAGATGGGCTGAATTGCATTTGTTTTAAATGACGAATATATGTTTTTTTTTAAATGAGGTTTTGTCATCCTCCTAGTATCGTTCACTTCAAACATTTATGCCACCATTATATAGTGGTGTGCAGTAATTTGACAGTCCTGGTAGAGTGGTTCCAGTAAAACAACCTGTCCCTCAATGTAAAAAATAAATAAATACGCTGATCGTGGACTACAGGAGACAGCAGAGAGAGCGTGCCCCCATCCACATTGACCTGGCCGCAGTTGAGAGGGTCAAAAGTTCCTGGGCGTGCACATCACTCGGCACTGGAAACGGTCCCTCCATGCCTACAGTGAGGGAAAGAAGATGAAACAGCGCCCCTGCAACTTCAGTAGGCTGAAGAAATACTGCTTGGCCCTTAATGCGAGTGTAGCGAACTGCTTGTGCTTCTCGTTCCGACCATGCAGTAATATCTAACAAGTAATCTAACAATTTCACAGCAACTACCTTATACACAAACGTGTAAAGGAATGACTAAGAATATGTACATATAAGTATATAGATGAGCGATGGCCGAACGGCATAGGCAAGATGCAGTAGATGACAGTACAGTATATACATATGAGATGAGTAATGTAGGGTATGTAAACATTTAATAAAGTGGCATTGTTTAAAGTGACTAGTGATACATTTATTACATCCAATTTTTAATTATTAAAGTGGCTAGAGATTTGAGTCAGTATGTTGGCAGCAGCCACTCAATGTTAGTGATGTCTTGTTTTCAGTCTGATTCCTTGAGATAGAAGCTGTTTTTCAGTCTCTCAGTCCCAGGTTTGATGCACCTGTACTGACATTGCCTCCTGGATGATAGTTGTGGGCGGAGCAGATGCCATACCAGGCGGTGATATAGCCCGACAGGATGCTCTCGATTGTGCATCTGTAAAAGTTTGAGTGTTTTTGGTGACAAGCCAAATGTATTCAGCCTCCTGAGGTTGAAGAGGTGCTGTTGCACCTTCTTCACCACACTGTCTGCGTGGGTGGACCATTTCAGTTTGTCTGTGATGTGTACGCCAAGGAACTTAAAGCTAACCCACCTTCTCCACTACTGTCCCGTCGATGTGGATAGGTGGGTGCTTCCTCTGCTGTTTCCTGAAGTCCACGATCATCTCCTTTGTTTTCCTGACACCACACTCCGAGGGCCCTCACCTCCTTCCTGTAGGCCATCTCGTCGTTGTTGGTAATCAAGCCTACCACTGTAGTGTCGTCTGCAAACTTGATGATTGAGTTGGAGGCATGCATGGCCATGCAGTCATGGGGGAACAGGGAGTACAGGAGAGGGCTGAGAACGCACCCTTGTGGGGCCCCAGTGTTGAGGATTAGCGGAGTGGAGATGTTGTTTCCTACCACCTGGGGGCAGCCCGTCAGAAAGTCCAGGACCCAGTTGCACAGGGCGGGGTTGAGACCCAGGGTCGAGCTTAATGACGAGTTTGGAGGGTACTATGGTGTTAAATGCTGAGCTGTAATCGATGAACAGCATTCTTACATAGGTATTCCTCTTGTCCCTATGGGTTAGGGCAGTGTGCAGTTTGAAGCTGGGACAGAGAGACCGATAAACAGCTTCTATCTCCAGGCCATCAGAATGTTAAACAGTCACTACTAGCCAGCCCCCATCCAGTACCCTGCCCTGAAACTTAGTACCTAGCCGGCTACCACACAACACTCTATCCTGCACCTTAGGGACGTCTGCCCTAACACTGGTTAGTTTTATCATGTTTACGTGCTGTTTTACCCACTTCATATGTACAGTGTCTTCAGAAAGTATCTCCACATTTTGGATTTAAAATGTATTAAAATGCGATTTTTCTGTCACTTGCCTACACACAATGTCAAAGTGGAATTATGTTTTTAAACATTTGTAAAGATTAATAAAAAATAAAAATCTGAAATGTCCTGAGTCGATAAGTATTCAACCCCATAGTTATGGCAAGCCTAAATACATTCAGGAGTAAAAATGTGCTTAATAAGTCATATAATAAGTTGCATGGACTCACTCTGCGTGCAATAACAGTTGTTAACATGATTGTTGAATTTTTATTTATTTATTTTTTATTTCACCTTTATTTAACCAGGTAGGCAAGTTGAGAACAAGTTCTCATTTACAATTGCGACCTGGCCAAGATAAAGCAAAGCAGTTCGACACATACAACGACACAGAGTTACACATGGAGTAAAACAAACATACAGTCAATAATACAGTATAAACAAGTCTATATACGATGTGAGCAAATGAGGTGAGATAAGGGAGGTAAAGGCAAAAAGGCCATGGTGGCAAAGTAGATACAATATAGCAAGTAAAACACTGGAATGGTAGATTTGCAATGGGAGAATGTGCAAAGTAGAAATAAAAATAATGGGGGTGCAAAGGAGCAAAATAAATAAATAAATTAAATACAGTAGGGAAAGAGGTAGTTGTTTGGGCTAAATTATAGGTGGGCTATGTACAGGTGCAGTAATTTGTGAGCTGCTCTGACAGTTGGTGCTTAAAGCTAGTGAGGGAGATAAGTGTTTCCAGTTTCAGAGATTTTTGTAGTTCGTTCCAGTCATTGGCAGCAGAGAACTGGAAGGAGAGGCGGCCAAAGAAAGAATTGGTTTTGGGGGTGACTAGAGAGATATACCTGCTGGAGCGTGTGCTACAGGTGGGAGATGCAATGGTGACCAGCGAGCTGAGATAAGGGGGGACTTTACCTAGCAGGGTCTTGTAGATGACATGGAGCCAGTGGGTGGGAATGACTACCTCATCTCTGTATCTCACACATACAATTATCTGTAAGATCCCTCAGTTGAACAGTGAATTTCAAACACAGATTCAACCAAGAAGACTAGGGAGGTTTTCCAATGCTTTGCAAAGAAGGGCACCTATTGGTAGATGGGTTAAAAAAAAGCAGACATTGAATATCCCTTTGAGCATGGGGAAGTTATTAATTACACTTTGGATGTGTAATGAACACGAGGGAGACGGAGAGCTGAGTGCAGCAGGTAGGAGGAGGCAGGTAGCTGGGTCCAGGGGCAGGCAGAATGTCATACACGGTAGGTCCAAAAATGGCAACAGTACAGGAAGAGAATAGGCTAAAGGTGTTGTGAGTGAGGCACGCAAAAACTATCATACACGGAAGGAGAGAAGGACGGGAAAAAACAGAGCTCAGAAAAAGTGTGTTTCAAAATAAATAATACCTCACAGTGATGGGGTGCAAGGAACTGAACTAAATAGTGTGGAATGATGACACGCAGGTGTGTGAACAGGTGATTAGAATTCCGGTGATTGGGATCTGGAGAGTGAGCTGGAAAGTGGGCTGCGTTCCAGGGAACTAAGTGTTTGGGAATGTGAGCTGGAACCCCCCCGAGCAGGGGGCCTCCCCCGGGGGCATGGAGATGGGCAGTCAGAATGGTTATGGTGGAAAGCCGAGATCTTGCCTGGGTCGAGGATGTCCTGAGCGGGAACCCAGAACCGTTCTTCAGGTCCGTACCCCGCCCTATCCACCAAGTAGTGGATGCGACCACCCAGGCGCTTTGAGTCACGGAGGGCTTGGATTGAATAAACCAGTGCACCGCCAATGTCAAACGAAGAGGTGCGCTGAGGTGCCCCACTGGAGGATGGAGAGGACTGTACCTCACAGGCATGAGGAAGGACACATGGAAGGATGAGGAGAGTCGGTAATTGCGGGGCTACTGGAGACGGTAGGTGACAGGATTGATGTGGTGTGTTATTTTGAAGGGAACAATGAACCGGAGACTGACCTTTTTGCAGGGGTCACGGAGCCGGATGTCCCGGGTAGAGGGCTACACACGTTGCCCAGGGTGGAAGAGAGGAGTAGGTCGGCGACGCCAGTCAGCGATCCATTTCTGGGAGAGGGATGCTTGATGGAGGTTGCAATGTGCAGTCTCCCAAACCTGATCGCTCCGTCGAAACCACTCATCGACGGCAGGCACAGTTCTGGGCTCAGTCTCCCATGGGAACACGGGGGGATGCACCAGGGAATGCTGTGCATATTCGGCCCAGGCTAGATAGTGACTCCACTCCTGTGGTTGGTGGGTGCAGTGTACTATTTCCTGATTCAGACGTTCCGTCTGCCCATTGGTTTGGGGATGGTATCCGGAGGATAGGCTGATGGAGACCCCCAGTCGGTCACAGAATGCTCGCCACTCCCTGGAGACGAACTGAGGTCCCCTCACAGATCTGTGAGGAAATCTATGGCGATGTAAGACCATGGTCTGTGTGTTGTAGGTAAAGGCTTGAGCTTACCGGTAGGTAGTTGACGAGGGCTCTTTGCCCATGCACAGATAGGACAGGAGAGAAAGTAATCTCGGACATCTGCTGTTAGGGATGACCACCAGAACTTGTGTATCAGTAGCTCCGTGGTCCGGGTGATTCCAGGATGGCCAGAACTCAGCGAGGTATGGCACCATGGCATTAGTTGGGGTCTGACGGACGCCGGAACATTTTTTTTTTATTACCTTTATTTAACTAGGCAAGTCAGTTAAGAACAAATTCTTATTTTCAATGACAGCTGGGTTTAACTGCCTGTTCAGGGGCAGAACGACAGATTTGTACCTTGTCAGCTCGGGGGTTTGAACTTGCAACCTTCCGGTTACTAGTCCAACGCTGGGCTACCCTGCCGCCCCAACATAGGTCTTGCCTGCAGGGGTGTCGGGAGGTGCTAAGTCGTGGCTTAGAGCCTCTTGGACAACTGATTGGATTTCCACTGTATGGGTCCCACAACGCAAGATGCAGGCAGGATGGGCTCAGGAGCTGGGTTAGAGGAAGTGGAGTCAAATAGATGGGATAAGGAAACAGCCTTTACATTTTTCTTGCCGGGAAGATAGGTGATGGTGAAGTGGGTGAAGAAGAGTGCCCAGCAAGCCTTTCTGGGGTTGAGCCTCTTAGCACTTCTTAAGTACTCCAAATTGCGGTGGTCGGTAAAGGACAAGGAATGGGTGATGAGCTCCCTATTCTCTCTGGGATATTTCCCAGAAGCCAGGGAAATGCAGAGCGCCAAATTCAAATAAATTACTAATAAATCACACATGCAAGATAACAAATTAAAACAACACTTGTTATGAATCCAGCCAACATCAAATTTCAAAAAGGCATTTCGGCGAAAGTTTTGACTTAAATCAGCTTGAAAATCTAAGACTTGAAAATTGCTGTCTAGCAATAATCATCAACCAAATTGACAGAGCTTGAAGAATTTTTAAAGAATAATGTGCAAATATTGTACAATCCAGGGGTGCAAAGCTTTTAGAGCCTTACCCCAGAATGTCTCACAGCTGCAATCGCTGCCAAAGGTGATTCTAACATTTTTGCATATATATTTACTTATTTTTCTTTACCTTTTGGATTAAGTGTATATTGTTTTGCATTGCTAGGTATTACTGCACTGTTGAATTTAGAAACACAAGCATTTCGCTGCACCTGCGATAAGATCTGCAAATCTGTGTATGCAACCAATAAACTTTGATTTGATTTATAGAATATAATAACTTAACTTAAGAAAGAATAAAAAACGTAGCTTTGTCAGTTAAACTTCTTGCTCCTACTTGAGACGCAGATGTCTCAAGTAGACACCTGGAAATGCAAATGCGCTACGCTAAATGCTAAATGTACTCGTTAAAACTCAAACCTTTATCAAAATTCACATGCAGGGTATTGAATTAAAGCTACACTCGTTGTGAACCTAGCTAACAAGTCAGATTTTTAAAATGCTTTTCGGCGAAAGCATGATAAGCTATTATCTGATAGCATGCAACACCCCAAAATGCCTGAATGCGATGTAAACAAAGATATAGCTTAGCCGGTGCTACACAAAACGCAGAAATTAAATATAAAACATTCATTACCTTTGACGAGCTTCTTTCTTGGCACTCCTATATGCCCCATAAACATCACTATTGGGTCTTTTTTTCGTTTAAATCGGTCCATATATACCCAAAATAGCTTTCTATGGAAGCTGTGTCATTCAGAAAAAAACATTGTTTTTAAACGCTGCGTCATTTTTTAAAATTAAAAAAGTTGACGATAAACTTTCACAAAACACTTCGAAATACTTTTGTAATCCAACTTTAGGTATTAGTAAACGTTTATAATCTATCAAAATGATTACAGGGCGATGTATATTCAATAGCTCCTCGTTTTCAAATCAATGGCTGCCAATGTGCACATTCAAAACATCCTGGTGGAGACCGGAAGAAACGGAATCCAGTTAGTTGGATTTACCAAGAAAAAACTCAATTGAAAATGACGACAATGGCGACATCGTGTGGAATCTGTAGGAATTGCATGCAGGTCGATAATAAATTTTGTGCACTTTTAACAACCCATGAAAGTGACGCATGGAAATAATTTTTAGCTTTCAGAGAGCAGTTTTTCTTGCGCTTTTCAATGAAACACACGATCTGTTATAGTCACAGTCGTGATTTAACCAGTTTTAGAAACTTCAGAGTGTTTTCTATCTACACATACTAATCATATGCATATACTATATTCCTGGCATGAGTAGCAGGACGCTGAAAAGTTGCGCGATTTTTAACAGAATGTTCGAAAAAGGAGGGGGAATACTTAACAGGTTTTAAGAGGATGGGGTGAAGGCTGACAGAATGCCTTGTAAATCCAACCATTATGAGACAAAAAAAGTATTGTCATTAGTTTAACTTCTCTAGGGTAGGGGGCAGCATTTGGAATTTTGGATGAAAAGCATGCCCAAATTAAACTGCTTTCTACTCAGGTCCAGAAGATAGGATATGCATATAATTACTAGATTTGGATAGAAAACACTCTAAAGTTTCCAAAACTGTTAAACTAATGTCTGTGAGTATAACAGAACTGCAGGATAGAACCTGAGAAAAATATGTTCAGGATTTTTCTTTTGCAGTTTTTTATTCAATGCCATTACAGTATCCATTGACTTAGGACTCAAATTGCAGTTCTTATGCCTTCCACGCTTGTGTTCTGAAAAATAAGGGAGTAAAAGCAGTCTGAATAAGTGAACCCTGCCGTGTCACAGAGCTTTTTCATGCGTGCGACCGAAGAGATTGCCTTTCTTGTTTACCTTTTATATTGATGACGTTATTGTCCAATTTAAATATTATCGATTATTTAGGCTAAAAACAGCCTGAGGATTGAGTATAAACATCGTTTGACATGTTTCTATGAACTTTACGGATACAATTTGTTGGATCCTGTATTTTACATTATAGCCATTACCATATATATGATTCAATATTATCTGCTGTTGGCTTGTGTGGATGTACAGTGCCTTGCGAAAGTATTCGGCCCCCTTGAACTTTGCGACCTTTTGCCACATTTCAGTCTTCAAACATAAAGATATAAAACTGTATTTTTTTTGTGTAGAATCAACAACAAATGGGACACAATCATGAAGTGGAACGACATTTATTGGATATTTCAAACTTTTTAAACAAATCAAAAACTGAAAAATTGGGCGTGCAAAATTATTCAGCCCCCTTAAGTTAATACTTTGTAGCGCCACCTTTTGCTGCGATTACAGCTGTAAGTCGCTTGGGGTATGTCTCTATCAGTTTTTCACATCGAGAGACTGAAATTTTTTCCCATTCCTCCTTGCAAAACAGCTCGAGCTCAGTGAGGTTGGATGGAGAGCATTTGTGAACAGCAGTTTTCAGTTCTTTCCACAGATTCTCGATTGCATTCTGGACTTTGACTTGGCCATTCTAACACCTGGATATGTTTATTTTTGAACCATTCCATTGTAGATTTTGTGTTATGTTTTGGATCATTGTCTTTTTGGAAGACAAATCTCCGTCCCAGTCTCAGGTCTTTTGCAGACTCCATCAGGTTTTCTTCCAGAATGGTCCTGTATTTGGTTCCATCCATCTTCCCATCAATTTTAACCATCTTCCCTGTCCCTGCTGAAGAAAAGCAGGCCCAAACCATGATGCTGCCACCACCATGTTTGACAGTGGGGATGGTGTGTTCAAGGTGATGAGCTGTGTTGCTTTTACGCCAAACATAACGTCTTGCATTGTTGCCAAAAAGTTCAATTTTGGTTTCATCTGACCAGAGCACCTTCTTCCACATGTTTGGTGTGTCTCCCAGGTGGCTTGTGGCAAACTTTAAACAACACTTTTTATGGATATCTTTAAGAAATGGCTTTCTTCTTGCCACTCTTCCATAAAGGCCAGATTTGTGCAATATACGACTGATTGTTGTCCTATGGACAGAGTCTCCCACCTCAGCTGTAGATCTCTGCAGTTCATCCAGAGTGATCATGGGCCTCTTGGCTGCATCTCTGATCAGTCTTCTCCTTGTATGAGCTGAAAGTTTAGAAGGACGGCCAGGTCTTGGTAGATTTGCAGTGGTCTGATACTCCTTCCATTTCAATATTATCGCTTGCACAGTGCTCCTTGGGATGTTTAAAGCTTGGGAAATCTTTTTGTATCCAAATCCGGCTTTAAACTTCTTCACAACAGTATCTCGGACCTGCCTGGTGTGTTCCTTGTTCTTCATGATGCTCTCTGCGCTTTTAACGGACCTCTGAGACTATCACAGTGCAGGTGCATTTATACGGAGACTTGATTACACACAGGTGGATTGTATTTATCATCATTAGTCATTTAGGTTCAACATTGGATCATTCAGAGATCCTCACTGAACTTCTGGAAAGAGTTTGCTGCACTGAAAGTAAAGGGGCTGAATAATTTTGCACGCCCAATGTTTCAGTTTTTGATTTGTTAAAAAAGTTTTAAATATTCAATAAATGTCGTTCCACTTCATGATTGTGTCCCACTTGTTGTTGATTCTTCACAAAAAAATACAGTTTTATATCTTTATGTTTGAAGACTGAAATGTGGCAAAAGGTCGCAAAGTTCAAGGGGGCCGAATACTTTCGCAAGGCACTGTATGTATGTGTTATGCAACATAGCTGACTTGAAACATTGTTAAAAGTATCAGGGCCATGGGACTTTCTCATGATGGAAAAATACAGAGAAGCATGAAGACAGGAACTGTTCAAATTAGTTGGGAGGGGGGCACATTCAGATCGGGGTGTTGCGAGACCAAGCGGTCTTTTGTTAGATAACAGGAGCCAGGTGCGAGATAACGGTATGGAGCATGAGAGCCTGGATGTTCTTCATATCTATCAACAGAAGCGCCAAGAGGCGGGGACCCGCCTGAGCGCCTGCAATAGGCTGAGCAAGTTTAAACCACGCCCAGTCTCTACTGTGATAGGCCAACAGACGGGTTAGAACTGTCTATCACAGTATAAAGAATACTGTTTTACATACGTCTTGTCAGTTCTCTGTTCTGCCCTGCGTGGTATTAGAGTGAGCCCGTATATACGAAAGTTGCATTTGCCATTTATTACTTAGCTAATAAAAAATACATAGTATAAAATCGGTGACTCATTGTTATATTTATCCTGATACCAGATTCGAATTTACGCAACTCTAACAAATTTCGATTTTTTTTGTCTGCCTGTTTTGACTACATTTGAGCCTGTGGATTACTGTAGAAAACGCGCGAACAAAACAGAGGTTTTCGGACATAAAGAGAGACTTTATCGAACAAAAGGAACATTTATTGAATAAATGAATGTCTTCTGAGTGCAAACATATGAAGATCATCAAAGGTAAGTGATTAATTTTATCTCTATTTCTGACTTGTGCAACTATTCTACTTGGCTGGTTACTGTTTGAAATGATTTGTCTGCTGGGCTATGTTCTCAAATAATTGTAAGGTCCGCTTTCGCCGTAAAGCATTTTTTAAATCTGACACCGTGGTTGGATTTACAAGAAGTTAATCTTATGTAAAATAGTTGTATCTTTTCTGAATTTTTATAATGAGTATTTCTGTATTTGAATTTGGAGCTCTGCAATCTCACTGGATGTTGGCCAGGTTGGAAGCTAGCATCCCACATACCCTAGAGAGGTTAATGACATTTAAAAAGCAGCGCATGATTTCAGTCAGCAAGGGCTTCAGTGCCGCTGGTTTGCATTTCTCCTTGGCTCTTGAAATTAATATACACAGTGTCCAAAACATTAGTAACACCTTCCTAATATTGAGTTGCATCCCCTTTTTCCCTCAGAACAGCGTCAAATCGTCAGGCATGGACTACAAGGTGTCAGAAGTGTTCCACATGAATGCTGGGCCATGTTGACTCGAATGCTTCCCGCAGTTGTGTCAAGTTGGCTGGAGATGTTGGGCATGGAAGGGTTTGACCAAGTTAGCTGCTACCACGTTTTTAGTCGCCTAACCTCCATTCCCATTTGCAGGCCTGGTCTGAGTAGCTGGCACACACAGGCAGTGCGATAAATGGTGTCCCAGCAGGAGAGGGCTGCTGCCTCTATCCCTCAGCTGAGTGGCGCTAATAGGAAGAGGAAGCCCGGATAAAGGACCCTTGTCATGGTGTAACCACAGCCATAATGAGGACTGGCATCTGATGGATTACCTCGACTAATTTCTCAAAGGCTGGCCCATTTTCCCTCATCGCTCTCCTCCATCCATCCCCACTCCTTGGTGGGTCTAACAAAGGCCACACTTTCTAAATGCCATTTGTCCTAATCATGCAGCCCCCGTTCAGTGAGAATTTATTCCACTGCTCATTATTCCTCAATAACAATAAATCAATTGTTTTTTTCTGGGACGTGTCATGCGAAAATCAGGGAGTTTGACTACTGTATAGCGTGAGGATTTTGCAATGATGTGATGTCACCCCCTCCAAGTCAAACATTTGATGAAATAGAGTAAAGTTATATCGCCATATAAAATGCACATCCTCAGCAAACAAACATTTCGGAGACAGCAACTGGCTGCAGAATGAAGCGCAGAACAGATATGATATATGGCCCAGATTCCTTGGCGGCTTTAGGTCATTCAACACAAAGCGTTTTGGCAGTGGTACAGCAAGCTCCCCCACCCCCCTCGCAGATTGTTAAATACTGGATAGGTCTAAGCAAAATGGTGGAAACTCCAACTAGCTTTCAGAACGACTATGGAGCTTTATTTCTTATGATACCTATCCAATCCTTCAAGATTGGCTACAGAGAATCAACAGGGACTAGGATTTAGGGCATAAGGATTGGTTTGGGGCTGGGTGCGCCATGTGTGGGCTTTTGAAGCTGGCCATGTGTTTATTGATGCTTGTTGGGCGAGGGCCAGAGCCAAGGCTCTGTAACAGGAAATAAACTCGGCCATTCCCTAAGACAAGGGGAAATGGAGCTTGTCTACTCAGAGGGAGGCTGCAACAGTATTTACTATTTACCTCAGTTTAGGAAGCCCCTCGGCCACCATAAATTCTTGTGCATGCATCAGTAAACTGTCATGCCTGCCTGGACGCCGCTGAGTTTGTTTAGTTTCCCTGGGCATAAACAAATAGAAGGGCTGCCTTTTAATTGCGGCTGTAATTTGTCGCCTGACTAGCTAATTAAATCCTGTCTCCAGCCATCCTTGCCCAGGCGACCACTCAATGCCGAAATGCAGGCGAGACACACCGAGGCGGTCTGAGTTGGCCGAGGGAGAGAGACAGGCAGGGAGGAGAGAGCGAGACAGACAGAGGGAGAAGGAGAGACAGAGAGATGTTTTGGATTCTTCCAGAGGTAATATAACATGATGTACCATAAAGAGTTTATTGGAGGTATGAATTTAAAGGTAACAGAAGACTGAAAGCATAATAAATACATGGGTCATAAGAGACAGAGAAATGGAGGGGTATATAGGGAGAAAGAAATACAGTAAGTGGGAGTGAGTGATAGAAAAAGAGAGATGGAAAGAGGGGGATAAAGAAAGAGGAGTAAGACATTTGGGTAACACTTTACTTGACACCCAGTGTCATAACACATGACACGTTATGACACAATAATAACCAATTCACAATGTCATAACACAATGACATAACTTTTCATGACCCATATGTACACCCGTTGTGATATATATTGTTATTTTATGGATGGTTATGACACCTACATAAGAGTATGAAATTAGTATTACCCCTGCCAAGAAGTTTCCTTTCGTTAAAATTTGTCTCTTAAATCCTTTGTTTTTGTTATAATGAATTCTCAAATTAATTATTTTTCATCATATTTTAAATAACTTGTAGAAAATACACTTTATGACAGTCATGAACCATTATGACCCTCCTGTGTCACTTTACTTAGACTAAGAAAATACACCTCATGACAATTGTTACAGGCTTTGGTTTTTCAACTTATGTTTTGAGGTTGGACTTTGGCATGTATAGCTTGGGAGCACAACTGGTGTCACCTCGTTAGTCAATATGTGTTACACCTGTGCTGGCTACAATCTCGTTAGTGGGAAGGTGTTTCACCTGTACTGGCCCAGGTTCTATTTAACAGTGGCTGGCCCAGTGCTCCAGTTGTCCTGATAGAGGCGGAGGGTTAACACCTTTAGTTGGCACTCCCTATTTTGATTTCTAAACAAAAAATCCTTTGTCTGTTTTGCTTCCTGTCTAAGATTGGTGTGGGTTTGAATTTTATTTGCTTCTTGGGCAAATTTAGTGGGCACTAATGTGGGTGTCTTAGGTTCCACTTGTTATTGCTAGCTAACTTTCAGAGGACACCCCCGTGAGTGTATTTCAAAACCCCAGCGTTGGTCAGTGACTCTTTGTAAGTTCCCCCTTCTGTTTGAGCGACATTTTTGGTGGGGAACATAACACATGGTCAAGATGCATTATGACCATCCTGTGTCACTTTACTTGGACTAAGAAAATAATTTTATGACACTGTCAAAAAGCGTTATAACCATCATAATCATATAAGCCAGATAGGCCTATCACCTACATGCTCTTATCAGTCATCAGTCCTCCTTGATTCTGCGCCTGCATTCATCCCAGTCATTAGCAACAGAGTAATGGGATCTGACATCAATGTGCGCGCAATTAAAATTATAATTTAACATGGTCATAAAAAAATAAACATGCTATTTAATGGATTGTTTTGCCTTGTGTGGTAGGTTGTGGGTTTTAACAAGTGCAGGTGTCATAACCAACCATAAAGTAACTACCATGGTAGGTTGTGTGGGTTTTTACAGGGGTCATAACAAGCCACAAAAATAACGCAACTGGTCATGACAATGTTATGACAAGTTGGCAGATGTTATGACATGGTTATGACCATGTCTGAGTGTCAAATAAAGTGTTACCAAAATGTGTGTAGCCTTTGTCGACCCTCCCGCGAGCCACTACAGAGCCCCTTCTAGTAGTGCCATGTGTTACAGAAGTCAGGGAGGTTCACGTGTTAGGTTCTAAATAACAGTGTAAAAACTGACGGACAACTAAACGTCCGTGTTTACGGGCATATTCAATCACTCCCTATCCCAGTCTGCTGTTCCCACATGCTTCAAGAGGGCCAACATTGTTCCTGTTCCCAAGAAAGATAAGGTAACTGAGCTAAACGACTATCACCCGTTAGCACTCACTTTCGTCATCATGAAGTGCTTTGAGAGACTAGTCAAGGATCATATCACCTCCACCCTACCTGACACCCTAGACCCACTCCAATTTGCTTACAGCCCCAATAGGTCCACAGACGACACAATCGCAATCACACTGCCCTAACACATCTGGACAAGAGGAATACCTATGTAAGAATGCTGTTCATCGATTACAGCTCAGCATTTCACATCATAGTACCCTTCAAACTCGTCATTAAGCTCGAGACCCCAGGTCTCAACACCGCCCTGTGCAACTGGGTCCTGGACTTTCTGACGGGCTGCCCCCAGGTGGTGAGGGTAGGCAACAACATCACCACCCCACTGATCCTCAACACTAGGGCCCCACAAGGGTGAGTTCTCAGCCCTCTCCTGTACTCCCTTTTCACCCATGACTGCGTGGCCATGCACGCCTCCAACAGAATCATCAAGTTTGCAGACAACACTACAGTGGTAGACTTGATTACCAACAACGACGAGACGGCCTACAGAGAGGAGGTGAGGGCCTTCTGAGTGTGGTGTCAGGAAAATAACCTCACACTCAACGTCAACAAAACAAAGGAGATGATCATGGACTTCAGGAAACAGCAGAGGGAGCAGCCCCCTATCCACATCGACGGGACAGTAGTGGAGAAGGTGGAAAGTTTTAAGTTCCTCAGGGTACACATCACGGACAACCTGAAATGGTCCACCCACGCAGACAACGTGGTGAAGAAGGCGCAACAGCACCTCTTCAACCTCAGGAGGCTGAAGAAATTTGGCTTGTCACCAAAAACACTCCAACTTTTACAGATGCACAATCGAGAGCATCCTGTCGGGCTGTATCATCGCCTGGTACGGCAACTGCTTCGCCCATAACCGCAAGGCTCTCGAAAGGGTAGTGAGGTCTGCACAACACATCACCGAAGGCAAACTACCTGGCCTCCAAGACACCTACACCACCCGATGTCACAGGAAGGCCAAAAAGATCACCACCACTGACTGTTCACCCCGCTATCATCCAGAAGGCGAGGTCAGTGCAGGTGCATCAAACCTGGGACCGAGAGACTGAAAAACAGCTTCTATCTCAAGGCCATCAGACTGTTTTACCAGCCATCACTAACATTGAGTGGCTGCTGCCAACATACTGACTCAAATCTCTAGCCACTTTAATAATTCAAAATTGGATGTAATAAATGTATCACTAGTCACTTTAAACAATGCCACTGTATTAAATGTTTACATACCCTACATTACTCATCTCATATGTATATACTTATATACATATGTATATACTCATCTACTGCATCTTGCCTATGCCGTTCGGCCATCGCTCTTCCATATATTTATATGTACATATTCTTATTCATTCCTTTACACGTGTGTGTATAAGGTAGTTGTTGTGAAATTGTTAGTTTACTTGTTAGATATTACTGCATGGTCGGAACTAGAAACACAAACATTTCACTAACTCGCACTAACATCTGCTAACCATGTGTATGTGACCAATGCAATTTGATTTGACTCAGCAAAAAAGTAATGTCCCTTTTTCAGGACCCTGTCTTTCAAAGTTAATTCGTAAAAATCCAAATAACTTCACAGATCTTCATTGTAAAGGGTTTAAACACTGTTTCCAATGCTTGTTCAATGAACCATACACAATTAGACGGTTGGCAATTAAGGTCAGTTATGAAAACGTAGGACACCAAAGAGGCCTTTCTACTGACTCTGAAAAACACCAAAAGAAAGATGCCCAGGGTCCCTGCTCATCTGCGTGAATGTGCATTATTATGCATGCTGCAAGGAGGCATGAGGACTGCAGATGGGGCCAGGGCAATAAATTGCAATGTCCGTACTGTGAGACGCCCAAGACAGCGCTACAGGGAGACAGGACGGACAGCTGAATGTCCTCGCAGTGGCAGACCACGTGTAACACCTGCACAGGGTCGGTATATCCGAACATCACACCTGTGGGACAGGTACAGGCTGGCAACAACAACTGCCCGAGTTACACCAGGAACGCACAATCCCTCCATCAGTGCTCAGACTGTCCGCAATATGCTGAGAGAGGCTGGACTGGGGGCTTGTAGGCCTGTTGTAAGGCAGGTCCTCACCAGACATCACTGGCAACAATGTCGCCTAAGGGCATAAACATACCGTCGCTGGACCAGACAGGACTGGCAAAAAGTGCTCTTCTCTGACGAGTTGTGAATTTTGTCTCACCAGGGGTGATGGTCAGATTCGCGTTTTGAGGTGTTCCAATCGATTTGGAGTTGTTGAGTCCATGGTCTGGGCGGTGTGTCACTGCATTATCGGATTGAGCTTGTTGTCATTGCAGGCAATCTCAACGCTTTGCGTTACAGGGAAGACATCCTCCTCCCTCATGTGGTACCTTCCTGCAGGCTCATCCTGACATGCCCCTCCAGTATGACAATGCCACCAGCCATACTGCTAATTCTTTGCGTGATTTCCTGCAAGACAGGAATGTCAGTGTTCTGCCATGGCCAGTGAAGCCCGGATCTCAATCCCATTGTGCACGTCTGGGACCTGTTGGATCACAGGGTGAGGGCTAGAGCCATTCCCCCCCACAAATGTCCGGGAACTTGCAGGTGCCTTGGTTGAAGAGTGGAGTAACGTCTCACAGCAAGAACTGGAAAATCTGTCCATGTGGAGGAGATGAACTGCAGAACTTAATGCAGCTGATGGCCACAACAGATATGGACTGTTACTTTTGATTTTGACCCCCCGTTGTTCAGGGACACATTATTCAATTTCTGTTAGTCACATGTCTGTGGAACTTGTTCAGTTTATGTCTATTGTTGAATCTTATGTTCATACAAATATTTACACATGTTAAGTTTGAAAATAAACACAGTTTAAATAAACACCAAGTTTATTCACCCAAAGGGTCAGACAGCTCAACAGACATGTTTCCACCAGCACAAGTATATATACCCCAATTTGGGTGAAGTATCCTCCTTCCCTCTAAACATTGTGTCTTTATTGCTATGCAGGAAGTTAAGTGATGTGGGCAATAAACTGTTCCTTCTCCCATAATGTGACCTGCCCTGACCTCGGCCCCCATTCCTCACTAATCCAAATCTCTACCCCCTTATCAGTGACTGCAACCATGTGATTGCCTTTCTGTTACTCAGTACATTCCAAGCTTAATTGCCTCCACCATATACATTCCTCCTACAGAAAACCGTTAACTTATGGTGTAGAAACCAGACTACGGCCCTCATTTCCATAGGATACCTGATAATTAACAATATTTCAAGTTCAGGAGGCAACAGTAAACATGCCCCCCCCCCGTGGATTAATGAGGAACAAAAAAAATAAAAAATTCCCTTGCTGGAAATCAAAACTAGATTGAATCCACTGCTTGATAGGGAGCTGCATTGATATAAAACATGATTCATTTGTATGGGCAGATGAGGGACAGTCACAGTATACTGGTAGTAGTCTTGCTAGACTATACTGAAAACAATGGTCAATGTCAAATAATTTACTGTTGTCACTGTTGTCTATCATTTACAGTTATGCAAATGGTCTCTAGGCATGTAAGATGTTTCCTAGGGCATTTATTATTATTTCACTGAGTACTCACCTTAAATTATTATCAGGTACTAGCAAAAAAAACGACTAAGTTGAGAATATCTTATGTATGCACATTATGTTATATAGCCTAACGCCAGCCATTACATTTGTCACTTTTTAAAGGTGCTACACACAGGATTTATTTTTGATTTTTGCATTGTACATTTCAGAAAATATCCATAATATATCTGCAGTAATAGTGGAATGATAGTGTTTCACAGCATTACTTACCCGCCAGTGTTGTGATGACTGAGATATTTGCCTATTGATTTCCCCCGCCAGAGCGTCATCGGTTGTCAAAATGGGAAAGCTGTTCTGACTTTGTGGCCGTGTTATCTAGTGGATATCGCTCTGTCATTTCCTGGTTGCAAAAATACTACACTGCTCTCTCAATTTAAATGTATGTGTGAAAACAAGAACTGAATAGTGTATGGAATCAATATACCATCTAAATATCTTGTCAATAACAGAAAATAGCATTTTAACAGCTGTTTGAAGCTGGTGGACAAAATCCGAAAGTAAAAGGCTCAAGTGCAAGTATTATTATTATCATATCGGAAGAAAACAATATCTTTCCAAGGTCGTCTCTCACTTTCTCCCTCCCACTTCTTCCCTCCGGCTAATCTGAGCATACAGTAGATAAATTATTTATATCTCCGATAAAAGTACAATTTAACTAATTAACAACACGTACATGATCAAATCATGACAACTCACAAATAATGCCATTTTAAAGGCTAGAAAGACAAGGATGGTTATGGATTGTTGCGAGTTTGAACATCATAGGTGAGATTGAAAAGTAGCTAGCTCAGTGTATTGATAGCAAAACTAACAAGTCACTTCCGGGTAACACATTTTAGCATTTCAAAATAAAAGGCCCCCAATGTCATAGTAGAAAAGTGTAAAAAAAACAAACATTTAAAAACCTTTTTTTAGTTTAGTTTTTTCCGATGTAGTTACAATGTTGCATCCTAACGTACTGTTGTATGCAAAACTGCAAATAATATTGAATTCATATAATACAAATGGTGTTTTACCACTAAGCTTGTATTTAAATGGCAAATAACAGAAGTCTACAGCTGTAGCCATGTGTTGCTGACGCTTCACGGGTGAGCTTCACCATTCCTTCTCACTGAGCTTTGGAAAGATATGTCTGTGGGTAAAGATGGGCACCTTTTTGATTTTGAGATTTAAGGACATGCTTACATAAACAAGGTCTAAATCATGTTTGATGCAATCTGGATGTAATTTTTTTCCAGTACTGTTTATTTGAGATGTTATGACCACTATGGACAATTTTCAGCAAGTTGCAACATTGAAATACAGAAATAACCACTTTTCCATAAACAAGGTCTAAATCATGTTTGATGCACTCTGGATGTAAAAACCAATTTGTTCTGTTTATTCGAGATGATATGAACACTGTGGACAATTTTCAGCAAGTTGCTACATTTGAAATACAGAAATAACCACTTTTCCATAAACAAGGTCTAAATCTTGTTTGATGCACTCTGGATGTAAAAAACAATTTGTTCTGTTTATTCGAGATGGTATGAACACTGTGGACAATTTTCAGCAAGTTGCTACATTTGAAATACAGAAATTACCACTTTTCCATAAACAAGGTCTAAATCATGTTTGATGCACTCTGAATTTAATTTTTTTCCAGTACTGTTTATTTGAGATGTTATAACCACTATGGGCAATTTTCAGCAAGTTGCAAAATTGAAATACAGAAATAACCACTTTCCATAAACAAGGTCTAAATCATGTTTGATGCACTCTAGATGTAAAAAATTAATTGTTCTGTTTATTTGAGATGATATGACCACTATGGACAATTTTCAGCAAGTTGCAACATTGAAATACAGAAATAACCACTTTCCATAAACAAGGTCTAAATCATGTTTAACAGATGTTGCATTTTCACCAGTTAGATAAGTATATTTTTGTCACGCAAAAAGTGGAAGAAATTGCATATACTGTAGCCATCACTTTGCATCACAGATCGTTGGATGAAATACAAACTAACCTTGCTTACTTATTTCAAAGCGAGGGCACATATTTCAGACTCGTGGGAAAAAACGGACAAAGAGTTTAAATTCCACAAGGCAGTGATGCTGATGAAATGATGCAAGAACACCCCCTCGTGGACAAAAAGCTTACAGCACCTGGTATTCCCAGGCAGTCTCCCATCCAAGTACTAACCAGGCCCAACCCTGCTAAGCTTCCGAGATCTGACAAGATCAGGAGTACTCAGGCCGGCATGGTCGTAAGGGAGAAATGATTTACTGGTGCACTATATAAAATCAAAGTGAGTCTGATTAACAGATGTTGCATTTTCACCATTTAGATAAGTATATTTTTGTCACTCAAAAAGTGGAAGAAATTGCATATACTGTAGCCATCACTTTGTAGCACAGATCGTTGGATGAAATACAAACTAACCTTGCTTACTTATTTCAAAGCGAGGGCCTTGTGGGAAAAAACGAACAAAGAGTTTAACCTCGTGACTAGGGGGCAGTATTTTCATTTTTGGAAAAATAACGTTCCCAAAGTAAACGGGATATTTTGTCAGGACAAGATGCTAGAATATGCATAAAATTGACAGCTTAGGATATAAAACACTCTAAAGTTTCCAAAACTATAAAAATATTGTCTGTGAGTATAACAGAACTGATATTGCAGGCGAAAGCCTGAGAAAAATCCAATCCGGAAGTGCCTCATGTTTTGAAAGATCTGTGTTCCAATGGGTCCCTATTGAGCAGTGAATGGGCTATCAACCAGATTACTTTTTCTACGTATTCCCCAAGGTGTCTACAGCATTGTGACGTAGTTTTACGCCTTTATGTTGAAGAATACCCTTAAGCGGTCACCTGATGGCTCTCAGAGTGATTCTCGCGTAAAATACAGAGGTAGCCATTTTTCCAATCGGTCCTACTGAAAAACCAATTGTCCCGGTGGATATATTATCGAATAGATGTTTGAAAAACACCTTGAGGATTGATTATAAACAACATTTTCCATGTTTCTGTCGATTATTATGGAGCTAATTTGGAATATTTTTCTACGTTGTCGTGACCGCTATTTCCGGTCGATTTCTCAGCCAAACGTGAAAAACAAACGGAGCTATTTCGCCTACAAAAATAATATTTTGGGAAAAAAGGAACATTGGCTATCTAACTGGGAGTCTCGTGAGTGAAAATATCCGAAGCTCATCAAAGGTAAACTATTTAATTTGAATGCTTTTCTGATTTTCGTGACCAAGTTACCTGCTGCTAGCTGGACATAATGCTATGCTAGGCTATAAACTTACACAAATGCTTGTCTTGCTTTGGCTGTAAAGTATATTTTGAAAATCTGAGATGACAGGGTGATTAACAAAAGGCTAAGCTGTGTCTCAATATATTTCACTTGTGATTTTCATGAATAGGAATATTTTCTAGTAATATTTATGTCAGTTGCGTTACGCTAATTAGTGTCAGTCGATGATTACGCTCCCGGACCCAGGATGGGGTGTCACTAGAGGTTAAATTCCACAAGGCAGTGATGCTGATGAAATGATGCAAGAGCACCCCCTCGTGGACAAAAAGCTTACAGCACCTGGTATTCCCAGGCGGTCTCCCATTCAAGTACTAACCAGGGCCGACCCTGCGTAGTTCCCAAGATCTGACGAGATCAGGCGTACTTTAAAAAAATATATATATATTATAAAAAAGTTTCAATTACAATATTTTATAAAATGTACAATACACAAAAACCGAGACTAACATAGGCAGGTGAACAATTCACCCCCTATCAAATCAAAGAACTGAAATAAATAAAATACAACAAAAACTAATAAAAACATAAATTATAATCTCACAAAACAGGCATGTTGAAATCAACTCCCGAACAACTATAAAACCAAAAGGAAATTAACATACCAATACTTTCAAAAATTATAACTAATTCTTCCACCATCCACCCTTCAAATCAACCCACTCCCCTCCACAAAAGCTTCATCAAAACATTCCCTTGCATAACAATGAAACATATCTATATGCTTCTTAAACAATACTACATAAATATCCCACACCCTTACCCTCTTCCCCTCAAAAAAACATAATTCCTCCTACAAAAAATAGCATACCTAACAAAACTCAAAGCAACATTCAACAAAACAACATTAACACCCTCATTTACCAGCCACGCCAAATAACACCAATTCATTCCACACATATTTTTTCAAAAATATCACCCCTCCAGTTTCTATGTATCATTCCCTTTACCATACAAAATAAATATTTTAACTCCTCACATTCCACAAACAAATGCAGTAAATTTTCCAGTGACTCACATTCTCTTTTTATTTCCCTATTGATTTGATGTAAAACCACCTTTGTATACATACATGCCTTATTTTAAAATCGTTACTTTCACATTCCATACTATTATATTTTACATTTAAAGTTTTCCATATCTTTTTTACGTCCAAAGTTGGAAAAATTCCTTTCCAAACTTTCTCCGCAGCTGGCCTTTTCACATTTTTCTCTACGATTATTTTATAGAATCTTTTCACCGGGATACTAGATAAATGAGCCTTCTCCTTACTGTTACCAATAAACAAATTAGGAAAGACAAATAAATATTCCCTAACAACTTTACTATTTATTAAATCCACCCATGTGCTTGGTATACTTTATTTTATCTTCTCGTACATATTCTTCACTGTTCCCCTACCCACCTCTACATCCCATTCATGGATGGTGTCAAAAATAGCTTCTTCAGGAAGAAAACCTCGAATTACCTCATATGTGTAATCTTTTATCTGTCTAAGACCTGCACTCATGAATACTTCACTATATAACACCCTTTCTTTGTACTTAATTTTTTCATTCAGAAAAACAGGATGATTCATAATTAGGTCAATATGCCCACACTCATAATACACATTAGGCAACAACTCTGCCCATGCATTTAGCACTTCTTTATACAAAATCTGGTACCTTTTCACACATTTTTCTTTCAAGACCCATCAACAAACCATTATCTTCACATCCACCACTCTCATCCAAATAGACTTTGACATTTTTTTTCCAGCATAATCTAAGCTGTCATACAAATATTTCTTTACTGTTTTTATCCTCTTAGCTTTTCTTTTAACATCAAAATCTACAAGGTTTAAACCTCCATCATCATAGTCTGCTATCAATGTTTTCTGCGCAATTCTAACACCTTTACCATCCCATATAAAATTAGACACCACATTATTCAATTCATTTAGAGTCCACTCTGGCATGTCTAGAACTCCCAAAACATTTACTACAATTACTTGACCGTTTAACTTTAATTTTCAATTTTTCCAGAAATTCAAAGTTAGCTTGATTTTATTGAGGATCCCCGTCCAAGTTATATCCCTTGCCTCTTTCTCCTCTACACCAATATTTACTCCCAGCACCTTCATAAAATCCTTAGCTACCTTAAATGGAATCTCAGACTTATTTGCATTGATATCCCCCAAAAATATAATTTCTGTCTTCTCTATATTAACTTCAGCCCCCGATGGCTTACAATAGATATCTATGATTTTCATAATGCTTTCAATGCTACCTACATCCTTCACAGTACAAGTAGTGTCATCAGTGTACTGATGTATAACACTGACACCACCACCTGGGATTCCAACACCCTTCACCTCTTTGTCTCCAAGTATTAAAACAGCTAAAGGTTCCGTAGAAACACTGTACAGTAGAGCTGACAAAGGACAACCCTGCCTTACTGACCTCTCTATAGGGGAAGTATCTGTTAACACTCCGTTACATTTAACACAACTTTTTGCTCTGCTATACAACAAGTTAATCCAAGATACAAATTTTGGTCCAAAACCAAACCTCTCCAAAGTCTGTAGCAGAAAACTATGTCCCACTTTATCAAAAGCTTTCTTAAAATCTGAACTTAAAACTATACCACCTTCATTTTTCATTTGATTAACAACATCTCTAATTGTACAAATTACATCGGCAACATCTCTTCCAGGTATTCCGTAGGCTTGTGTTGATGTAATAATACTTCCAATCACCTTTTTCATCCTATTAGCTAAAACTTTAGTCAGTATTTTATAATCTGAATTTAGAAGACTAATAGGCCTATAATTTTCTAACTTTAACCTACTGCCTCTATTTTTAAATAAGATGGTTAACATTCCAATTGACATAGACTCAGGGATTTCCTTATTCTCTTCCATATACTGAAAAACCTTCAATAAAATGGGTGACAAAATATCCACAAAAGCTTTATAGAATTCATTTGTTAAACCATCCAAACCTGGACTTTTATTTCCTTGAGTGTTCTCAATTGCTTCCTTGATTTCCATAATTTAAATCTCTTCATCACACATCATTCTATCTGCCTGAGATACTTTGGCACTGATTTTCAACACACACTTTATCCACATCACTCTTTTTATAAAGATTTCTGTAAAAGGATTCAACTAAATCTACGATGTCAACAAAATCATTTACCTTTACACCTTTTTCATTTTCCAATTCTACAATATAACTCTGAAATTGCTTTCGTTTTTCAAGCCCCAGAAAAAAGGAAGTACATTTATTTCCCTCCAAGGCGTACTGTGCCTTACTCCTAACAATAGCACCTAAACATTACTTTTTTTCTTCAGAAAACCCTAGCTCTGCATGGATTTTCAAATAGTTCACAACATCATAGTCTGGATCAGCATCAACCTTTTCAAAAACATTTAAACGTGTCAACCCTCGCAAGGCTGCAGGCCCAGACGGCATCCCCAGCCGCGCCCTCAGAGCATGCGCAGACCAGCTGGCTGGTGTGTTTACGGACATATTCAATCAATCCCTATCCCAGTCTGTTGTTCCCACATGCTTCAAGAGGGCCACCATTGTTCCTGTTCCCAAGAAAGCTAAGGTAACTGAGCTAAACGACTACCGCCCCGTAGCACTCACTTCCGTCATCATGAAGTGCTTTGAGAGACTAGTCAAGGACCATATCACCTCCACCCTACCTGACACCCTAGACCCACTCCAATTTGCTTACCGCCCAAATAGGTCCACAGACGATGCAATCTCAACCACACTGCACACTGCCCTAACCCATCTGGACAAGAGGAATACCTATGTGAGAATGCTGTTCATCGACTACAGCTCGGCATTTAACACCATAGTGCCCTCCAAGCTCGTCATCAAGCTCGAGACCCTGGGTCTCGACCCCGCCCTGTGCAACTGGGTACTGGACTTTCTGACGGGCCGCCCCCAGGTGGTGAGGGTAGGCAACAACATCTACACCCCGCTGATCCTCAACACTGGGGCCCCACAAGGGTGCGTTCTGAGCCCTCTCCTGTACTCCCTGTTCACCCACGACTGCGTGGCCACGCAGGCCTCCAACTCAATCATCAAGTTTGCGGACGACACAACAGTGCTAGGCTTGATTACCAACAACGACGAGACGGCCTACAGGGAGGAGGTGAGGGCCCTCGGAGTGTGGTGTCAGGAAAATAACCTCACACTCAACGTCAACAAAACAAAGGAGATGATTGTGGACTTCAGGAAACAGCAGAGGGAACACCCCCCTATCCACATCGATGGAACAGTAGTGGAGAGGGTAGTAAGTTTTAAGTTCCTCGGCGTACACATCACAGACAAACTGAATTGGTCCACCCACACAGACAGCATCGTGAAGAAGGCGCAGCAGCGCCTCTTCAACCTCAGGAGGCTGAAGAAATTTGGCTTGTCACCAAAACCACTCACAAACTTCTACAGATGCACAATCGAGAGCATCCTGTCGGGCTGTATCACCGCCTGGTACGGCAACTGCTCCGCCCACAACCGTAAGGCTCTCCAGAGGGTAGTGAGGTCTGCACAACACATCACCGGGGGCAAACTACCGGCCCTCCAGGACACCTACACCACCCGATGTCACAGGAAGGCCATAAAGATCATCAAGGACAACAACCACCCGAGCCACTGCCTGTTCACCCCGCTATCATCCAGAAGGCGAGGTCAGTACAGGTGCATCAAAGCTGGGACCGAGAGACTGAAAAACAGCTTCTATCTCAAGGCCATCAGACTGTTAAACAGCCACCACTAACATTGAGTGGCTGCTGCCAACACACTGACTCAACTCCAGCCACTTTAATAATGGGAATTGATGGGAAATGTAACATATATCACTAGCCACTTTAAAC